>NC_090735.1:55404205-55415455 GCF_036898095.1 Palaemon carinicauda
ACACTGAATCCGGTTGTTAATTTCCTCTTCCATGTTCCCCCCATTGTCGATCACTGAACCAAGGTACTTGAATTTATAAACCCTTTTGATATTTCCTCCGCCTAATTTGATTGTTGTTTGCTGGTCGCCATCCATCTCGGTTGTCATATACTCTGTCTTCTTCCTGCTTATTCTTAAACCTCTACTCTCCAAGGCATATCTCCATCTTTCTAGTTTCCCCTCCAGTTCTTCCCTGTTCTCGGCTACCAAGACTATATCATCTGCATAGAGCAGACACCATGGTGGCTCCTCCCTGACATCCTCTGTTAACACATCCAAGACGATGTTAAACAGGAGTGGGCTTAGAGCAGATCCCTGATGTAGCCCAACTCCAACTTGGAAATTTTCTGTTCTTCCAACTGTAGATCTGACGCTGGTTTTTACATTTCTATACATCTCCCTGATCATTCTGACATACTTCTCCATCACTCCTCTCTCCCTGAGACATCTCCATATTTCCTGTCGTGGTACTCTGTCATATGCCTTCTCTAGGTCTATAAAGGCCATATGCAAGACCTTTTGCTTCTCTCTGTACTTTTCCATAATTTGTCTCAAAGCGAAAATACCATCCACAGTACTAAGCCCCTTCATGAATCCTAGTTGCTGTCTACCGATGGAAACTTGCTGCCGTAATCTTTCATCCATAATTCTTTCAAATACCTTCAGTGTATGTGACATGAGTTTTATTCCTCGATAATTTTCACAACACTGTATGTCCCCTTTCTCTTTGAATATTGGGATTAATATACTTTCCCTCCATTTTTCGGGTATTGTCTCACTTTCCATAATCTTTTTCATTAACTGCCACAATATGTCAATTCCTTCCTCATCAAGAGCCTTCTAGGCTTCTGCAGGTATGCCATCTGGTCCCACAGCTTTACCATTTTTCATCTTTCCCAGTGCCCCTCTAACCTCAGCTTTTGTTATTTCTGTGACTGGTCCACAATTTGTGTGTCCGTCTCCTCTTAGAAATCTTTCATTTTCTTCATTCAGTAAGGCCTCAAAATATTCTTCCCATCTCTTTATTATGTCTCTCTCATTTCTCAGTATATTTCCATCCTTATCCTTAATCTGTCTTATGTGTGTTATATCCTTGGTATTCTTATTTCTCATGTGTGCTAGTTTAAAGATCTTTCCTTTCCCTTCCTTGGTATCTAGCTCTTTGTAAAGCTGATCATATGCTCTATCCTTAGCAATTGCTACAATTTTCTTTGCTAATTTATTTGCTTCCTTATAGGCCATCCAGTCCTCTTCCATTTGGGTCCCCTCCCACCTTTTCTTTGCTTCTCTCTTTTGCTTTGTTGCATCCTTCACTTCTTCACTGAACCACCACGTTTCCTTATTTTCGAACATCTTACCACTACTCTCACCCAGTATTTCTCTAGCAACCCGCAGTATTATCTCCATCGTTCTATTCCACCATTCATCAACATCCTCAATTTCCTGAGTTAGTTCCTCTAATACTTTTTCTTTAAACTGCCTACAAAGTTCAATATCTTTCAGCTTAAACCATTTAATCCTTTTTGGCCCCTTTTATTATTATTATTAAATGCTAAGCTACAACCCTGGTTGGAAAAGCAGGATGCTATAAGCCCAGGGACCCAAACAGGGAAAATAGCCCACTGGGGAAGGGAAATAAGGAAAAATAAAATATTTTAAGAATAGTATCAATATCAAAATAAATATTTCCTATTTAAACTATAAAAAACTATAACAAAACAAGAGGAAGAGAAACTAGATAGAAAAGTCTGCCCGAGTGTACCCTCAAGCAAGAGAACTCTAACCCAAGACAGTGTAAGACCATGATACAGAGGCTATGGCACTACCCAAGAATAGAGAGCAATAGTTTGATTTTGGAATGTTCTTCTCCTAGAAGAGCTGCTTACCATAGCTAAAGTCTCTTCTACCCTTACTAAGAGGAAAGTAGCCACTGAAGTAGCCAGTACAGTAGTTAAAACCTTGGGTGAAGAAGAATTGTTTGGCAATCTCAGTGTTGTCAGGTGTGTGAGGACAGAGGAGAATCTGTAAAGAATAGGCAAAGGGAAAGAACTGTAACCAGAAAGAAGGGTCCTATGTAGTACTATCTGGCCAGTCAAAGGGCCCCATAACTCTCTAGCGATAGTATCTCAACAGGCGGCTGGTGCCCAGGCCAACCTGCTACCTATAATAATAATAATAAAAAAATAATAGTAATAAAAAGAATAATATTATTAATGATAATAAAGTTTCGTTTACCTTGTTTTTTCCGAAGGAAGACTATTTGAAATTGGTCAAGAATCTTAATTGACACATATACAAATAACATTGACAAAAACACTAATAACATTAAAAGCAAATATAGTAACTATAACAATAATATAATACAGCTATAGAAAAGTTATTAGAAACTTCTATCTATCTATCTATATACCAAGGCACTTCCCCCAATTTTGGGGATAACCAACATCAAACAAATAAAAAAAAGGGGGACGTCTCCTCTCTACCCTCCTCCCACCCTGACAAGGGACTCAACCGAGTTCAGCTGGTACTGCTAGGGTGCCACAGCCCACCCTCCCCCGTTATCCACCACAGATGAAGCTCCATAATGCTGAATCCCCTACTGCTGCTACCTCCGTGGTCATCTAAGGCACCGGAGGAAGCAGCAAGGCCTACCGGAACTGCGTCACAATCGCTCGCCATTCATTCCTATTTCTAGCACGCTCTCTTGCCTCTCTCACATCTATCCTCCTATCACCAGAGCTTTCTTCACTCCATCCATCCACCCAAACCTTGGCCTTCCTCTTGTACTTCTTCCATCAACTCTTGCATCCATCACCTTCTTTAGCAGACAGCCATTTTCCATTTTCTCAACATGGCCAAACCACCTCAACACTTTCATATCCGCTCTAGCTACTAAATCTTTTCTTACACCCGTTCTCACCCTCACTACTTCGTTCCTAACCCAATCTACTCGAGATACACCAGTCATACTCCTTAGACACTTCATCTCAAACACATTCAATTTCTGTCTCTCCGTCACTTTCATTCCCCATAACTCCGATCCATATGTCATAGTTGGTACAATAACTCTCTCATACAGAACTCTCTTTACATGCATGCCCAACCCTCTATTCTTTACCACTCCCTTCACTGCCCCCAACACTTTGCATCCTTCATTCACTCTCTGGCGTACATCTGCTTCCACGCCACCATTTGCGGCATTAACAGACCCCAAGTACTTACACCGATCTACTTCTTCAAGTAACTCTCAACTGGAAACTTGAACAAGAAAAATATACCCTGTCATCTTCCTTGCGAGTTTAATGACCGTTTTCACTTATTTTTATTGCAAAGACATTCTCTTCCTATTTTTCATGGTTAGCCCCAGGCCGGATAAGTGGCTGGAGATAGGAAGAAAACAAGTTAGGAGGAGTTTGTTCTGAAATATTTTCCTCTCAAAGTTCTTCCCGTATGAAGTGGATTCCTTTTGTTTCTGTATAATTGTGGCCTCAGATGGCCTTTATACAAGGATCATTCTTTTCTTTCTCAATACAGACTTTCAGGGGTTTTGGTAATTAGTGTTAATTTTCTAAAAAGTTTGTGAAACCAGCTCTTATATTTACGGTAATTTGCAGCATATCTGAATTGCTTTTGCCCTTTTTCTATTTTATGTTTCCAACTCTTTCCTTTACATCAGCCACCTCCAACACACACGCACACACACACACACACACATATATATATATATATATATATATATATATATATATATATATATATATATATATATATATATATATATATATATATATATATATATATATATATATATACAAACTTGAGGAAACACTAAATAAAGGAGCAGCATCAAATTGATAAAAAGACCACTTGGAACAGGGCGCCAAAAGATGTTTGCTTAAAAAGTTTAAAACAGAAATATAAACAATGGAGATGGGGCGATAAAAACTATGGAGGGTTTCTATACAATAGTGATATAAGAGATAAATTTCCCAATAGAAATAATGAAACACCTACGCCGGTACCAAAAGTCACCGTGTTAGAAATAAAGAAAACATTAAAAGACTTGTTTAGTTCTAAGGAAAAAACGAGAAAAAGTAATTTTAAGAAAGAAAATAAACACTCCTGTAATAAGAGAAAAATCTGATGAGTTTACTTTAGCAATACAAAATAGGTACTCCCCGCTACATGATAAAACAGAATTCTGCAAGTAAAGAAGAAATGAACATTAATTCAACCAAATTTGTATTGGAATCAGCACAAGAGACAGGTAGGAAATTTGTTAAACAAGATCAAGGAAAACTATCAGAAAAGACCGAAAACCTAATATAGAAAAGATTGGAAAGGAGGATAAAACCCAAGAGATATGAAATAGAATTAGCTGAACTATCCGAAACAATAAACAAACGAAAAACCCTAGACATTTGTAAACAATCACACCAAAATTGATAAAACAATAATGAAAGGGAGAAGCATCAAATTGATGAAAAGAAGACTTGGAACATGACACCAACAAATGTTTGCTTTAAAGGAAGAAAATGGAAATATTATCGATAATGGGGGAGTGATAAAAATTGCAGAGGAATTCTATACAACGATATGCTATAGTGATATAAGATATAACTTTGCCAATAGAAACAATAGAACCCCAGAGCCGAACCAAAAGAAATAGTAGGAGAAAGCAGAAATATGGCTTAACAATTAATTTAATAATAGATGGATATTTCATGGTATAAAAATTCGCGGAATTTTACACAAAATGTCTGCCAAAAGAAAAAAAAAAAAAAAAAAATCTTTACATACAGCCTGGAAAAACTTTATCATTATATTAATTCACAAAAAGAGAAACACAAAAGACCTAAGAAACAACCTCACAACAACTTTATCTCCTTATTGTATAAAATATTTATAAAGATCATATTAGACCTAATAGAAAGACACCAAGACTTTAATCAACCAAGTGAGCAGGCAGACTTTAGAAATGGGTATTCAACAACTGACCAAATCCATGTAACTGGCCAGCTAATGGAAAATTCAACAAAGTATGACAAACCACTACGTATGGCATTTATAATCTATGAGAAAACTTTTGATTCTTCCTAAACCCCAGCAGTAATGAAAGCCCTTCGTAGACAAGGAATAGATGACCATATCCAGGTAGTTAACCAGCCAATAGAAAAACATAGAAATCTAAGTTTCTTCTTCACTTTCTTTCCACTCAGAGCAATTCATATTATTCAACATGGCCTAGAATATCATACATTTCGTCAGTACAAAAGCGCAGCAGATGTGTTCCTATCGTTTACTCCATTTCAGGAAATTGGATTTGATTTAATTCATGATACTATGGATAAAGGCCAAGCGTTGGGGCCGGGAAGACTATGCAGCGCCGAGGAATTATCGGGGAAACAAATAAAGTTAAAATTTGAAATGAAAGGTAAAGTGGTGGAAAGGAATCAGGGAGTAAGATAAAGCAGAAGACAAACTAGGAATTCCTGACCTACAATGATATATCATCCATAATTCTCGAATGTTCTTCTGTATAAAAAGCACACACACACACACACACACACACACACACACACACATATATATATATATATATATATATATATATATATATATATATATATATATATATATATATATATGGGATGTGTGATTGGTAAAAGATAGTTGAATTTTACTTCTGTTTTGAGTTTTCTTTACCTAAAATATAATAATAATTCTTGAATGCTCATATTAAAAGATAAAGTCGACCCAAAGTATTATTTTTTTCCGTTTTTTTTTTTTTTTTTTAAATCACGCAAATGCACTTGAATATGATACAAAATGAGATATATTTTGTCATCTTACTCTAGTAGAATTTAAAATTAAACAAATTCCAACAGATGAAGTTGACCAGATATATAATAACCATATAATTACTATATAAAAAAAGAGACACCTGGAAAATATAAACCTTCCAGCTAAATAACTCACTATCCCGCTGAAATACCAGACTCAAAAGTAGACAAACAAATTCATAAGACTCCTAAAGTGAAGAAACACACACTAGAGACTTTTCAAACCTCATTTTCGCCTCTTGGAAAAGAGCTAACTAACTCTGCCCACTTTATTGACTCAGCCACCCTCGAATAAATAGAGCAGCCGTAACGTCTTCTGAGGCTGCGGGGTGAATAGGAGAACGTCCTTATGACGTCCTTTGACGGCCCTTGGACGGAGCGATGAGATGCCTTCCTTTCCTCGGCAAAACTTTGTTAGCTTTCGAAATCTGTCACTTTTTCCTTCGGGCCTGATTCGATTTGCTCCGATTTGGAGGAACCAAATAGGCGGCAAATGCGCACCCTTTTACTTTAACCGAGTTCCCCTTTGGGGAGGAAGAGAGCAGGGGGGGGGGGGGGGAGATGAGGATTGGGGATTAGAACGGAGGTAAGGTATAGGGAGATTAAAGGGAAAGTGGGGGAGTAAGGAAAGGGAACAATAAAGTAGAAAGATGAAAAGTTAAATTGCAATAAAAGATAATACAAGATTCGTGCCTCAAGAGCCGCCTCACATCTCTCTCTCTCTCTCTCTCTCTCTCTCTCTCTCTCTCTCTCTCTCTCTCTCTCTCTCTCTCTCTCTCGTCGTTTATATGTCTAGGTTAGGTCGTCTGTATTTCATTTTAAGAAGCTATATTAAGAATATAGACTACAGAGTATTACAAATATCTTTCGCTTTTCACTATCATATAATCTTTACGAAGATAGAAAATAATACCAATATATATGCATATATACATAGATATACATACATATAAACTGATAATTATTATTATTATTATCATTATTATTATTATTATTGTTGTATATATATATATATATAATATATATATATATATATATATATATATATATATATATATATATATATATATATATATATATATATATATATATATATTAACTGTGAGCTAAAATAGAATTAAATAATGATGCTTGAAATTAATTAGTTCGGAAAAAATTTTCTAAAAACAAATTAAACCGATGTTTTCAAATTGCCTCTAGTTTATTTCAGTCTTCAGTAAAATAAGAAGTAACACAAATTATTCTCAAGTTCAAGGGAATTTCATCAAATAATTCACATGAAAATTTTTTATCAGGAAATAAATGGTAAATTTTAGTGATTCGTCCGAGATGCTATAAAAGGGCAAAAGTTTGACTTATAAATCAGTTATCAAACTAAAAGTAATTAGGGAGAATTTCAAGAAACCGAAAAATAATAGCATAAAAACAATGAAGGATATCTAAAACGATCAATAACAACAGAAATAAAATATGATAACACACGTAAAGAAACAAAGTCATTCCAAATAGAATATATTTTCTTAGAGAAAGTGAAATAGAATTTTCCCGCGAAAAAGAGAGGAACGATATTTAGGAACCGAAATAAAATGAAAATAAAAAAACTTGAACATATTTTTACTTGGTTATGGACAAAAAAACTAAAATTTAAACAGGCGATAAAATTCAACTGACGTAATAAGAAGAAGCATATACCCATCAAAAAGAGAAATGGATCTGTTATCACAACAGAAGATAAAGGCAACGGTGGGTGAAATACTTTAGTAAGGTCATGAATTGGAGATATGAAGGAAATAATTTGATTGATATACCTAGGGCTGAGGAAGACCTTGACGTGCCCATGAATTAATTCAATGTGTTTGAAGTCGAAGCTATCATAAAAAAACTAAAGAGATGGAAAGCCCCTGGATACGATGGAATAACTGCTGAGATGATATTGGGCGAAAATGAAGTGACTCCCAGAATACTTACAAGATTATTTGGTAAAATGTGGCGAGAAGAGGCAAAACTTGATTAATGTGAGGTAAGAGTTTTGGTGAAAATGGAAAAAAAAAAAAGATCCAACTGACTGCAGTAATTACAGAAGCATTATATATACGTCAAATGTCATGAAAATACAAAGTAAGGTCATTCTGAAGATACTAGAAATATTGATTGAAAAGCTAAGAGATAAACAAGCAGGGTTTCAGAAAGGTAGAAGTTGTACTAACCAGATTTTAATTTTAAGACATGTGGTACACCAATGTGCAGACTATATAAACCAACTTTTGATGACACTTGTGGGCCATGAAAAAGCTTTTGATAGTATGCACCGGCTAATTTTGTGGAGAGTCTTGCGTTATTATGGATTTCCTCTTAAATGTGTAAATTTGATTAAGATTGTTCATGAGCATAGCAAGTACAAAGTTAATGTTACTGGAGTCCTATCAAATGAATTTTTAGTGACCAGGGAAGTACTCCAAGGAATGTGTTGTCACCTATGTTGTTTATCCTCCTCATGGATTTTGTAATACATAAAATAGTTGGGGATGGTGAAAAGGATTGGACTGGATTGGCAACAGGATATTAGCTAACCTACAGTATGCTGATAACACTGTATTTATTAGTAGAACTCCACAGGACTTGCAAAGCCTACTTACCAAAAAGCATGAAACATCACATGGGATTGGGCTGAAGATAAATAGAAGAAAGACAGATATGATGAGAACAGAATATGCAATGGAAGATGAAATATCACTGGAAGCAGAAAGAATGAATCAGGTGGAATCATCTAGATATCTAGGAACTATGATCTCTAATACAGGATCTTTAGAATATGAGTTTAATGAAAGATTAAAAAAAGTAAATCAGACAATGGATAAGTTAAGTAAAATTTGGAAAACAATCGCCTGAAATTACATATAAAAATCAGGCTATATATAGGTTTAGTGGGATCTGTTACTTTATGGACATAGTGGAATGACACTGAAACAATATCCAACAGATTTTGTAGATCTGAGAACAAAACACTCAGTGGAATATTGGGAGTTAAATCGCAGGATAGGGTTAGAAATGGAACTATAATAATTATTATCCGAATGCCATATGTGAATGAGATCATGGCGAGGGGTAGATGGAGATGGACTGGGCATGATCTTCGTATTTCCAAGAGATATTAGTTTACCAAACTTTCCACTGGGCGCCACATGATTGAGACGACTGGCAAAATCTAACAAAGGCCCTTTTCGTCGATGGGCGTAGCAGGAGATGATAATGATGATGATGAAGATATTAATATAATTAAGCAATCCGTATAGAATATATATAATGAATGTACGCAGCTGTCACAAATGACACCCTCAGTATATAGTAAGTAGTAGGTTGGACAAGGCACCAGCCATCCGTTGAGATACTACGGCTATTATTATTATTATTATTATTATTATTATTATTATTATTCCTTGCTAAACTACAACCATAGTTGGAAAAGCGGTATGCTATAAGCCCAGGGGCTCCAACAAGTAAAATAGCTCAGAGAGGAAAGGAAACAAAGAAAAATTAAATATATTAAGAGCAACAAGACTAATATAAATATCTCCTATATAAACTGTAAAGTTATGGGGTCCTTTGCCTGGCCAGACAGTACCAAATTGGATCCTTTTCTCTGGTTGCGGTTCACTTTTCCTTTGCCTACACATACACCGTATAGTCTAGCCTATTCCTTACAGATTCTCATCTGTCCTCATGCCTTGATAACACTGATATTACCAAACAATCCTTCTTCATCCAAGGGGTTAACTACTGCACTGTAATTGTTCAGTAACTACTTTCCTCTCAGTAAGGGTAGAAGCTCTTCTAGAAGGGCTATTTTCCCTGTTGTGGACCATGGGCTAATACTGTAGCATCCGGCTTTTCCAACTAGGTTGTAGCTTAACAAGTAGTAGTAGTAATAATAATAATAATAATAATAATAATAATAATAATAATAATAATAATAATAATAATAATAACAAATATGCACGCACACGCAGATTCAACCTCTCCCACCCCTCCCCCTTTTCTAACTACAACGCCTCTTACCAGGGGAGACTGAGTAATCATGCGTGTGGCAATGGCCGTGAACGTGACAGGAAAGATATATATATATATATATATATATATATATATATATATATATATATATATATATATATATATATATGTATGTATGTATGTATGTATGTATGTATGTATGTATGTATGTATGTAGCCAGACACAGACGTTTTTCTTACATAAGTGAGATAGCATATTGAATGAAGGTAGACGAAACTTGGCACCGTCGGTAAGCATCGAAAAGGTCTTTGGTAAACTCCAAGTAAGAAGAAATACCTGAAATATAGACCTTCTTCGTAATTGAAGCTCATCTTCTTAAGCGATCTTCCCTATAAAACCCACTGGAAGATTCAGCATTTTCTTGGAATTCGGAAACTATTGAAATCAGAGGCTCCATTAAAGCATCTGCCAGACGAACTAATTAACTCAAAGATGAATTTAAGTAACTTTGTCGAGACTAACCCAAACCAATTGCATCTCGGGGATGTGTTTAATTTAACATTTGTCATGACTCAAAACACAAAGGGAATTTTCTTGTATTTCTCTATAATAAAAAGGCATTCTCTGACAACCCTTCGCAAGAAAAAGCAAGACGAAGTTGAAGTAATTATCTAACTGCAGAGACCGAAAAAAAATCGAGGTAATACGAACAACAGGCGAAGATGGCTGGAGGTAAAATACAACATCAAAAATTTAATTAGAAAAACTCTCCTTTTTGATGCTGCCGTTTCATCTCCTAATTAAAGTTCCATCTGATATCATCTCACAAAATCATGCGAGTGGAATACCGAAAGGAGAAGAAGGTCTTGCCTTTTCTTCCTTGACGAATTCTTATATTGCAGGTCAAAGTTTTCGAGGGGGGAGGGGGGGGTGGAGGGTGGAGGGGGGTGGAGGGGGGGAGTAATAATCGGATAACTTCTACTGGGAGAATTAAAGAAGGCGGAAGAAACTACGCATTTTAATTCGCTTAATTTTTCTACTGAAGATGGAAGATATTTTTCTTTAATGAGAGAGATTCCATGTTTTACCGTATAAGTTGTGGAGCAAATGTTTGGGAGGCGTATATATCGGAAGTAATTTGACGAACGATAAACTGTTCCTTTATCTATTTATTTTTTCTTTAAATAATATCATCTTTGCAAAGGTAATTACCTTTTTTTCTCTCTTCCCCTCTGTTTTCCTCTGTTATTATATGAATAAAAATATTACTGTTATGAAAAATAACGAATTCGTTAAATGTACAGTATTTAGATTAGGCATTAAACGCAATTCTAGGTCTAAATTAAAAATATCCAATTT
>NC_090735.1:55420955-55438119 GCF_036898095.1 Palaemon carinicauda
TCAGGTATGTACTGTGTGCACTAATCTGATTACTGAGGCTTTTGATTCCCCTAGGACGGCGGAATCAAGGGATATAGCAAGGGAGAAGCTTCGTACCTGGGTAAGGGGCTTCCAAAAGAACACCTCTGGCCCTTATCTTCCAAGTGAGAAGATGAGGGCGTATCTTTTCCCTAAGGCATCAGCTGATGCAGTGATTCCCCAGCCTCAAGAGGAGATCCCCCAAGGTCAGATCCAGGTGGATGCTGAAGTCGCGGTCGCGATGCAAGACATCCAGTTAGATGACAGGATGTCTGACATTGACGAGCGTTTGGAAGAGGACCTCCTGGCAGAAGGCCAGGATGAAGTTCAAGCCCCGGACGTCGTAGAGGAAGAGGTCGACGAGGTGTCGGCTACTCCGGTTCAGATTCCGGAGCCTATTCCCTCAACATCGGCCGGTCTCCCAGTAGAGCTGGGACAGGCCCTCTCTTCGATTGTTGGAATGATCCAACAAATGCAGAAGGAGAATCAGGAGAAGGCGGCTGCTATGGAACTGCGGATGCAGTGCCTTGCAGAATCACATGGGCCCCAGAAAAGGCTCAATGTGAGAGACCTTCCCTTATGCTCAGATGCTAACCCATGGAGGTATGCTGAGCACATGCCGATGACGACTGGAAAGATCGTCATCTCGGATAAGCTGGGTTCAGTTCCCCTAGAGGAGGTGGAATTCTGGCCCAGCAAGGCATCATATCCGGACTGCTATGTCCGGCTGAGAAAAGAACCAGCTTCAAGGGAGGAGACAGAGCCGAAGGAGGTCATAGTCATGGACCATGCTAAGGCTCAAGCTCTACTTTCATCCTCGATGAAGGAGAGGGGCTTCTCTAACTCGAAGGTAGCTGCATTGAGCAAGAAGCTCCCTTCCTTTGTGTCCTCTCCTGCTAGAGCCTTCCCCTTTTTACAGAAAGGGTTTGCGGCTGTCCTAAAAGCAGTCGAGGCCGGCAAGCCTTGCCCCTCCCTGGAGGAGTGTAAACCCTTGTCGCTGGCCCTGCCTATGGACCACAAAGACTGGAAGGACGTCCATCTGACGTTCTCAGTGGGAAAGTTGGAGGCTGATATTGCCGGACGGCAATTCGGCGAGGACCTCCCCAAGCTGTCTGACTTTCTTTTGCGAAGAGAGTTCGAGACAAAAGAAAGACTGGCTGCCTCAATGTCTCTTCAGACTACTCTTGAGACGATGGCAAGTGACCCCAATGTCCATGAAATGTTCATGGTGGTGGCTAAGGCTCACCTAGCCACGGTGACGAAGGACCTTTATAGCTTCGTCAAGGCGAGGAGAGCTTGTAGGGAGTTCGTGTTCACCGGGGCTACGGTGAGGCACGAGCCAAGGAAATTAATCTCCTCCAACATTTGGGGAAAAGACCTATTCCCTACCGATGTGGTCAAAGAAGTTGTTGATAAGGCTGCCGTGGAGAATAGAAACCTTCTCCAGAAGTGGGGCCTGGCTATCAAAAGAAAGTCTTCCCCGGATGAGGGTCCTCAACCAAAGAGGAAGAATATGAGGACTAGGCTACCGTCTCGGCCAGCCAAGCCCTCTAGACAGCAACAGCAACTGCAATTGCCATTGCCTCCAGTGCCCCAGATGGTGGCACAAACCCCGACCACTTTTCAGTAGGTACCCCAAGCTGTGCCGAGTCAGTCCACGGCATTCACCCCAACGTTCGAAGGACATTCTTCTTCCTTTCGAGCAAAGCCTAGAGGAGCAGCCAGAGGCTCGTTTAGGCGCCCCTCAAGGGGAAGGGGATTCAGGGGTGGTCGTGGTCAGGGAGGCAAGACCTCAGGACGGCAGTCCAAGTGAAATGATACCGGTAGGAGGGAGACTGATGAAATTTTGGGATCGATGGACCTTCGATCCCTGGGCCCACAGCCTACTCAAGAATGGACTGGGCTGGAGCTGGTACAGCACTCCACCCCCGTGCCTTCGGTTTTTCCAACACTCCACCCCCGTTCTGGAGGAGTACGTTCAAGAACTGTTGGAGAAAAAGATGATCCGAAAGGTGAAGTCCATCAAATTCCAAGGGAGGGTGTTTTGTGTTCCCAAGAAAGACTCGGAAAAGCTCAGAGTCATTCTGGACTTGTCGCCACTCAACAAGTTCATAGTGAATTGCAAATTCAAAATGCTAACACTGCAACACATAAGGACCTTACTGCCCAAGAGGGCATACTCAGTCTCTATAGACTTGTCAGACGCCTATTGGCACATTCCAATCAGCCGTCGACTCTCCCCCTACCTAGGGTTCAGGCTACAACGGAGACTATACGCCTTCAGAGCCATGCCATTCCGGCTAAACATAGCCCCAAGGATTTTCACGAAGCTGGCGAGCGCAGCTCTCAAACAATTACGCCTAAAGGGAATTCAGGTAGTAGCCTACCTGGACGACTGGCTGGTGTGGGCAGCATCCGAGACAGAATGCTTGCAAGCTTCCAGTCAAGTGATCCAGTTCCTGGAGTACCTAGGCTTCAAGATCAACAGAAAAAAATCTCGACTTTCTCCATCTCAAAAGTTCCAGTGGCTGGGAATCCACTGGGACCTTTTGTCACACCGTTTCTCCATCCCGGCGAAGAAAAGGAAGGAGATAGCGGGTTCTGTCAAGAGACTTCTAGATTCCGAAAGGATATCAAGACGCGAACAGGAGAGGGTACTAGGTTCTCTCCAGTTTGCTTTGGTGACAGACCCAGTGCTAAGAGCACAGCTAAAGGATGCAACCGGAGTTTGGAGAAGGTATGCATCAAACACGCGAAGAGATCTGAGAAGACCAGTGCCGCCTCGGCTACGTACTCTTCTCAGGCCTTGGTCCCAAGCCAGACATCTAAAGAAGTCGGTTCTTCTTCAGCCACCTCCCCCGTCGATGACGATTCACTCAGACGCCTCAAAGGAGAGATGGGGAGGTCACTCTCATCGGAAAAAAGTCCAGGGGACTTGGTCCAAGCTATTCAGGACCTTTCACATAAACTTTCTAGAAGCTATGGCAGTGCTCCTTACCTTAAAGAAAGTCTCCCCGCGTCACTCGATCCACATAAGATTGGTGATGGACAGCGAGGTAGTTGTGAGATGCTTGAATCGACAAGGGTCGAGGTCACCACCTCTCAACCAGGTGATGTTGGCCATTTTCCGATTGGCGGAAAAGAAGAAGTGGTACCTGTCGGCAGTTCACCTTCAAGGAGTCCGCAACGTGACAGCGGACGCTCTATCCAGGTTCACACCGATAGAGTCGGAATGGTCCTTAGACGCAGGATCATTCTCCTTCATTCTGAATCAAGTCCCAGAACTGCAGATAGACCTCTTTGCGACGAAAGACAACAAGAAGTTGCCCCTGTACGTGTCCCCGTACGAGGACCCCTTAGCGGAAGCAGTGGACGCGATGTCCCTCGACTGGAACAGATGGTCCAGGATTTATCTGTTCCCCCTCACAACCTTCTGTTGAGGGTCCTCAACAAACTGAGATCCTTCAAGGGGGTAGCGGCAATAGTGGCCCACAAGTGGCCGAACAGCATGTGGTTCCCCTTGGCGTTGGAACTACAGCTGAAGTTTGTGCTGCTACCACATCCAGTTCTGACCCAGCGAGTCCAGAAGTCAACTGTCTGCGCTTCATTACAGAAAACCCGGACCCTGCAGCTCATGATTTTCTCTCCCTTGCGGTGAGAAAGCGTTTCGGAATTTCGAAAGCCAGCATAGACTTCCTAGAGGAATATAAGTGCAAATCGACTAGAAGACAATATGAGTCATCTTGGAGAAAATGGGTGGCCTTTGTCAAGGCGAAGAATCCGCAGGAGATCTCGACAGACTTCTGCTTATCTTTCTTCATCCACCTCCATGGTCAAGGGTTGGCAGCTAACACGATTTCAGTGTGTAAGTCTGCTTTGATGAGACCCATTTTATATGCCTTCCAGGTCGACCTAGGTAACGAGATCTTTAATAAAGTTCCGAAAGCCTGCGCTAGGCTCAGACCTTCAGCACCTCCAAAGCCCATTTCATGGTCTTTAGACAAAGTTCTTCATTTCGCTTCTCTGTTGAGCAATGAAGAATGTGCGTTAAAGGATTTGACACAAAAAGTTATTTTCCTATTTGCACTCGCGTCCGGGGCCAGGGTTAGTGAGATCGTAGCCCTCTCGAGAGAGGCAGGTCGTGTTCAGTTCCTGGATGGGGGGGGAACTGAACCTGTTTCCGGATCCTACGTTTCTCGCCAAGAATGAGTTACCCACCAACAGGTGGGGTCCCTGGAGAATCTGCCCTCTGAAAGAAGATGCATCTCTATGTCCAGTAGAATGCCTAAAGGTCTATCTTCGTAGAACTTCAGACTTCAAGGGTGGTCAACTATTCAGGGGAGAAACATCAGGCTCAAATTTATCTCTGAATCAACTCAGAGCGAAAATCACATATTTTATTCGCAGAGCGGATCCTGACAGTACACCCGCAGGTCACGATCCGAGGAAAGTTGCCTCATCCTTAAATTTCTTTAATTGTATGGACTTTGAACATCTCCGTTCATACACTGGCTGGAAGTCTTCCAGAGTGTTCTTTCGCCACTATGCGAAGCAAGTAGAGGAACTAAAGAGATCTGTGGTAGCAGTGGGTCGGGTTGTTAACCCTACTGTTTAACTCTGCGAGGAACAGTGGTCTTAATTGGGACGATTAAGTCCAGGGTGAGTGTGTAGGTACATACTGTACTACAAACTAAATGAGGGCACCGAGTGCCCACATAGACTGTTCCTTTTCCAAAGGTGAACCTAGCATAAGTGCAGACATGTGTGCCGAGCGTTTCTAACGCTAATGTGATTGATTTGTAATACAGACTTTTATGACTTGATACCTCGGTATCTTAAAAAAGTGGCATTTGATGTTTTTTCTTTCAGATAAACAAGTTCTGTTTACTATCATACTTATGCTTAAAGTTTTGGGTTATTCTCTTTATATATATATATATATATATATATATATATATATATATATATATATATATATATATATATATATATATTTGTTGTTAACCTGTCTATTTATTGTCTATCAATAAACTTGTTCTTGAGAACCTTGCGTCTCTTTCACCTGTGTCAATTTATTGGTATAATTGAGCATTTATTCTATGTACCTTATCTGGGATAATTCTAATAGAATTGTTCTTTTATGCAAGCTATGTTGCATTGGTTTATGAAGTCCCTTAATGGGAGGACTCCGTCCCATAAAGGGACGAGGGCGGTTTTATTAGTTTCTTCCTATGCGGATATAAACCTTTGTCCAATACAAGTATTGTGCGGATTACTGGTCAATATTTCATATTGACGCAGTGGTTCTTTACAAACTATGCTTTACTTAATAATAGGGCGAGACCACTATATTAGCTTGCCTGGTATTCATACATAGGTAAATGTACTCTTCGAGACTTTTCCAGAGTCTAGCAGGACTCTTCCCTGTAGGCGGCAGGAAGCTCTAACATGGTTTATAGTTAGTTGAAAAGATGTATAACGGTAACATTTTAGGTCTCTAGGTCTAGTCGACCGGGAAAAATTACCTCCGGGGAGTTCGGCACGTTCTGAGAATCCACAGATACAGTAATGCTCTGGTATACTTCCATCAGGACGACATGGCTTGAGCCCAAAAAACGGATTTTGAGCGAAGTGAAAAATCTATTTTTGGGTGAGATGGCCATGTCGTCCTGATGGACCCGCCCTTGCCTTTCTAAGAAAGGGCTGTAGGACCCCTCCCTACATACAGTATCTGTAGCACCTCGTGTACGCTACAAGGAATTCAGATGGCGCCAGGATTGGCGCCAGGCACGCTTACGAATCGGGAGATAGGGAGCCTTGGGAGCGGCTCCCCCTTTTTCTTTCCCGAATTCGTTTCTTGCCAATCGCCCCCTGCGAGACGAAACCTCTGTTCGGGATGCAGATTGCCATGTGGCGTGTTAAGAATACGTCCTCTGATATGTCGCGATATCCCTTTCAGGAGGGATATTCGCTCCAGGAGTTAGAATTCTGGTACCTTAAGGTAAATTCTCTGGGAATATCACCGTAGTTGTAATATACCCTAGGAAGCTACCCTATAGGAACTTCCATCAGGACGACATGGCCATCTCACCCAAAAATAGATTTTTCGCTTCGCTCAAAATCTGTTATATATATATATATATTCGTTTACACACACACACACACACACACATATATATATATATATATATATATATATATATATATATATATATATATATATATTTGTTTACACACACACACACACAATCACATATATATATATATATATATATATATATATATATATATATATATATATATATATATATATATATTTATATATATGCCTGTGTAAATATATAGGTATACATGTGTATAAACTCGAAAAAGAACGCACATGATATATATATATATATATATATATATGCATATATATATATATATATATATATATATATATATATATATATATATATATATATATATATATATATATATATATTCAAGCACCATTACCTTTTTTCCTCATTGCTTGATTTACTGTACTGAGAAACATTTTGAATTTTCCTTCGTAGAAACAAATTTCACATGGATTATGATTTACTTGAAAAGTCTAGAAGTAAATAAGTTTTTACTAACTTCCCTCGTTTCTCTCCCTAAACATTTGGTAAGTTCACTGTTGGCAAAAAATACCCCATTGAAGAAAAATAGCTTCGATTTAGATTTCAAACTCCGTGGTATTCTTTACCCATTCTAATAGTCCTTCCATAGTTTTAAAGGTTTAAGGCCGTTCATGAATGGCAGGGGCAAGGGATCGAGCAGGACAATGCCCTTAAGACTAAACATATACATATATGATCAGCACCCAAGCCCCTCTCCACCCATGCTAAGACCAAGGAGGGCCTGTAGTGGTTGCTAATGACTCAGCAGATAGACCTATAGACTCCCCCATACCCTCCCTTCTTAGCTCAAAAGGATGATTAGGTTGCAGCGACAAAAGAAACTAACGAGATTGAGCGGGACTCGAACCCCACTCTGGCGTTCACCTGTCAGGAAGTTCACCACATCGGCCGCCACAACCCAATCGATTTACTTCTTTTTCAAGATGGAATGAAAATGCCGAGTTGAAAATAGCACACTGTGCAATTTAGCAATTCTACCCGAATGACTGTACAACGTGACCATGAATTGGTCAAAGAAATTACCTTTACAAACGTTAGTAGACGCTGAGCATACAAATTAAACTCACCAAACTTCTGACGAACTTTGGGATATTGGATATGTCACCTTGGTCTTTTATTCAATTTCTTATTTTTTTTATGTTCTGTAGGAAAAACAGTTTTACGAAAGAATTAAAAATCACTGATTAAACGTTATAAAGAGATACAACACGCTCAAAACTGGTTGAAATATAAAACACTAGTGTACGCGACCATACAAAAATAACGAAAATTTAGCTATGTACAGATACACATAAGCACCGCCCTCTTACCAGAGTAAGACTACTTCCTCTCTTCCAACACGAGGACACGGAAACCTCATCGTGACCAGAAATATATTATATATATATATATATATATATATATATATATATATATATATATATATATATAGATAGATAGATAGATAGATATATGCGGGTGTGGACTGGCACAGAAAGACCATAGACAGACGCAAGTGGAGGGACATGTCTGAGGCCTTTGCTTTTTATTATATAAGGTAGATTAAAACTAACATCACTAAGAGGTATACGGTATTCTCTCTCTCTCTCTCTCTCTCTCTCTCTCTCTCTCTCTCTCTCTCTCTCTCTCTCTCTCTGTTTTTCAATAATAGCACTTTCGTCTCACATGTGAGAAACCTGCAGTCCATCTCCTAGGAATGGGAATGGAGAGAAAAATAGTAGGAAGGGGAGCGTTACATTACAAAGCCAATATGCATGACTCTCTCTCTCTCTCTCTCTCTCTCTGTCTCTCTCTCTCTCTCTCTCTCTCTCTCTCTCTCTCTCTCTCTCTTTACTTAAGTTGTAGCTGTAGTATTGTTATAGAATTTTCCTCGTAACACTCTTCGCTGATAAAAGAAATACATTTCACACATATATGCATATATTACCATACATAATTATAATTCATATATATTTATATATACATATGTGCATATATATATATATATATATATATATATATATACATATGCATGCATATATACAGAAATACATACATACATACACACACATATGTGTGTGATTATCATAAATATCATCAAGCCACAACGTGAGTCTGCCAATGTCTCTAAGACCAAACCACTATCCGGATAGATAAACACAAACAAACAAACAAACACACACACACACACACACACACACACACACATATATATATATATATATATATATATATATATATATATATATATATATATATAGGGTCGGGTGGTCTGGTGGCTATACAACTGGCCTCACTGGTAAGAATACAGGAATTTGCATACTTGGTGACCCAACAACATCCTCACGCTATGCGAGAGCCTAAAAGGCGGCCAATATTTGTCTTGAGAGTTTCGTATAGCTTACACACGACTTCCCTGATGCTCAGAAATGTTTATGTACATACAAATAGTGCGTGTAAATGTTCTGCATCCAAGTTATCAACTCGAACTTCACAGCATGGAGCAAATTAATCGAAAGTTATATTACAACTCAAGGGGGCTAAAATCCATATCTCAAAAAGCTAATTAGAAATTTCTGATATCACTACGATCTCCAAACATGATGAGACTCATCTGTTCGAATGCTTTCCCAATGGTCTTTCACTGATGGAAACCTGTCAACCCTCGTAAAGAATCTTCAGGTCTATTGTGGGTTTGAATCTCTGTTTTTCTTAAGATTTGAACTGTTTCGTTTTATAAACAAGATTTAAATTTCTATTTGTGACAGACTTCTATAGAGAAATTAATTTTCATCCTTTATTTTCTATATATTTATTTTATATTCTATTATTAGCTCTATTATTGCTTGAGGGTACACTTGGGCACAATATTCTATCGTATTTATCTTCCTCTTGTTTGGTTAAAGTTTTTATAGTTTAAATAGAAATTATTTATTTTAATGTTACTGTTCCTAAAATGTTTTATTTTTCGTTGTTTCATTTCCTCACTGGGCTATTTTCCTTGTTGGGGCCCATGGGCTTAAAACATCCTGCTTTTCCAACTAGGGTTGTTGCTTAGCAAGTAATAATAATAATAATAATAATAATAATAATAATAATAATAATAATAATAATATAAGTATTTTTACCTACCGAATTTAATTGGTTCAGCTCTGAAAGACCCGCGCTTGAATCATTTTTTCGTTAATCTCTTCTCTTTTAATATGGGATTGGATGTTATGGCAAGAGGAAAATTTCAATTGGAGAGAGATAGGGATGGCCATAGGCTCTCTCTCTCTCTCTCTCTCTCTCTCTCTCTCTCTCTCTCTCTCTCTCTCTCTCTCTCTCTCTCTCTCTCTCTCTCAGAGCTTTATGATTGCTCCCCGGTTAATGAAGATGGCTTATTTCAAAAGTTTTTTTTTTTATTATACATTACGTACTTGATACTTCCTAATGCTGATTATAACTTTGAAAGGTAGAAAAGTAAATGATAACGATTACCATAAACTGTAATAATTTAATTCTATTTATTTTCAATTAACCGTCTTAACGTGAATATTTGTTTCATTTGCTGATTACAGTGGGCGAAGTTATTCGAATATCTTCCATCCATGCTAATCCAAATTTCAGTTCGAATACTTTATTATGAATACAATCTCCTAAGGATAATATACATAACACGTCAAATACTTTAAATATTTTGTACGTTATGCGGAATGAGTATAGAATTAAGAGATAAACAATCATTAACTAATCCCTACAAGCGCAAAACCTTTTAAGGAATATCAAGGAGGAAAAATCAAAACATATATAATATCAATCAAGTCTAGAAGTAAACAAATTCACAAAGAATTTTGACAGATTTTCCAAATAATTATTTTACAGCGGCACCTGCAAATCTCTCCGCCAGGTAATGAAAAGTCCTATCATCAATGAAAACGTCATAAACGTCAAACTAAGTTTAGATATCCATCAAACATCCCACGTAACGCGAAAAATTGCACCGAGCAAAGGACAACAGCAAGTAATCCAGGTCATTACATAAAACATGTCGTAATAGCAGGCGATATAACTGAAAGTATGACCTCTGTTATGGCAATCTGTATATGAGGTGCATTATCAGAGCACAGGGGTTGGGACCCGAATTGGGCATTTCCCTTGTTTTATGAAGATGAAGTGTTCTTTTTATCTTACAAAAGCTTCTACATTTTTAGGAAACAAATTAACGTTTTTAACTAATTTTAAAACATATTTGATGCAACAGAGATTAGAAGTCTTTCAATGCAATCTGTTCATCATAAAAAACTTATTTTTTCAAATTATCGGAATCTGATGTTTTTTTTTTTATTTCACTTTATCAAAACTTGATCAAATTATTACTATCCTTGTATTCGCCCAGTTGAAGCCGGCTCTTTTCATAAAGATCACATACATTCATCCATACATACATATAGTGTATATATATATATATATATATATATATATATATATATATATACATGTATATATATATATATATATATATATATATATATATATATATATATATATATATATATATTTATTTATATACATATACATATACACACACACACACACACATATATATATATATATATATATATATATATATATATATATGTGTGTGTGTGTGTGTGTGTGTGTGTGTGTAGCGTTCATCAAAGATTTCTCCTGACCAACTTAGGATCATTGTAGCTGAATGAAATTTCACCTGTGAATTGCTACATTAGTTTATATGTCACATGATAATTTGCAGCACTGAACTCACATTGCTTCCTTTTTTACAGGTATTACACTGAAGTAAGGTGTGAATATGGACCCAGTCGAGTACAAAGCAGTGATGAGGTTTCTATATTTGAAAGGTAGCACGCCGAAACAGAACCTGTATGAAATGAAACAAACTTATGGAGTTGCTGCCTCATCATATGATGTAAAATACTAGCATCAACTGTTCAAGTGTGGCCGAAAATCTGTCAAAATAGCGCCAGTTCCTGGACGCTTCCATTCATCAAGTAGAGGATGCCATTTTGGAAGACCACTGTACTGTATAACTGTTCGACAGTTAGCCCAAATTGTGAAGATAAGTGTTGGATATATGGAAAAAATAATTCAGGATCATTTGCACATGCATAAGGTGTCTGCACGGTGGATTCCTATGCTCCTTACTCCTTTTCAGTGGCAGGAAAGAGTGGATTCTTTTGGACATGTGTCAACAAAACCAGGAAGTCTTTTTTTGAGACTTATTTCACATTATGAAACATGGCTACATCACTATGATCCTGAAACTAAAGTCCAGTCTATGCAGTGGAAGCACTTAGACTCACCACTCCCAAAGAAGGTAAGAGTGCAACCCGCTGCAGGAAAGGTCATGCTTACCATCTTGTGGGGCCAGTATGGAGTAGTGATAACGGCGCTTACTATGCTTCACTACTGCGTAAATTGCGAGAATCCATCAAACTCAAAAGGCGTGGCATGCTGACTAGAGGAGCCAGTCCATAGCTCTGTACCAATCGTGTTTCACACAATTGTACATAATTCCTTTTGTATATATTATGCTTGTATCTTCGCTCCTCCCTCGCACTAAAACTAACATGAAAATTCCTGTCTGGTTTTTCCTTTGTGATATTGTCTGTCTTGTGAACTTGTCATGTCCTGTTGCCTTGAGGTAATGTATATAAGGAGAGTGTTCCACAACAATATAACTCAGTCGTTTCCAATCTTCCTTTGATTTCACAACTCCTCTCTCGGCCCGTCACATTGGTGACCCCGGAAGTCGACTCGCTCCCACCGCCTTCCACCCCCACCCCCTCGCCCCTTCATCGTTGGTACTATGGCGGACTCTACGGCAGTTGGTGCTGCGGCCGCTCCATTCAAACTTTCATTGTTTGCCAGCGGAGAGGCGTTTGTTTGGTTTCAGCGCGCAGAAGTCCAGTTTCGTATCAGGGGCGTGATTCGCTCAACCACCAAAGCGGATTATGTTCGAGCGGCGATACCCGAGGACACCTTCCCAGAAATATCCGACTGGCTTTGTGAACAAGGAGACACCCCAATAGCGTATGACGACCTCAAATCATACCTTCTGCAGCAGTACTCGCCGTCACCAGCCGCCCGTATAGCAAAGCTTTTTCAGCTCTCGCAACAACCGTTGGGGGACCAAAGGGCTTCGCTTGCCCTCAGGGAAATGACCAGTATCGCTCGCCTTCAACCTGCCGCAGACGGCTCTCCTCGTGAGGTGAACCTACTCTGTGCCCTTTGGATACGCCGTTTACCTGAACCTGTGCGCGCTGCCATACCCGATGTCGATAGTTTACCCATAAAGGACTTGATGACCAAAGCCGACGCCCTTATGGACAGCCTCTTCAAGACCTCCATCAACGCCTCCACCCCTGACGACGAGGATGCCTATTCAACGTCAACCGAAGCTGACATGAATGCCGTAGGACATACACGCCTACCACGTGACGTGCCGAAGCGGCGACAAAGCCGCCCACCACCCACCAATCGCTCGCGCCCCAACGAACGACTTCTACAGCCACTTACTACCTCCCATCCACCGCAGTTTTGCTACTACCACTTCAGATTCGGGGCAACCGCGAAGAAATGTGCCAAAGATTGTCAGTGGCCAAAAAACGTGTAAGTAGGCCATCGCCTGTGGCGGTGGCCTCCCATGTTTCTAATCTTTTCTTTTTACAGGATGCAGGAACGGGCGTGCGATTTTTGGTAGACACGGGTGCTTGTCGTTCTCTTTTGCCAAGGAAACTCTTCAAGGCACAACGTAGTCTGTCTACATCTGCCGACGTCCGCTTGGTAGCTGCCAACGGATCTGCGATACCCACCTACGGTTACGAGAGCCTCACATTATCGTTCGGAAACGGTAAATTCAATTGGAAGTTTCTCGTTGCTGACGTCACAATGCCAATCCTTGGTGCGGATTTCCTCTCTCATTTCCACCTTCTGGTCGATGTCGCCCACCGACGATTGGTCAACGCAGACTCGTACTTGTCGACACCTCTTCAACCCGCCCCCTCTAACCTCGCTCTCCACATCAGCGCACCCACGGATGCCTACGCCCACCTCCTCACGTCGTACCCGGAAGTTTTCCGTCCAGAACTTCGCCAAACGCCCACGGTTCCTGCCAAGCACGGTATTTATCACCATATCAAGACGACGGGACCCCCAGTCTTCGCAAAATTCAGACTTCTGGCACCGGAACGATTGGCAGCCGCCAAACAGACGTTCGCCGAAATGGAGAAAATGGGCCTTTGCCAAAAGGCCTCCAGCCCATGGTCGTCACCCTTACACATCGTTCTGAAGAAAGACGGCTCCCTCCGTCCGTGCGGGGATTACAGGCGCCTGAACATGCAAACAGAACCGGATCACTACCCCCTCCCAAACATTGCCGATGTAACCTCCTACCTGCACAAAGCAAAGGTTTTCTCTACGCTCGACCTCCTGAAGGGGTATTATCAGGTGCCTATGAACCCAGAAGACATCCCCAAGACCGCCATCACCACTCCGTTTGCCACATACACCTTCAATTACTCCTGTTTTGGCCTTCGTAATGCTGGGGCAACGTTTCAACGTCTCATGGATGGCATCTTAGGGGACCTCCCTTTCTGTGTATGTTATGTGGACGACATACTTGTGTTCTCCTCCTCAAAAGAGGAACACCTCCGTCACCTGCGCATCGTGCTCGACCGCCTGCAACAAAACGGCCTTGTAGTCCGGTACAACAAGTGTACCTTTGGCGCCAACGAAGTGTCGTTCTTAGGGCACCGTATCACTCCTGAAGGAGTCCATCCCCTCCCTGAGAAGGTAGCAGCCGTTCAGAATTTCCCCACGCCCTCGACCGTCAAAGCTCTGCAGGAATTCTTGGGCATGATCAACTATTATCACCGCTTTCTGCCAGCCATTGCCGCCACTCTTGCTCCCCTCTACGCCTCCCTCAAGGGCAAGCCAAAGGACTTGAAGTGGGGTCCCCTTCAAGAAGCGGCCTTCTGCAATGCAAAGAAGGCCCTATCAACTGCTGCGGCTCTCACTTTTCCTATCCCACTCGCCCCTCTCCTTCTCTCCACCGATGCCAGCGACGTCGCTATTGATGCAGTACTCGAGCAGGTGGTCAAAGGCTCGCCTCGCCCATTGGCCTTCTTCAGCAGAAAACTGTCCAAGGCAGAATCGGGTTATTCTACCTTCGATCGAGAATTGCTGGCGGTGCACTTGGCTGTCCGTCACTTTCGCCATTTCTTAGAAGGTACGCCCTTCGTCATTCGCACAGACCACATGCCTCTGGTGCACGCCTTCACTCGACAGTCTGACGCCTGGTCCGCCCGTCAACGCCGACATCTCTCCGCCGTGGCTGAATACAATTGCACCCTCCAATACGTCCCTGGGAAAATGAATCCCGTTGCCGATGCCCTGTCAAGAAACACGTTGGCTGCCGTTCAACTGGGATTGGATTACAACGCCCTGGCTGAAGCCCAACGACAGGATCCAGAGTATCAAGCTTGTAGGACATCCTGCACGTCCCTCCGTTGGGAGGATTTTCCCCTCGAAAACTCCAACACCACCCTCCTCTGTGACGTCAGTACTGGTAGACCGCGACCTTGGATTCCTGCTCCCATGCGCCGACAGGTGTTTGATTTTATCCACTGCCTTTCACATCCCTCGTGCCGTTCTACTGCACAGCTGCTGAAGGCAAAGTTCATTTGGCACGGCATTTCTAAGGATGCTAAGGATTGGGTCCGTGCCTGTACTTCTTGCCAAACTTCCAAAAGTACATCGACACACGGATTCAGGAGTGGGCACCTTTCCTCAACCTCAGCGTCGTTTCGCACACATTCACGTCGACGTTGTAGGCCCCCTACCCACATCACAAGGACATCGTTACCTGTTTACCGTCATCGACCGCTCCACTCGTTGGCCTGAAACCATTCCCATGGAAACTGCAACGTCCGCCTCATGTACATCTGCCTTACTCTCTGGATGGATTTCAAGATTCGGTATCCCTGAGCATATTACTTCTGACAGGGGAACCACTTTCACCTCTCAATTTTGGACGTCATTAGCGAATCTCCTGGGCATCACCCTACATCAGACAACGGCCTACATCGCACCCTCAAAGCAGCTTTGATGTCCCGCTGCAAGGATTGCAACTGGTTTACTCAGCTTCCCTGGGTCCTCCTTGGACTAAGGACCACTCCTAAAGACGCCCTCGACGTCTCGGCAGCCGAAATGGTGTATGGCGACCCGTTGGTCGTCCCTGCCGAGTTTTTTCCTTCTACAACCTCCTCCGACGATCTCCAGCGCATACGTCACGTCGTGGGAAAATTTACTCCGTGCCGCCAGACTTACAAGCCCCCAGCGAAGCATCACATACCAACGGACTTGCACTCTGCAACGCACGTCTTCCTGCGCAACGACACCAGCAAGCCACCGTTAACGCCCCCTTACACGGGACCTTTCCTTGTGATCCGACGCAGTCCGAAAGCATTCCTCCTAAACATTCGGGGCAAAGAAGACTGGGTCTCCATTGATCATCTAAAACCTGCTTATCTTCTGCCAGATGACCCGCCTACAGTTCGCCTCTCTAGATCAGGGCGCCCTATTTAACATGTATAGTATGTCATTTTTAGGGGGGGAGCCATGTACCAACCGTGTTTCACACAATTATACATAATTCCTTTTGTATATATTATGCTTGTATCTTCGCTCCTCCCTCGCACTAAAACGAACATGAAAATTCCTGTCTGGTTTTTCCTCTGTGATATTGTCTGTCTTGTGAACTTGTCATGTCCTGTTGCCTTGAGGTTTTGTATATAAGGAGAGTGTTCCACAGCAATATAACTCAGTCGTTTCCAATCTGCCTTTGATTTCACAACTCCTCTCTCGGCCCGTCACAGCTCGCATATCGCCCAGACAGAAGCGCACTCTTGTGGCTGTGAAATTCTTCCGTAACCCCCTTATTCTCATAACCTGGCACAATTTGACTTTCTCCTCTTCTACAACCATGAAGTTATTTTTGAAGGAAACACGTTTTCCAGATGATGAGACACAGTTCCAAGTTTTGTCTGTCTATGCTTATTGGAAGTAGGTCAGGGAAAATCTTTAATGAACGCCGCTCGCATATGTATATAATTAATAAATATATGTATATAGAAGTATATATGTGTATATATATATATATATATATATATATATATATATATATATACATATATGTATATATATATATATATATATATATATATATATTTATTTATATATATATACATATATATATATATATATATATATATATATATATATATATATATATATACATAAATATATATGTATATATTTATATATACATATTTAAATATATATATATATATATATACATATATATATATATATATATATATATATATATATATATATATATATATATATATATACATATATATATATATATAAATATATATGTATGTATATATATGTGTATATATATGCATATATATATATATATATATATATATATATATATATATATATATATATATAGATATTTATATATATACATACACTAAGAATATAAATATATGTATGTATATATATATACATAAATATATACATACATACATACATACATACATACACACGCACTAAAAAAAATTATGTTCAAAAGACTAAAGATGCGCTCAGATGAGTTATTTATGTCTCTTCTTCAACCCTCGGTTGAATTGAAGGGAAGGGCGGGAAAAATCTTTTTTTTTTTTTATTAATGTTTCTCTTTACTTATCGCAATATTTTCCGATAACTGATGCTAATGAATAGAAAAAGGTGTCAGAGTTATGAAAATATGCAATATCCTTTTGTAGGCAAATTTCCGCCAGATATGGAAACAAACATGACTATGATGAAATATATATATAAAAAAATCAGCTAATCACATGGATAAAAGAGCAATCGATTGTAAATTGCACAATAGGCTGATCTGCTGAGCTCAGAGACCCATATAACCA
>NC_090735.1:55446119-55448619 GCF_036898095.1 Palaemon carinicauda
AAATCTTTAATGAACGCCCCTCGCATATGTATATAATTGATAAATATATGTATATAGAAGTATATATATATATATATATATATATATATATATATATATATATATATATATATATATATATATATATATATATATATATATATATATATATATATATATATATATATATATATATATATATAAATAAATATATATATATATATATATATATATAAATATATATATATATATATATATATATATATATATATATATATATATATATATATATATATATATATATAAATATATATATATATATATATATATATATATATATATATATATATATATATATATATATATATATATATATATTGACAAAAGGGGTAGAGACGTGAGTGAGTTCTTTATCTTTCCCAAAAATATTTCATACGTTTCTTGAGATTTACCTGGCAATAAGGCATATACTAACGGCGATGAAATATTTTCCTTTAAACCATGTAGAGTGTATAACTGAAAGAATAATAACGGGACGGTTTTGAAGGTTCCATCCGCATACCAATGTTGGCTTTCAGCTAACAATTGTAGATTTCGCTGCGCGCTGAAGATCATTATGCGCTTTTCAATATTACCAGAATCAAAATATAAGAACTCCTCCCCATTTGGCAACGTAGTAAAACCCTCAGGAAAAGTGATATGTTTACGATGAGATGGAAGAGCTGGTCCAGAAATACTTTTATATCTTATATTTCGCATTGTTCTTTTCAACGTATCTGTACTTAGAAGCTTTCCTGCTGCTGCTTAACTGCATCCATCAAAAGCAATTAATCATATTGAATGAGGTGAGTCTGTTGAATTCTTCGCTTTGATACGAACTTCTTCACAAATCTTTGCCGCCTCGACATTGGCGACATCTGCAAGATGATTATGCTCATTCAAAGTCTTAACAATTTTGTCACCCACTGTGGTTACTCGTACACGAAACTTCGTCTTCTGGTACTGCTCACCTTTCCAATGTATTTTATCCTCAATTTGTCTTTCGTTGACGTACATATAGTTATTAATGCACAATTTCTTCTTTCCTTTCTCACTCTGAATGAACCGATGGGCCATTTTAAAGAAGTGTGTTAGATATATATGCCTAAAAGAGCGAGACAACACTGAACCGCAATGAAAATGTTGCTTTAAACGCTTGAGAAAATGTTAATTTATAAAGAATAAAACTCAATAATAGGTGAACTGTTAATTTTTGTTTTCAAACGATCTATTTATACCATTTAGGATAATTTTGAAATGATTGTTAAGCGATAAAATACTCTAAAAAAGGAAATGGGTGAATTGTTTTGCGATGAATTGTTAAGCGGTGATTTGCTAGCGGTGAATTTTCCTTAACAGTGAATTGCTGGCGGTGAATTTTCCTAAACTCTATATGTATATATATGCATATATATATATATATATATATATATATATATATATATATATATATATATATATATATATACGTACACTAAGAATATAAATATATATATATATGTATATAAATATATGTATAAATATATACATACATATTTACATACATACATACATACATACACACACTAAGAAAAATTATGTTCAAAAGACTAAAGATCCGCACAAATGAGTTATCTATGTCTCTTCTTCAACCCTCGGTTGAATTGAAGGGAAGGGGGGAATTTTTTTTTTTTTTTATAAATATTTCTCTTTACTTATTGCAATCTTTTCCGATAACTGATGCTAATGAATAGAAAAAGGTGTCAGATTTATGAAAATATGCAATATCCTTTTGTAGGCAAATTCCTCCAGATATGGAAACAAACATGATTATGATGAAATATATATATATATATATATATATATATATATATATATATATATATATATATATATATATATATATATATATATATCAGCTAATCACATGGATAAAAGAGCAATCTATAGTAAACTGCACGATAGGCTGATCAGCTGAGGTCAGAGACCCATATAACAAAAGTCGAGGGACAATTTAAAAAACAATATAAATATATTCAAGCAAGAAACTAAAAATAAGTATATAACCAGATGTATGTGAATAAATAGGTAAAGAAAGATATAAAAACAAAGAAAAAATAGTAATGAACACAAATATAAAATACCAAATTGAAAATAATTTATCAAACAAAACTGTGTTAGATACTCACTGCCCAAGAGAAAGGTGTCTGGGATCTGATCCTGAACTGTTTCACTTCAGTTCAGACGGTGGTCGTACTATAACTGTTTCCCACTGCAATCCTTAGTTCAAAACAATAAGTCCAATAGCTGCATTCCTAGAAAGGAATATTATGATTATTTTCTTGTAAAATACATTTTCTATTGACATTTCTTTTAAATTTTCCTTAAAAATTTTCTTCTGGCATCAATTGATACACTTATTTCATTTATTTTGTAATTCTTAATCCGGAAAACGTATGATTTATACCTTGAAGTCTGGAGTAAATAGTAATTTCAAGATTAT
>NC_090735.1:55451119-55453619 GCF_036898095.1 Palaemon carinicauda
AAAATAATTATAGCACGATTAATAATCTATACCATTTATACCTGCGTTTGATAGCTGACTTGAATTAAACAACAGTACTAAATTATATAGTACAGGTGAAACGGCATTTCACATGAAATTTTAGTAGAAATCAGCATATCTATCTTCATTAAAACTATGGTTGCACTTTCTATATATCTACTGGGAAATCTGTTTGATGTGTACAAATACCTGATATAAATGTGGGTCCCAAATTTTACAACTGTGCTCATCATGAGCATCCGCTGGTTTGTATCTTTTTTTCCAGGCAATGTTTTGCAACCTTGGTAACTTATTTAAATTCGGTATATGGTTTTTGTATCATACTAGACACCCTTTGACGGAACCCACAATATTTGGCCACGGTAAAAGTTACGTAGGTGGTTAATATAGATTCCTTAGATATAGTGTAAGAATCTGGGCCCTTGCTAACTGATCAGTTGCCTTATTTTGATGTAATGCCATTGACATTTTTTATACTTTTCCGTCCTTTTTTGTCAGTATGAATAAACAAGTCCTCTACGAACATGTGACCTTAGTATTCTCAAGGCAGTGAGAAATGGCTGACAGAGGGAGAGTGCTTAGTTTGAAACGGATTCCCCCACTGATGCCATGTCTCCACAGATCGCCGGGCCACCATCCAACCCCTCCACCTTACTCTCTCTCTCTCTCTCTCTCTCTCTCTCTCTCTCTCTCTCTCTCTCTCTCTCTCTCTCTCTCTCTCTCTCTCTCTCTGTGTGTGCCTTTTCTTCCAAGAAGTGTCTGTTCACGTTGTAAATAACTGAAGTAGCAATATGGTGAGTTTGAAGCAGGGCAACATCTGGCAAACGAGCGTGGGAGGGATACAATTAGGGGAAACCTTTATACAGAAAACACACCTTAAATTTTTACCTCAATAGTGCTTTGGAACAAACGTTACAATAATTTTCGATAAAATTTCGGAAATCCACCAGGTCGCAGAGAAACAGAAAGAAAAAGAAAAATAGAGAGGATAAAGAGATGGAGCAGGATTGGAGTAAGAAGGCAATATGGTGACATGTAGTGATATGGAATAAGTGGGGGAATCCGTATGAAACCAGGTACCCTCCCTTATCAGCCCTTTCTCGTTGCGCTGAGTATAACTCTCCTCATCTTCTACCTTTACTTTTTTATCCGGAATTTTTCTCTTCGTTTTTTGAAGAGGAAAAACGATTGAAAATAATAAAGGTTTCGATTCTTGTGAGCTCCAAAGATCATTAGGGTAATTAGTTCTGAGCCAATTTTCCCTTAACGGTCGTTTAGGTGACTCGGAATTAAGGAAGTAAATGTTGCCATTAGAACAACTCATCGAGGATGAGAATACAAATCAATTGCCCCCAGGAGATTGTTTAAGCTGTTAAGGCTCCATCTTTATCAATAGTTTTAATTACTTTCCTTGCTGCTAAGGACAAGAAAGACATCTAATTATTTTGGAAAATATTTTTTTCCCGATTCTACAATATGTAGGTACAAAGAAACTTTTTAAATGCTGAAAGAAATTCCTGATTAGGTAAATTAAATCAACATCTCCCTCTATCTCTCACTCCCTCACACACACACACACACATATATATATATATATATATATATATATATATATATATATATATATAATATATATATATATATACACACACACATATATATATATATATATATATATATTTATATATATGTATATATATATATATATATATATATATATATATATATATATATATATATATATATATATATATATATCTATATCTATATCTATCTATATATATATATATATATATATATATATATATATATATATATATATATATATATATATATATATATATATATATATATATATATATATGTACGCACACATCTATGTGAGGAATTTATTATATGCCTTCACGTTCTTTTAACTGATTAAAAAATCTTAATACAATATCAATTTTGTCAATTAATATTTAAACCATTTACATTTAATTTCCCATGCCAAAATTTTCCACGCTATTAATCATCAGGAAATAATAATGCATTCCAACAATCAGAAATGCAAAAATGTAAATAAACTAACGCTTATATATATATATATATATATATATATATATATATATATATATATATATATATATATATATATATATATATATATATATATATATACACATTATATATATACTATATGTATATATGAATATATATATATGAATATATATATATATATATATATATATATATATATATATATATATATATATATATATATATTGTTTACTTGTCAAGCATTAACCAAAATTCTCGATTTTATGTATACAATACTACGCCATTACTCCACGAATGCTTCATTAGAATTACTCTTCTTCAGTTTATCTAAGAAATAATAGTCTCATTAAATTGAATCTAATAACTGGAGTAACTTACAGCCATCAATTAAGATTTAAAGTCATTATCTTTACTTTCCGATGATCTCCAATTCGAAGAA
>NC_090735.1:55463619-55474920 GCF_036898095.1 Palaemon carinicauda
AACCGGAGTTATGATCATTCAGGTTCTTTTTAGTGTGGGGGAAGAGCACAGATACAAGCATAATATATACAAAATAATTATGTACAATTGTGTGACACATGGTTGGTACATGGCTACCCCCCCCCCCCTAAAAATAGGGCGCCCTGATCTAGAGAGGCGAACTGTAGGCGGGTCATCTGGCAGAAGATAAGCAGGTTTTAGACGATCAATGGAGACCCAGTCTTCTTTGCCCCGAATGTTTAGTAGGAATGCTTTCGGACTGCGTCGGATCACAAGGAAAGGGCTCGTGTAAGGGGGTGTTAGTGGTGGCTTGCTAGTGTCGTTGCGCAGGAAGACGGGCGTTGCAGAGAGCAAGTCCGTTGGTATGTACATCTGCCTTACTCTCTGGATGGATTTCAAGATTTGGTATCCCTGAGCATATTACTTCTGACAGGGGAACCACTTTCACCTCTCAATTGTGGACGTCATTAGCGAATCTCCTGGGCATCACCCTACATCAGACAACGGACTACAACCCCGCTGCCAATGGAATGGTTGAACGTTTTCATCGCACCCTCAAAGCAGCTTTGATGTCCCGCTGCAAGGATTCCAACTGGTTTACTCAGCTTCCCTGGGTCCTCCTGGGACTAAGAACCACTCCTAAAGACGGCCTCGACGTCTCAGCAGCTGAAATGGTGTATGGCGATCCGTTGGTCTCCCTGCCGAATTTTTTCCTTCTACAACCTCCTCCGACGATCTCCAGCGCATAAGTCACGTCGTGGGAAAATTTACTCCGTGCCGCCAGACTTACAAGCCGAGGTGGGGGTAGGCATCCGTGGGTGCGCTGATGTGGAGAGCGAGGTTTGAAGAGGTGTCGACAAGTAAGAGTCTGCGTTGACCAATAGTCGGTGGGCGATATCGACCAGAAGGTGGAAATGAGAGAGGAAATCCGCACCGAGGATTGGCATTGTGATGTCAGCAACGAGAAACTTCCAATTGAATTTACCGTTTCCGAACGATAATGTGAGGTTCTCATAACCGTAGGTGGGTATCGCAGATCCGTTTGCAGCTACCAAGCGGACGTCGGCAGATGTAGACAGACTACGTTGTGCCTTGAAGAGTTTCCTTGGCAAAAGAGAACGTCAAGCACCCGTGTCTACCAAAAATCGCACGCCCGTTCCTGCATCCTGTAAAAAGAAAAGATTAGAAACACGGGAGGCCACCACCACAAGCGATGGCCTACTTACACATTTTTTGGCCACTGACAATCCTTGGCACATTTCTTCGCGGTTGCCCTGAATCTGAAGTGGTAGTAGCAAAACTGTGGCGGATGGGAGGTAGTAAGTGGCTATAGAAGTCGTTCGTTGGGACGCGAGCGATTGGTGGGTGGTAGGCGGCTTTGTCGCTGCTTCGGCACGTCCCAGGGTAGGCGTGTATGTCCTACGGCCTTCGTGTCAGCTTTGGTTGACGTTGAATAGGCATCCTCTTCGTCAGGGGTGGAGGCGTTGATGGAGGTCTTGAAGTGGCTGTCCATAAGGGCGTCGGCTTTGGTCATCAAGTCCTTTATGGGTAAACTATCGACATCGGGTATGGCAGCACGTACAGGTTCGGGTAAACGGCGTATCCAAAGGGCACGAAGTAGGTTCACCTCACGAGGAGAGCCGTCTGCGGCAGGTTGAAGGCGAGCGATACTGGTCATTTCCCTGAGGGCAAGCGAAGCCATTTGGTCCCCCAACGGTTGTTGCGAGAGCTGAAAAAGCTTTGCTATACGGGCGGCTGGCGACGGCGAGTACTGCTGCAGAAGGTATGTTTTGAGGGCGTCATACGCTATTGGAGTGTCTCCTTGTTCACAAAGCCAGTCGGATATTTCTGGGAAAGTGTCCTCATGTATCGCCGCGAGAACATAATCCGCTTTGGTGGTTGAGCGAGTCACGCCCCTAAACGAAACTGGACTTCTGCGCGCTGAAACCAAGCAAACGCTTCTCCGCTGGCAAACGATGAAAGTTTCAATGGAGCAGCCGCAGCACCAACTGCCGTAGAGTCCGCCATAGTACCAACGATGAAGGGGCGAGGGGGTGGGGGTGGAAGGCGGTGGGAGCGAGTCGACTTCCGGGGTCACCAATGTGACGGGCCGAGAGAGGGTTGTGAACTCAAAGGCAGGATGCAATCAACTGAGTTGTTTAATAAGGAACACTCTCCTTTATATACAAAACCTCAAGGCAACAGGACATAACATGTTCGAGAGACAGACAATGTTACAGAGCAAAACCGGAGACATGATCATTCAGGTTCTTTTTAGTGCGGGGGAAGAGCACAGATAAAAGCATAATATATACAAAATAATTATGTACAATTGTGTAACACACGGTTGGTACAATGGCCTTCCCAAGTCCTAGCTTGGTTGAAGAAGGGGTTTAGGCGCCTATCATAAGTATATATGGTCAGTCACTGGGACATTGCGCTGTCAGGCCATTGTCAATATCCCTGGCCTCTGCCAGTTATAAGCGACCTTTATAGGAGAGTTAGGGACATTATCCTATCCTATCGTAGACAGTAAACAAACAGTAGGAAAAAAGTTTTGTTAAGACAACATGAAATCAACTATTCACATTTCATATCTTTAAAACAATTATTTCAAAATTCGTACTCGATAAAAAGCAACATCACGAGGAGAGACTGCAGTAAATTTAACATGATGAAGATTAGAGATTCAACATATTGAAAGAGAACGCTCGGGTATGCTGTTCTATCTCTGTTCCCTTCCTCTTTTTTTTTTCTTCTTTTTTAAGTTTTCATTGTTCATATATGAAAGATCTAATTTATTGTTGTTATTGCGCTTGAAATATTTTGTTTTGATTGTTAATTCTTCTCTTGTGGTTTATATATTTCCTTGCTTCCTTTCCTTACTGGGATAGATTTTCTAATGGAGTCCTTGGGATTATAGCATCTTGCTTTTCCAACTAGGATTATAGCTTAGCTTGTAATAATAATAATAATAATAATAATAATAATAATAATAATAAAGGCGCCTGGATGAAAGGCCACAGAGAAGCTGGAAGCTTTCGCTATCAGGTCTTTGCACATTACGATAACGACCACGATATGGTAATGGTCCTCTTGTGCAGTTTACTACCGAAGCTATATGGCATGAATCACACACACTTGCGGTGCTATGGTTCCACAAACTACTGGAAAGGGCAGTAAATGACATTGGCGTTATTCACAACTACAGGTTGTTTGGTTATTCATTGCCATTACTTGCAGACAAAAAGTGCTTTTTAAATCTAGAAGATGTATATTGTCCGAAAATACTCTGCGATAACTGAGAATTTGAAAAAGAAATATAATGAAATTAACTTATAATAACATGAGAGATTCTTTTGCAAAAGAATATGATAGGTACATGTGTGTCCGTGTATTTGTCGCCATATACATATGATTTTTTTTATTAATTATAATGAAATTAGCATATGATAAAATAAGAGATTACTTCGCAAGAGAAAATGAAAGGCAAATGTGTGTAAGTATGTGTGTGTGTCGGCATATCCATATGAGAATTAAAAAAATTATGAGTTATATTACTTTGCAAAACCAAATGAATGGTAAATGTGTGTGTGTGTGTGTGTGTATGTGTGTGTAAACACAAGGATATGAGAATATTAGAAAATATAATGAAATTACCTTATAATAAAAAACATATTATTTTGCAAAAGCAAATGAATGATGAATGTATGTGTATGTGGGTATGTGCGTGTAGGCATAAACATATCTCTCCAGGGGAAAGTTAACCACTACTCAGTAGATTGAAAAATAAACTACTTTGGAAGAGGAAGTTAGAAATGAGCTTCCTATGGTTGAATACTTATCCAGTGAAATCCGGCTCTCAAAGGATTAGATTTTATGCCGGAAGTAACTAACTCGAAAAGGGAACATATTTAATTTTTGGTTCTCTGTCAAGAGAGGGAAACTGTCGGATTAAATCTACGAGATCTAGGAATATCTGAAATTTCCTTTTTATTATGTCTATAAGGTATTCTTTTCATTAAGTTCATTTCATGTAAAAGTGGTTGATCATTTCATTAATTATAATTATTATTAGTGTACACCGCCCGTAAAAAATTACGGCTTTAGACTTAAATAGATATGCATACACACACAGATTCAACCGTTTCCACTCCTCCCCCCTTTCCTAGCTACATCACAGTAATTTCGGTAATTTGTGGGAGATTGTGGTTTCCGAGTGTACCCCAAGGGGGTATCACCTCTCACCTCTACCAGAGGGACAGGGAGAGACCGAGTAATCATACGTTTCCCGATGCCGCTGAGTGTAACAGGACAGATATATATATATATATATATATATATATATATATATATATATATATATATATATATATATATATATATATATATATATATATATATATATATATATCATGGCTGGCGAATTACATAAACTTCGGAGCTCCAAACTCACCTGTTTATTTTAACATAAACCTGTTACACTTAAAAAAATAATACCAGAGCTCTGAGAATATTACATAACTACCAGACGGCAATATAAATGAACAGTGAATATCCAAAGGTCTCTTATGCTACTCTCAAAACAAAGCTGGGTGATTATTTTACAAGAACTATTAAAAAACAAGCTCATACTTCGGTTCTTAGTCAGGGATTACAAGTGGAGCACTGTTAGGAAATATTGGTGATTGAAATAATAAACATTTTTCAAAAATAAATATATTCTATAAAAAATTTACAACACTTTGAAAGAATTAACCCCAAAAATAAGTCACTCGAAATATCAAATCTGAACAAAACCTTAGACTAAGACAAGAAAATAATACTTTATGAAAATTATGCAATCACTTGTTTCACTGGAAATTAATTTTTAAAAAAATGTAATTTTGATACTTCATGAAAATAGTTAACACTTTAACACCCTAATGATTAAACACTAAATGAAATTTACATAAATGTAACTGTTACACTTACGTCTTTTTGATCACACGAGATTAATGAACAGGAATGCCAGAATAAATACACTTAACTTTTTAACCTAAATCTCACAGAGCCAGTTACAAACATTTATGATAAAGGTACTTACATCAACACAATACACTTGAAATAACATTCAATTGATTCATCAACGTTTGAACACACTATGCACGATATATGCTTGATAGAAATCGTTTTAATCACGTTTGACAGTGAAACACTATTTGTATTTGAGAGGACATACACTTGAGAGGAGAGAGGGTGAACTTGGCTCTTTCAAAAGGATAGGCAGGATCTCTTCTGCTACTTATGTATTCCTAAGGTCTATATATATTGAATTAATTTGTCTAGAATTTTCTAAATAGATCATTCTCGTGGCTTGGGGGCAAGGCTCTAACAGCGAGGTTTCCAAGTAGTAAATTGAACAGGGGAACAAACCTTGCTTGAGAGGCAACCCTCTCTCTCCTAACTCCACCCACCTACTTCTCGGGACAATAAAAAAAAAGTTTCATGCACTTTCTAACCCCGTGGAAACATAAAAATTGCATAAGCACTCGTGTAAATACCTCGTATGGGTTATGTAACATACCTAAACGAGATTACATAAGACTTCATAACAAAATACTTGGAAGACAAAGTTAATTCTTAAAATTCATGTAAATTTACATATACTAAATTGAATGAAAAATACAATTAAATGAATGACGAAAGTCTTATATAATTTACATACATAACTTAAACATACAAGAGAGGAACCCACCTTACCAGCTGGCTATACATCTCTTAAATACATAAATGAAATACATGAATAAAATATTTACTCTATACTAGACCAGCTTCGTAAGATAATATATATAACCAAACACTTGCTCTTTATTATATAGGGGAAATTATTATCATCAGCATCATCATCATCATTATTATTATTATTATTATTATTATTATTATTATTATTATTATTATTATTATTATTATTATTATTATTATTATTATTATTACCAAACTAGTTTATGGTGTCTAAATGTTATTGATCCAAATAATCGAATAAGAGCATCAATCAAATATTAATGAATATTCATCTAAGTTATTTTAATTTTAATTCATACCTTATAAAGTTAAGTATTCCACTCAGAATATTGAAATTCTTTCGTTAACCCATGGATTGAGAAACCTGCCACGCCGTTGAAACTATGCAAAATCAATTATATGTATCCTATTTTACCTTCACGGAGTAAATTATCCTACATTGATCCTTAACGTCGAAGAAAATTACCCAAACGTCCCATAAATAAAAGACCATATGAGTTAAAAGCGTGTATGAGAAGCGAGAATATGTGAGGATTATCTAAAGTTTACGAAATATAAAAAAATACTCGAAATATGATAAGCGAAATTCTGCTAAAGAGACCGTAGAGTTATGCAAAGTCGCTGTTAGTATTACCTAAGACTTCCAAATAAATCTTGAATGTATTAATAAACAAAAACAATTTTTTTTTAATTTCTTTGATATCAAAGTATCAACAAGGCTAGTGAGAATAGCAAATTTCTAATTTGTCTTACGTGTTGATGATATTAAAAAGCGTATTTATGACGTTTACTTGATTATTTACAACGACGTAGCAAAGACTAACCCTTTTAACCCCAAGCTAAGGTTAAATTTCAGGCACATTTTGCTATATATTTTTTTTAAATTGCTCTAACAGCCTTAATTTTTGTCATAGAGAGGTAAGGTTGGTTTAAGGATACATAGACGAAAGCCTTATTACCGCATAATGCAAGTCAAGAAGTCAGTGAAGGTTTTAGATGGCAGAAGAGTTGAGAATAGAAGATTTAGTTAAATAAGCGAATAACTTAAGCCCGCAGAATTTCCCTAAATTCTTTCCTTCTCTTTACCTCTCTCTCCTCCTATTTCTATTCCCTGACTGACCCCCAACAAAACCCACTTCTCTACCCCCCTTCCCCATCTCTCTCTCTCTCTCTCCTTCACTTTATATTTCCTGACTGAGACCAAAAATTCCCACTTCTCTACCCCTTCCCCAGCTCTCTCTCTCTCTCTCTCTCTCTCTCTCTCTCTCTCTCTCTCTCTCTCTTCACTTTACATTTCCCGACTGAGACCCAAAATCCCCACTTCTCTACACCTTCCCTAGCATACTCTCTCTCTCTCTCTCTCTCTCTCTCTCTCTCTCTCTCTCTCTCTCAACTTTACTGAAACCATGGGGCACGAAATGTGATTCAGAATTAATCTATTCTTTTTAGTTAAAATCCTATTCCAGAGCAAAATCGTCTTGAAAAATTGTTTTCTTGCACTATATAATCTCGAAATTGTTTGAGCGTTTTCCATTCATTGCTCGAAGAAATGCGGGGTAATGAGTTTGTTCTTTCATGCAAAAGGAAATATCTAATAGGACCAAGTTGATCCGAAAAGCTAGCAAAAAGTTTTAAATGGAGCCTTACGTGTATTGTAGGTCGTAAATTTTTGAGTATTTAATCTCCCTTAATGGCTCTATAAAATCAAGAAAAATTACGGATTCACTTAGATCGTGGACTCTTCCAAGGGTTAGATAAAAACATTTCTTGTTACGTAAAAACATAGAACGATAAAAAAAGCCAGAATTATCATAAATTGCTATCATGAATATTTTGAAGGTTCATCTTCAACCACTATGATTAAAACTTGGAAGAATAAAAAGTAAAAAGTTGTGGAGGATGGCACACTTCTCTCTCTCTCTCTCTCTCTCTCTCCTCTCTCTCTCTCTCTCTCTCTCTCTCCGATGAATAGACATAAAAATCTCAAACACTTTTTTATGTGCCATGTCGATTATCTTCTCTTAAAGAAAGAAAAAATAAATCTATTAAGATCCAGGTGAATTTTTTTTTTTCTCACCACGGCATAAAGGCCATATCTTTCAGAATTCATATATTAATAGCTATGATGAGACTTTAATGGGATATTATTAAACATTTTAAAGGGAGGTCACATCCGCTATCCAAATAGATTCCAAGCCTCAAACTGTGAGTTTTTTCGGCAGTAATACACAATGTATTTAAAATACACTCGCAAATGAGTTTTTTCTCGACCCAAACGCTAAAAAAAACAGTAAAAATAAAAAGTAGAGGTATGAAATTTGATAAAATAGTAAAAAAAATCTTTAAAATTATCATACACGAGTAGGTTATATGTTTTTTTCTTCCTATATTTCATTGGTCATGTGAAAGAAATTTCAAATAAAATTCATTTAAAGAAATAGCCATTTACTTGTAACAGATATGTCTTGTGAATGCTATGCATATCAAAATTGCTGGTTTTAGCTCTTGTTAATGGTTAACCAAGTTACATAGCATCAAAACCTTGTTCAGGAAAAAGTGAGAATATTTGGGAGACCATAAATGGATCTTATTTTAATGAGCATTGCATAGGATTAGTTTAGGTATGCTGAGTGGATAATCGTGGGATATAATTCAATCATGACCAGATACTGGTGCCTCTGAGAGAGAGAGAGAGAGAGAGAGAGGAGAGAGAGAGAGAGAGAGAGAGAGTTATATGAACGAATTGAATATCAAACGAAAATCAATACCCAATATGACGTAAACACCTGTGTACACACAAACAGAGAGAGAGAGAGAGAGAGAGAGAGAGATATCTGAACCAAATGAATATCAAACGTAAATCGATACCCAATATGGCTTAAACGCCTGTGTACACACAAACACACACACAAGCAGAGAGAGAGATGAACAAAATTAATATTAAACGAAAATCGATACCCAATATGGCTTAGACCCCTGTGTACACACAAACAGAGAGAGAGAGAGAGAGAGAGAGAGAGAGAGAGGAGAGAGAGAGAGAAAGTAAACTAGATATCAAAACTTGTTCAAGGAATCTATGACAATAGACAATTTGTACTTAGTAAATCAGTCAACAGTATCACAACTTTGAATGATATTCTTTTAACAAGTTATGTGAAAATTAAGAATCTAAATAAAATAGTACTTGATAAGGTTAATCCCTTCAACCATACCAGATTTTTACAAATCAGTTTTTCTTTTCTTGAAATAGAGAATATATCATAAATAAATTCAGCACTGTGTTTATAAGCGGTAAAACTGAAATAGAAATAATATATATATATATATATATATATATACATATATATATATATATATATATATATATCCAGGTGAATAATCTTTCTAGAATTGAAAGCCAATTGTTTAAACTGCCATGTTGTAGTTAGGAAAGGGGGAGAGTTTGGGGAAGGTTGAATCGGCGCATGTGTGCATATCTATCTAAATATATAGCCGTCATTTTTGACGGGTCGGGTACACTAGTAACGAATATATATTCTGGATTTTCCTATTCAAATTTCCCAGTGATTTCAACTCGGCAAGTTCTCTTAGGCTGTTATAACCGCATTATCACCTGAAGCTGACGTCGTGGAATAATCCTCCAATTGAAGCAAATTGCCCGAAGAGCATTGCCTGCCCTTAAAGCTAAGTCACTGTAATTGTATATGATCTTATAAATGTAAAATGGTCCTCTTTATATATCATTCATGATAATTTCTTTATAATATTTACCTAAATGTATTCGAATTAATAAATTTATTTGTATAAATGTTTTTAAATCATTATAATGATAATTTTTCAATTATTATTGACCAAAATTTATTTAAGCAGAAATTAATTTGTACAAATATTGAAAAAGGTTTTTGTATAAAATAAATCAAATAGATTTTCATCATAAATACGCATATAGGTTGCATACTTCTGATTACACAGGAAATTATGGATCTTTTTGATCGCCATGAAAGATAATCAGCAAATGCCGAGAGACGTACGTTCAGACCTGACAATTTCATTTCAATTAAAGAGAGTAGTTATTGTCTTACGAATTCTAAACTGACATCTGATATATCCAGCAACTAATTAAATGATCAAGACTTCTTAACCTGAACCGCTGTAGTATCATACCCTTCACACAAACCCTTAATTTATTCAATTAATTTAGCGAAAAATAACTCCAAAGCAATTAAAAGTAATCAGTCCCAAAAGTAATCTGATATAATGTTGGCCTTGAACTCCCGACGCAACAGGTAATGAATTACTTCACAGACAGGTAAGTTTCTGCCAAAGATTATTCTTAATTGTTGAGTGTCATTGCTAAAATGAGTTCTCATTGATGAAATGTTATACTGAACGATTGTGAAAGTTTTCAAAAGTTAAAGGTTATACTGAATAGATGTGAGTGTTTACAAAATTGAAAGGTTACAATACTGAATGGTTGTGAATATTTACAAAATTGAAAGGTTATACTGAGCGGTTGTGAATGTTTACAAAATTGAAAGGTTATACTACATGGCTGTGAATGCTTACAAAATGAAAGGGTATACTGACTGGTTATAGATGTTTACAAAATTGAAAGGTTATACTGAATAGATGGGAATGTTTAAAAAATTAAAAGGTTATACTGGATAGATGTGAATGTTTACAAAATTGAAAGGTTATACTGAATAGATGTGAATGTTTACAAAAATGAAAGGTTATACTGAATGGCTGTGGATGTTTACAAAATTGAACGGTTTTGTTGAATGATTGTGGATGTTTAGAAAATTGAAAGGTCACACTACGAACTGTTGTGAATGTTTACAAAGTTGAAAGGTTATACTGAATAGTTTTGAATGTTTGCAAAGTTGAAAAGTTATACTGAGTAGTTGTGAATATTTATAAAATTGAAAGGTTGTACTGAATAGTTGACAATGCTTACAAAATTGAAAGGTTATACTGTATGGTTGTGAATGTTTGTAAAATTTAAATGTTATTATGAATGGTTGTGAATATTTATAAAATTGAAAGGTTATACTGAATGGTTGTAAATGATTACAAAATTGAAAGGTTAAACTGAATTGTTGTGAATGTCTACAAAATTGAAAGATATTGAAGGGATATTATTATTATTATTATTATTATTACTTACTAAGCTACAACCCTAGTTGGAAAAGCAGTATGCTATAAGCCCAGGGGCTCCAACAGGGAAAATAGCTCAGTGCGGAAAGGAAAAAAGGAAAATAAAATATTCTAAGAAGAGTAACAACAATAAATATCTCCTATATAAACTATAAAAACTTTAACAAAACAAGAGGAAGAGAAAGAAGATAGGAGAGTGTGCTCGAGTGTACCCCCAAGCAAGAGAACTCTAACCCAAGACAGTGAAAGGCCATGGTACAGAGGCTATGGCACTACCCAAGACTAGAGAACAGTGGTTTGATTTTGGAGTGTCCTTCTCCTAGAAGAGCTGCTTACCATAGCTAAAGAGTCTCTTCTACC
>NC_090735.1:55480420-55487920 GCF_036898095.1 Palaemon carinicauda
ATTAATCACAAGTTACATTACAAGTCTAGGGGAATAACATCCATATCTCGAAAAGCTATTAGGACATTTGATATCACTATGATCACAAAACATAAAGTGACTCAAAATGAGGCTCATCTGTTTTGATGTTTTCGAAACCAATGGTTTTTTTCCCGATGGAAACCTGTTAACCCTCTTAAGGAATCTGCAGGTCTATTATGGGATTGGATCTGGCTTTTTTAAAAGAGTTTAACTGTTTCGTTTTATGATCAAGATTTAAATTTCTATTCATCACAGACTTTTATACTGAAATTCATTTTCATCCTTTATTTTCTATATATTTATCTTACATTCGATTATTAGTTTTATTATTGCTTGAGGGTACACTTGGGCACACTATTTCATTTTGTTTATCTTCCCCTTCTTTGGTTAAAGTTTTTATAGTTTATGTAGAAAATATTTAACTTAATGATGTTCCTGTTCTTAAAATGTTCTATTTTTCGTTGTTTCATTTCCTCACTGGGCTATTTTCCCTTTTGGGACCCATGGGCTTAAAGCATCCTGCTTTTCCAACTAGGATTGTAGCTTAGTAAGTAATAATAATAATAATAATAATAATAATAATAATAATAATAATAATAATAATATAAGTATTTTTACCTACCGAATTTAATTGAGCCAGCTCTGAAAGAGCTGTGCTTGAATCATTTTTTTTTCTTTTTTTTTTGGTTAATCTCTTCTCTTTTAATATGGGATCGGATGTTATGGCAAGAGGAAAATTTCAACTGGAGAGAGATAGGGATGGCCATAGGCTCTCTCTCTGTCTCTCTCTCTCTCTCTCTCTCTCTCTCTCTCTCTCTCTCTCTCTCTCTCTCTCTCGAGGTAAATTTGTTTGAATTTTGGAAGAGCTCAGAGCTTTATGATTGCTCCTCAGTTAATGAAGATGGCTTATTTCAAAAGTTTTTTTTTCTTATTTAATACGTACTTGATATATCCTAATGCTGAGTATAACATCGAAAGGTAGAAAAGTAAATGATACCGATTACTATAAATTGTAATAGTTTAATTCTATCTACTATTAATTAACTGTCTTAGCACGAATATTTTTTTCATTTGTTGATTGAAGTGGGTGAAGTTATTTGAAAATCTTCCATCCATGCTAATTCAAATTTCAGTCCGAATACATTTTATAAATACAATCTTCTAGGAATAATATACATAACACGTCAAATACTTTGAATATTTTGTATATTATGCGGATTGAGTATATAATTAGGAGATAAACAAGCATCAACTATTCCTTACACTTACATATATATATATATATATATATATATATATATATATATATATATATATATATATATATATATATATACCAAGGCACTTCCCACAATTTTGGGGGGTAGCCGACATCAAACAAAGGAAACAAAAAAGGGGACCTCTCCTCTCTACGTTCCTCCCAGCCTGACAAGGGACTCAACCGAGTTCGGCTGGTACTGCTAGGGTGCCACAGCACACCCTCCCCCGTTATCCACCACAGATGAAGCTTCATAACGCTGAATCCCCTACTGCTGCTACCTCCGCGGTCATCTAAGGCACCGGAGGAAGCAGCAGGGCCTACCAGAACTGCATCACAGTCGCTCGCCATTCATTCCTATTTCTAGCACGCTCTCTTGCCTCTCTCACATCTATCCTCCTATCACCCAGAGCTTTCTTCACTCCATCCATCCACCCAAACCTTGGCCTTCCTCTTGTACTTATCCCATCAACTCTTGCATTCATCACCTTATTTAGCAGACAGCCATTTTCCATTCTCTCAACATGACCAAACCACCTCAACACATTCATATCCACTCTAGCCGCTAACTCATTTCTTACACCCGTTCTCACCCTCACCACTTCGTTCCTAACCCTATCTACTCGAGATACCACCAGCCATACTCCTTAGACACTTCATCTCAAACACATTCAATTTCTGTCTCTCCATCACTTTCATTCCCCACAACTCCGATCCATACATCACAGTTGGTACAATCACTTTCTCATATAGAACTCTCTTTACATTCATGCTCAACCCTCTATTTTTTACTACTCCCTTAACTGCCCCCAACACTTTGCAACTTTCATTCACTCTCTGACGTACATCTGCTTCCACTCCACCATTTGCTGCAACAACAGACCCCAAATACTTAGATTGATCCTCCTCCTCAAGTAACTCTCCATTCAACATGGCATTCAACCTTGCACCACCTTCCCTTCTCGTACATCTCATAACCTTACCCTTACCCACATTAACTTTCAACTTCCTTCTCTCACACACCCTTCCAAATTCTGTCACTAATCGGCCAAGCTTCTCTTCCGTGTCTGCAACCAGTACAGTATCATCCGCAAACAACAACTGATTTACCTCCCATTCATGGTCATTCTCGGCTACCAGTTTTAATCCTCGTCCAAGCACTCGAGCATTCACCTATCTCACCACTCCATCAACATACAAGTTAAACAACCACGGCGATATCACACATCCCTGTCTCAGCCCCACTCTCACCGGAAACCAATCGCTCACTTCATTTCCTATCCTAGCACATGCTTTACTACCTTTGTAGAAACTTTTCACTACGTGCAACAACCTTCCACAAACTCCATTCAACCTCATCACATTTCACATTGCTTCCCTATCAACTCTATCATACGCTTTCTTCAGATCCATAAACGCAACATACACCTCCTTACCTTTTACTAAATATTTCTCGCATATCTGCCTAACTGTAAAAATCTGATTCATACAACCCCTACCTCTTCTAAAACCACCCTGTACTTCTAAGATTGCATTCTCTGTTTTAACCTTAATCCTATTAATTAGTACTCTACCATACACTTTTCCGACTACACTCAACAAACTGATACCTCTTGAATTACAACACTCATGCACATCTCCCTTACCCTTATATAGTGGTACAATACATGCACAAACCCAATCTACTGGTACCATTGACAACACAAAACACATATTAAACAATCTCACCAACCATTCAAGTACAGTCACACCCCTTTCCTTCAACATCTCAGCTCTCACACCATCCATACCAAATGCTTTTCCTACTCTCGTTTCATCTAGTGCTCTCCTCACTTCCTCTATTGTAATCTCTCTCTCATTCTCATCTCCCATCACCGGCACCTCAACACCTGCAACAGCAATTATATCTGCCTCCCTATTATCCTCAACATTCAGTAAACTTTCAAAATATTCCGCCCACCTTTTCCTTCCCTCCTCTCCTTTTAACAACCTTCCATTTCCATCTTTCACTGTCTCTTCAATTCTTGAGCCAGCCTTCCTTACTCTCTTCACTTCTTTCCAAAACTTCTTCTTATTCTCTTCATATAAATGACCCAATCCCTGACCCCACCTCAGGTCAGCTGGCCTCTTTGCCTCACTTACCTTCCACTTTACTTCCACATTTTTCTCTCTATATTTTTCATACTTCTCTATACTATTACTCTGCAGCCAATCTTCAAAAGCCCTCTTTTTCTCTTCTACGTTTACCTTCACTCCTTCATTCCCCCATTCACTGCCCTTCCTCATGCTGCCTCCAACAACCTTCTTGCCACACACATCACTTGCCATCCCAACATAATTTTCTTTCACTAACTTCCACTCCTCTAAATTACCAGTTTCTCTTACTTTCACTTCGTCATATGCCATTTACAACCTTTCCTGATATTTACTTTTTACCCCCGGTTTTATTAGCTCTTCAACCCTCACTAGCTCCCTTTTACATCCACCAACTCTATTCCCCTACTCTTTTGCTACAACTAATTTTCCTTCCACCAAAAAATGATCAGACATACCGTTAGCCATACCCCTAAACACGTGCACGTCTTTCAATCTTCCAAACATTCTTTTAGTTATCAACACATAATCCATTAATGCCCTTTCTACCACTCTTCCATTTGCCACTCTTACCCATGTAGACTTGTTTTTATCTTTCTTTTTGAAAAAGCTAGAACTTATCACCATTTGCTCAACACACATATCTACCAGTCTCTCACCACTCTCATTTTCACACTTACAAAACCTTTTAAGGCAAATCAAGGATTAAAAATCAAAACGTATATAATATCAATTAATTCTAGACATAAACAGATTCACGAAGAATTTTGACAGATTTTCCAAATAATGATTTTAAAACGGCATCTGCTAATCTCTGCGCCACGTAATGAAAACTCCTATCATCAATGAAAACGTCATAAATGTCAAACTAAGTTTAGATATCCATCACACACCCCACGTAACGAGAAAATTTGCGACGAGCAAACGACAACAGCAAGTAAACCGGGCCATTGCATACAACATGTCGTAATAGAATGCGATATAACTGAAAGTATGACCTCTGTTATGGCAATCTGTATATGAGGTGCATTATCAGAGCACAGGGGTTGGGACCCGAATTGGGCATTTCCCTTGTTTTATGAAGATGAAGTGTTCGTTTTATCTTACAAAAGCTTCTACGCTTTTGGGAAACAAATTAACGTTTTCAATTCATTTTCAAACATATTTGATGCAACAGAGATTAGAAGTCTTTCAAAACAATCTCTTCATCATAAAAAGCTTCTTTTTTAATTAATTGGAATCTTTTTTTTTTTTTTTTTTTTTAATTTTACTTTTGCGAAACCCGATCAAATTATTACTATCCCTGTACTTCTCCAGCTGAAGACGATTCTTTTCACAAAGAACATATACATACATACATACATATAGTACATATATATATATATATATATATATATATATATATATATATATATATATCTATATACATATATATATATGTATATATATATATATATATATATATATGTATATATGTATATATATATATATGTATGTATATATATATTATATTATATATATATATATATATATATATATATATATATATATATATATATATATATCTTTTTCATGCAGGTTTCTTGGTTAATAAGGTAGCCGGATAGCCACTTATCTGCTACCTGTTTGGTCCACGACTTCTTATAACTATTATTCGGAGTAGCCCTTGCAATAAGTTGTACTAAGATGCGAGGACAGAATAACGAATGGCTGGTGTTGAGGACACAATTCTGATTAGAGTGGAGGATATTTAGAGGAGATGGTTTGGGCCTGTACAGAGGATGGGACAGGACAGATGGGCAAAGATAGTGCTGCATTGAAGAGTGGCCGGAAACAGACGGTGAGGACGACCAAGATATTCATGGGTGAAAACCTTCAAGAAAGCAAATAAAGGCGAGACATTTCAGCACCTGGCACCGATGGTGACATCAGATGCAGGACCCAACCCGGATAATTCCGGACGGGAATTAGTGAGTGATATATATATATATATATATATATATATATATATATATAATATGTATGTATGCATATTTATATATATACATATATATATATGTATATATATAATATACATATATATATATATACATATACACACACACATATATATATATATATATATATATGTATATATATATATATATATATATATATATATATATATATATGCGTGTGTGTGTGTGTGTGTGTTTGTGGTGTTCATTAAAGATTTACCCTGACCGACTTAGGATTATTTTATCTGCCTGAAATTTCCCTGTGTATTGGTACATTAGTGTATAGGTCACATGATAATTTGCAGCTCTTATCTCACATTGCATCCTTTTTTACAGGTGTTAGACTGAAGTAATGTGTTACTATGGACCCAGTCGAGTACCAAGCAGTGATCAGGTTTCTATATTTGAAAGGTCGCACGCCAAAACACACCCTCGATGAAATGAAACAAACATATGGAGATGCTACCCTATCATATGATGTTGTAAAATACTGGCATCGCCAGTTCAAGTGTGGCCGAACATCTGTCAAAATAGCGCCCGTTCCTGGACGCCCCCATTCTGCCATTGATGAGGAGATCATTCATCAAGTAGAGGCTGCCATTCTGGAAGACCACCGTATAACTGTTCGCCTTTTAGCCAAAATTATGAAGATAAGTGTTGGGTCTGTGGGGAAAAAAAAGTCATTCAGGATCATTTGCACATGCATAAAGTGTCGGTACGGTGGATTCCTATGTTCCTTACTCCTTTTCAGTGCGGGAACGAGTAGATTGCTCAAAGGCTCTTTTGAACATGTATCTTTTTTGACAGACTTATTTCACAGGATGAAATATGGGTACATCACTATGATCCTGAGACTAAAATCCAATCTATGTAGTGGAAGCACTTTGACTCACCAACCCCAAAGAAGGCAAGAGTGCAACACTCTGCAAGAAAGGTCATGCTTACCGTCTTTGGGGCCAGCATGGAGTAGTGATGACGGATTTCCTGTCCAAGGGTACCACAATTACAGGGACTTACTATGCTTCACTAATGTGTAAATTGAAAAAATCCATCAAACTAAAAAGGCGTGGCATGCTGACTAGAGGGGTCCGACTCTTGTAAGATAATGCTCCAGTCCACAACTCGCATATCACCCAGAAAGAAACGCCCTCTTGTGGTTATGAAATTCTTCCGTAACCCCTCTTATTCTCCTCTTCTTTCCAACCATGAAGTCATTTTTAATGGAACACGTTTTCCAGATGATGAGACACTGATTTCAAAGGTGGAGTCATGGTTTGAGGCTCAACCCACCGACTTTTACAAAGAAGGTCTCCAGAGTTGCATAAAACGATGGGAAAAATGCATAACCCTGGGTGATACCTGAGTAGAGAAATGCTAATAACTGTTCCAAGTTGTCTGTTTATGTCTATTAGAAGTGGGCCAGGGAAAATCTTTAATGAACACCCCTCGTAATTTATATAAATTATAGATATGTATATATAAGTATATATAAATATATTTATACAAATATATATATATATGTGTGTGTGCGTGTATATATATATATATATATATATATATATATATATATATATATATATATATATATATATATATATATATATACAGTATACAGTATATGCATATATATGTATATGTATATATATATATATATATATATATATATATATATATATATATGAAATATCTATATATATAAATATATAAATATATATATATGTACATATATGTATATATATATATATATATATATATATATATATATATATATATATATATATATATATATAAATAAATCCCCATTCTTCATCAAGAAGCAATGGTTTTCAAGAGACTACAGATCCGCTCTAAAAAGGGTTATTTATCAGCCTCTTCTTTAACCATCGGATGAATTGAAGAGAAAGGGGGAGGAGTTTTACTTAATGTTTCTCTTTATTTATTGCATTTTTTTCCGATTACTGTTACTTATAAATAGAAAACGCCGGGAATTATGAAAATATGCAATATCCTTTTGTAGGTAAATTTCCTCCAGCGATGGAAACAAACATGATTATGATGAAATATATAAAAAAACAAAAATATCTGTTAAGCTCTTCGATAAAAGAACAATTTATTGTAAACCAACCAACT
>NC_090735.1:55495420-55505420 GCF_036898095.1 Palaemon carinicauda
TACATTTCTTAGACCCGGTGATTCAAGTGATAAGGTAATGCTGCGAATTTCATTTAGACTTAAGTAAATATTTTCCTTTTCATTTATCCATTACATTATTAAAGGACATTATATAAATCATCTTATTTTCAAGACTTAAATGAAACTTTATTTGATAAACAACAAATAAATAAATATATAAATATATATATATACACATATATATAAATAAATATATGTATATATACATATATATACAAATAAATGAATAAATATAAATATACATATATATATAAATATATATATAGATATATATATATATATATATATATAGAGAGAGAGAGAGAGAGAGAGAGAGAGAGAGAGAGAGAGAGAGAGAGAGAGAGAGAGAGAGATTCTTAAATACAGAGAAACTTCCTAATTCAACTCTAATTTGATGAGAAAAAAATCTCACCTATTAGTCCAAACTGACGGATCATTTTCCTTTTTTGCCCCACGTCCCACTCCCCATTTGAGTCAGGAAAAAGCCTTGTTAACTTTCCACGCTTACGCCTGAAGTTAGCAAGTGTGTTTCGTTTTCTAAGTTGACCCGAGTTCGAATAACAGGTTCTGGAGAAAGCCTCCGATGTTATGTGACTTCCGAGGAACCTCGCTGAAGAGTATGAAAAGTGGGCTGATCTTATTTCACGAGGTTGTGCAGACTTGGTCGACGACTTTTCAATATATGGAAGCCTTCATAGATTTATTCTTTTTTTTATTACTTTATATATATTACTGGTGATCATTAGAATTCTTGATAAGATGTGCAGGTTAGCAATTTTTTTTTATTAGACTTCTTGATAAGATTTGCAGGTTACACAATTTTTTTTTTTTTTTATAATTAGACTTCTTTATTTTATGTGTAGGTTACCAAATTATTTTCTTTATCATTAGACTCCTTGATTAGATGTGCAGGTTACCAAATAACCTTTATTTGTTATTATTAGACTTCTTGATAAAATATGTGGCTTACCAAATCCTTTTTTTATCATTAGACTTCTTGATTAGATGTGCAGGCATCCAAATAATTGTTCTTAATTTTAGACTTATTGATTAGATATGCAGGTTACTAAATATTTCTTATTTTTATCATACTTCTTGATAAGATATGTAGGTTCTCAATTTATTTTTTCATTATTATACTTCTTGATTAGATGTGCAAGTTACTGAATGCTTCTTTTTTTTATTATCATACTTCTTGATAAGATATGTAGGTTCTCGAAAACTTTTTCATCTTTATACTTCTGGATTAGAAGTTCATGTTACTAAATATTTAATTTTTTTTTCCTATTATCATACTTCTTGATAAGATATGTAGGTTCTCAAAAAAAAAATTTATCATCATACTTCTTGATTAGATGTGCGGGTTACTTTCTCTGTCCATCTACAAAATACCTTTTTATCTATTCGCTTAAAACCTAATTGAAAAATAATATTAACCAGAAAGCTATCAGTAAAATGAAGTCACTGGGTTCTGTTAAGTGAAGGTATTGTGAATGTTTAGCAATTTACAAGAATTATCATTATCTATGATTTTATAAGTGCAAAACTCTTAGTCTAGAATTGTTTATATGGCAAGTAAAAAATTAAATTTTGTAAACGAAATTACAAGTGAGTTTTTTTTTTTTAGCAAAACGAAGGAAAATTGTCTCCACCATTTATCCAAATAATTTCATCATTCTCCCTCATTTTATTTGCTTGGAAATTTATTCTTGAAAGTTAAAACGACATAAATACTAAGTGATGTTAGATTGTCGGTAATCAGTAGAATATATATATATATATATATATATATATATATATATATATATATATATATACATCATATCCTCCTAAGCCTATTAACGCAAAGGGCCTCAATTAGGTTTCGCCAGTCGTCTCTATTTTGACACACACATACACACACACACACACACACACACACATATATATATATATATATATATATATATATATATACTGCATATAAATAATGTTAAACTCCAAGTGGACCCCTTAGTACAAACGTGAAGTAGAACAAAACAGGATTTCTCTTATGCATAATACTTGTTAAAAATCAGAGTATAAAAAGACTAATGATCAGAAGTATATTTTTGCTTATCTACGAGGAGCTTTAATAAAAAAATACTTACCGATCTTCAAGACAAGGGATTAATAATTTTTTTTTTTTTTATATAATTCATTTACTGACTTGATAAAAAATATCCTATTTTCCAACAAAAAATATGGGAAAGAATAGTCTCTGGAAATCAAATTACTTTGATGAAAGAAGAAGGTATAGGTGAATAGTACTTGGAATAAACTAGTCATTTACGAAGAAACAGGACAAAATATCATCACACAAAACAAATTTCCTTTCTCTCACTCTCTCTCTCTCTCTCTCTCTCTCTCTCTCTCTCTCTCTCTCTCTCTCTCTCTTTTGTTAAACATTTCCAACCAAGCTGTGCATTACTATCTTTGTCTTACTCAGAATTTTTACGTCTACTTGAGGAGAAACCTCTCTCACCAATACTCTAGATGTAGCAATAAACAGGGGTAGTAAAAAGAGCAGTAGTAGCAGTAGCGGTAGTAGTAACAACGAAATTGCATCCCTCGACCACAACATGCCCTCCAATCCCGTTTAGTGATCTGTACTAAAATACAGTTTTATCTCTAACAGGAACCATATGTACATCCAACGGAGTTGCTGAGGGACCCTATTTACTGTAGATGTTTTTTTTTTTTGTTTTTTTTTTTTTTGGGGGGGGGGGGTTCGAGTGGCGGGGGCAAATTTTATATAGATATTGTTAAGAACTACGATTTATGAATAATATATTTCCCTGTCACCTATTGGAGTACATTGACGATACGAACGTGCAACAAAGATGAAATTACCTTCTCAACATATTCTATGGAAGACTAACATCTTAATTCCTGAGAAAAGAGCATCAACGAAGAAATTCTTTTTACTCGACGCCCTTTTCTCCAAGAATGGCAAGAGCATGATGGTAACATGTAAACAAAGGAGATCAACTTGAGCCTCTGCCTCAACTGGCGGGGTGGCCCGAACGTTACAAGTGTCAGCACTGCAAACGTTTGGAGAGCCATCACCCAGGCGCTCCCTACTGAAGGAAGTTGATAGGGAGGAAGTTGATAGGGATGCCAAAGTTCTTGCTACTAACGGTTATAATAGGTCCTACATCAGGAGGCATATTAGGAAGACAATGAAAGAGTGGTAGATCCTATGAAAATATACATTGTTGTTTAAATGAAATCCGAAAGCCATAAAGACTCACTTAGGAAGACTGATGTAACCTATCATTTTTTATGATGATTCCAATGGAAACAGATTTTGATTTACGTCTAAGAAGGGGTCAGTGAAGCAAAAATAAAAAAAAATTACGTACAAGTCAATACCTAATAACTGCAAGAATACTGAATTGATAGCAGCCAGGACAGCTGACAACTGCACCCCAAAGGCAATAGAAAAGGAAAAAAAAAATCATTTCCTAACCATGGCTCGGATGTTCCTACCACTCACGTACCATAGCCTCTGTACCATGCTCTTCCACTATCTTGGGGTAGAGTTCTCTTGTTTGAGGGTACGCTCAGCCACACTATTTTCTTTTGTTTCTCTTCCTCTTGTTTTTTTTATGTTTTCATAGTTTATATATATATATATATATATATATATATATATATATATGTATGAAAGATTTATTTTAATTTTGTTACTGTTTTTAAAATATTTCTCTGGTAATATATTTATTTTCTTATTTCCTTTCCTCACTGGGCGTTTTTTCCTTGTTGGATCCCTTGGGCTTATAACATCCTGCTTTTCCAATTAGGTTGTAGCTTAGCTTGTAATATACATATATATATATATATATATATATATATATATATATATATATGTATGTGTAAATATACAGTATATGTATGTGGATAAATAGCTAATTATCAATTGAGCATATATGTGAATTTGTATTAAAAAAGATGTGAAAATTCAAATAATCTAACATTATCTAATAAAGAAACATAACAACGGCAGAATATCAGCGCAAAAAAAAAAAGACTACATCGCAAAATGAAGTATCAATGAAGTACACCAATAGTGTTTCCGTATTTCAAGATTATCCATCGGCTTTTTCATATTAGAATCGAAATTATTCAAGGAACTCTAATATTTGACATGACATCACAGTTGAATAGATAAGTCTTCGATTTTTTTAGTGTATAGTCAACTTAACAAAGGATATATCTTGAAACATTCTAAATCTTTTAAAAGCAGATGTCAATGGCGTCGGCTTACGAACAATAGAAAATCTAATAAAGAAAAATTGTTCGATAGTTTAAAAGCATCAAAAAAAAAAAAAAAAAAAAAAAAAAAGTTGAGTGAAAAACTCTTGAAACAAATGAAAATCTTTACGTAGAAGGTAAAAAACGATTAATCCAACATTTACTGAAATATATTTTTAATTTTTACAAGAATTATTTTGGGATAACCTTCCAGATACAGACAAAAATATTATTTAAACTATTATCTAATTATGGTAGTTTTCATTAACTTCCTTTTATTATGTATTTGCTTCACATTTGCAGATATCTACCAATAATAATGCAGGTACTATTCACATAGTAGTAACGTATTATGAACTAAAAATAAAAATACAGATAATATTCACATATTAGTAGTATCGTATTATGAACTAAAAACGATCTCTGCAAATAAAAAAATGCATATAATATTCACATATTAGTAGTATCTTATTATTAACTAAAACGATCACTACTAATAATAATGCAGATATTCACATATTAGTAGTATCGTATTATGAACTAAAACTATCTCTACCAATAATAATGCAGATATTCCCATAGTAGTGTCGTACTATCAACTAAAAACAATCTCCAACAATAATAATATTGGTATCGTATTACTAAATGAAAAAAAAGAGCCAATATACGTAATTTTCATTGTTTACATTTGTAAAATGATCGACACTGCCTCTACACTTTCCAAATCAGTTGATCAAGACAAGCTACCAAAACTTTATTTTTTCACTAAAAGAGACAATTATTACTTGAACTCCCATTTTTATTTTACCATAAAGGTATGTATTTTTTCTTAGCAATGACTGACATTAACCCACACCAATACTTGTGCACCATCTCTGTCGGAAGCTAAATTTAAAGTTGTAAATGTGTACATAAAACTACGATGGAACTGCTGATATGGTACTAATAGAAGTTTCATCAATATAGAGCTTTTTATACTATTTGTACGATAAAAAAAAACCTAACCCTGCTTATAACGAGAACTGTTTATCTTTAACAAATGAGGTAAATATTGTATGGGTTGAAGTTATTTTGGTCATTTGAACAGGATAAAGGGAGAGAAAGACAGACTGCCTAACATCGATGAAGCCATATAACACGTCCTTGCATAGCGATTTACTAGACAGGGGTTCGAGACCCCCTTAAACTAGATAGTTTCTTGGTGTCTGCAACCTCAAAATCCTAGTGAGCCAAGGATGTGGGGGTGGGAGGATCCTATAGGTCTACCTGCTGAGTCATCAGCAGATATTGTCTGGCCCTCCCTAGTCCTAGCTTGGTCATTGTCAATATCCCTTGCCTCTGCTAGTTATAAGCGACCATTAAACATTAAATCTTTAAAGAGGATTCTGCGACATGTTATCCTATCGTAGACACGTCAACAAACAATGGGAAAAAAAGTTTTCTTGAAACAAAATAAAATTATATCTTCACATTTCATATCTTTAAAACAATTATTCCAAAATTCGTACTCAATACAAAGCAATATCACGGGGAGAAATTACAGCAAATTCAACATGACGAAGGTTAGAGCTTCAACATATTGAAAGAGAACGCTCGGTTATGCTGTTCTATCTTAGTTCTCTTCCTCTTTATTTTTTTTTTTTTTTTTTTTTTAAGTTTTTACTGTTTATATGTGGAGGATCTAATTTAATGTTGTTAGTGCACTTGAAATATTTTATTTTGATTGTTTATTCTTCTCTTGTAGTTTATATATTTCCTTGTTTCCTTTCCTCACTGGGCTATTTTTTCTGATAGAGCCCTTGGGCTTATAGCATCTTGCTTTTCCAACTATTGTTATAGCTTAGCTTGTAATAACAATAGTAATAATAAAAATAATAATAAAAATGATAATAAAAATGATAATAATAATAATAATAACAATAATGATAATAATGATAATAATAATAATAAAGGCATATGGATGAAAGGCATCAGAGAAGCTGGAAGCTTTCGCTATCAGGTCTTTGCACATTACGATAACGACCACGATATGGTAATGGTCCTCTTGTGCAGTTTATTATCGATGCAACACGGCATGAATCACACTCACTTGCGGTGCTATGGTTCCACAAACTACTGCAAAGGGCAGTAAATGACATTCGCGTTATTCTCAACTACAGGTTGTTTGGTTATTCATTGCCGTTACTTGCAGACGAAAAGTGCTTTTTAAATCTAGAAGATGTATATTGTCCAAAAATACTCAGCGATAACTGAGAATTTGAAAAAAAAAAATATAATGAAATTAACATAATAAAATGAGAGATTATTTTGCAAAAGAAAATGATAGGCAAATGTGTGTCTGTGTATGTGTCGCCATATGCATATGATTTTTTTATCAATTATAATGAAATTAACATATGATAAAATAAGAGATTACTTCGCAAAAGAAAATGAAAGGCAAATGTGTGTGCGTATGTGTGTGTGTGTGTCGGCATATCCATATGAGAATTAAAAAATATATAATGAGTTATATTACTTTGAAAAACCAAATGAATGGTAAATGTGTGTGTGTGTGTGTGTGTGTGTGTGTGTAGGCACAAGGATATGAGAATATTAGAAAATATAATGAAATTACCATATAATAAAAAACATATTTTGCAAAAGCAAATGAATGATGAATGTATGTGTATGTGTGTGTGTAAGCATAAACATATCTCTTCCCAGGGGAAAGTTAACCTAAACTCACTAGATTGAAAAATAAACTACTTTGGAAGAGGAAGTTAGAAATGAGCTTCCTATGGTTGAATACTTATCCACTGAAATCTGGCTCTCAAAGGATTAGATTTTATGCCGGAAGTAACTAACTCGAAAAGGGAACATATTTTATTTTTGGTTCTCAGTCAAGAGAGGGAAACTATCGGATTAAATCTACGAGATCTAGGAATATCTGAAATTTCCTTTTTATTATGTCTATAAGGTATGCTTTTCATTAAGTTCATTTCATGTAAAAGTGGTTGATCATTTCATTAATTATAATTATTATTAGTGTACATCGCCCATAAAAAATGACGGCTAAATATTTAAATAGATATGCATACACACACAGATTCAACCGTTTTCACCCCTCCTCCTTTCCTAGCTACATCACAGTAGTTTCGGTAATTTGTGGGAGATTGTGGTTTCCGAGTGTACCCCAAGGGGGGTAACACCTCTCACCTCTACCAGAGGGACAGGGAGAGACCAAGTAATCATACGTTTCCTAATGCCGCTGAGCGTGACAGGACAGATATATATATATATATATATATATATATATATATATATATATATATATATATACATATTATGGCTGGCGAATTACATAAACTTCCGAGCTCCAAACTTACCTGTTTATTTTAACATAAATCTGTTGCACTTAAAAAAAATAATACCAGAGCTCTGAGAATATTACATAACTACCACATGGCAATATATATGAACACTGAATATCCAAAGGTCTCTTACGCTACTCTCAAAACAAAGCTGGGTGATTATTTCATAAGAACTATTAAAAAACAAGCTCTTACTTCGGTTCTTAGTCAGGGATTACGAGCGGAGCACTGTTAGGAAATATTGGTGATTGAAATAATACACATTTTACAAAAATAAATATATTCTATAAAAAGTTACAACACTTTGAAAGAATTAACCCCCAAAATAGATCACTCGAAATATCAAATCTGAACAAAACCTTAGACTAAGACAAGAAAATAATACTTAATGAAAATTATGCAATCACTTGTTTCACTGGAAATTAATTTTTGAAAATATTTAATTTTGATACTTAATGAAAATAGTTAACACTTTAACACACTAATGATTAAACACTAAATGAAATTTACATAAATGTAACTGTTACACTTACGTCTTTTTGATCACACGAGATTAATGAACAGGTATGCCAAAATAAATACACTTCACTTTTTAACCTAAACCTCACAGAGCCAGTTACAAAAATTTATGATAAAAGTACTTACATCAACACAATACACTTGAAATAACATTCAATTGATTCATCAACGTTTGAACACACTATGCACCATATATGCTTGATAGAAATCGTTTTAATCACGTTTGACAGTAAAACCTTAATTGTATTTGAGAGGACATACACTTGAGAGGAGAGAGGGTGAACTTGGCTCTTTCAAAAGGACAAGCTGGATCTCTTCTGCTACTTATGTATTCCTAAGGTCTATATATATTGAATTAATTTGTCTAGAATTTTCTAAATAGATCATTCTCGTGGCTTGGGAGCAAGGCTCTAACTGTGAGGTTACCAACGTAGTAAATTGAACAGGGGAACAAACCTTGCTTGAAAGGCAACCCTCTCTCTCTCCTAACTCCGCCCACCTACCTCTCGGGACAATAAAAAAAAAAGAGTACATCTATTTCGAGACGTTTCCTGCACTTTTTAACCAAGTGGAAACATAAAAATTGCGTAAGCACTCGTGTAAATACCTCGTATGGGTTATACAACATACCTAAACGAGATTACATAAGACTTCATAACAAAATACTTGAAAGAACAAGTTAATTCTTAAAAATAACGTAAATTTACATATACTAAATTGAATTAAAAAAAACAATAAAATAAATGACGAAAGTCTTATGTAATTTACATACATTACTTAAACCTACAAGAGAGGAACCCACCTTACCAGCTGGCTATACATCTCTTAAATACACAAATGAAATACATGAATAAAATATTTACTCTATACTAGACCAGCTTCGTAAGATAATATATATAACCAAACACTTGCTCTTTATTATATAGGGGAAACTATTATCATCATCATCATTATTATTATTATTATTATTATTATTATTATTATTATTACCAAACTAGTTTATGGTGTCTAAATGTTATTGATCCAAATAATCGATTAAGAAAATCAATGAAATATTAATGAATATTTATCAAAGTTATTTTAATTTTAATTCATACCTTATAAAGTTATGCATTCGACTCAGAATATTGAAATTCTTACGTTAACCCATGGATTAAGAAACCTGTCACGCTGATGAATCTTTATGCAAAATCAATTATAGGTATCCTATTTTACCTCCACGGAGTAAATTATCCTACATTGATCCTTAACGTCGAAGAAAATTACCCAAACGTCCCATAAATAAAAGACCATATGAGTTAAAAGGGAGTATGAGAAGCGAGAATATGTGAGGATTATTTAAAGTTTACGAAATATAAAAAAATACTCGAAATATGATAAGGGAAATTCTGCTAAAGAGACCGTAGAGTTATGCAAAGTCGATCTTAGTCTTTGGTACGTCGTTGTAAATAATCAAGTAAACGTCATAAATACGCTTTTTAATATCATCAACACGTAAGACAAATTAGAAATTTGCTGTTCTCACTAGCCTTGTTGATACTTTGATATCAAAGAAATTAAAAAAGAATTGTTTTTGTTTATTAATACATTCAAGCTTTATTAGGATGTCTTAGGTAATATTAAGGCTACATAGACGAAAGCCTTATTATCGCATAATGCAAGTCAAGAAGTCAGTGAAGGTTTTAGATGGCAGAAGAGTTGAGAATAGAAGATTTAGTTAAATAAGCAAATAATTCAAGCCCTCAGAATTTCCCTAAATTCTTTCCTTCTCTTTACCTCTCTCGCCACCTATTTCTATTCCTTAACTGACCCCAACAAACCCCACTTTTCTACCC
>NC_090735.1:55510420-55560420 GCF_036898095.1 Palaemon carinicauda
GAATGTTTACATTACTTGAAAGATTATACTAAAAGTTGTAAATGTTTAAAGTTGAAAAACTATACTTAATAGTTGTGAATGTTTACAAACTTCGAATGTTAAATTGAACGGTTGTCAATGACTCAATGCTAACAAAGTTGGAATTTATGTGAATCATAGTAAAGCTTTAGGTGCTTTAATGAATAGTTATAAATGATTACAAAATAGAAAGTCCAGACTGAATGGGGGTGAATGTTTAGAACGTTGAAGGGATTTACTGATTTTTTTTTTTTCAGTGTTTACTAAGCAGAGAGATTATGCTAAATGCGTGGAAATAATTCCTTTTCAAGGCTTATGGTTCCGGTAATAATAAGTTGTAATACAGACACTTGGCGAAAATTTTGTTTAAGATTAAGCATGTTAGATTTAAGGAAACTTGGAAATATAGGCTAGCAGTAGGGGATTCCCTCATGGAGTTTGGGCTATATGGCACAGGGCCGGGAAGGACATTCATTTCCGTTAAGACGAGTGATGAATTTGATTTAACAAAAAAAAAAAAAAAAAAAATAAGTTCATTAAAAAATAACATACAAATACATAAACACTGTATCTATCATCTATATACATTCTTACAATAAAAAATACATACTGTATCGGCCTATTCTTATTTATTCATACATTTAGAAAATAAATATAATTCACACACATTCGTATATCAGAGAATACAGATATGATTGACGACATTCGGATATTTAATAAAAGATATAAAAAAATAAATCATTTAAAATTCATTAAAAACACTATGCTCTTTTTAAAAAGACGAAAGATGCTCTGCCATAACCCCTTTGTCCAATAGCACACGAGATGACACCACTTTCTCCTTCTGCTAAACAGACAGTAACCAGTCTCAGTTAATACAAACCGATGTACTGCCTTCTAAAATACTGTGTCAGTATAAACAAATTCATTGCGGCGAGTTTCTAAATTCATGCTTAAAAAAGCTGTAACCTCGATTATGTTCTTGTTTTTAATTATTAATCTTCTTATCAAAATTAATTAGTATTCTTTTACAAGGCATCAAAGTATGAGTTTACTTTCAGCAATTAGACCTGAAATTCAGATCTAGTGACGCGTTTTACATCTTAAGTTGAATTCTCCTATTACAATTTTTACCACTATTCTTTTGACAGATTTTATCGTGCGATAAAATCTTGCTTATCATTGAAGGCTGATTTCAGGATTTTTTTTAAAAATTTCACAACAGCTCCGATCAGCTAAGGTTATACTGAAAAGTAATTGCATCGTGCGTACAGCAAGTGACTTATTACCCTGTATTTCTTCGTTTGGGATTTTGCGAAGTATTGCTAGCAGACTATTACAACGAAGAATACTAATAATACATACGAGTATTCTATAAAAGGCTAAACATAAAAGAATAAATAAGTTAATGATAAATATAACAGAATGAATAAGTTAATAGTAAATGTAACCGAATGAATAAGTCCATGCTTAAATACAACAGAATAAATAAGTTCATGATATATATATATATATATATATATATATATATATATATATATATATATATATATATATATATATATATATATATTTATTATATATATATATATAATATATATATATATATATTTAACAATATCAAATAAGTAAATAATAAATATAATAAAATGAATAAGTCCATAATAAATATAACAGATTAAATCAGTTACAGATAACCATAACAAAATTGATAAACTCATCAGAACCATAACTTATTGCAAGAAAAACCAACAAAAGTAACCATCGCATTACTACACTTGGGAGCACAGATTCAACTCCGCTGAGGAAGAATTGAATATGTAACCAGTTAGCAGATAAGAAAACCTACATGCACTCCCCAATAACAAAAAGTTTCGCAATATCCCTAAAGAGACTCGTAAAACGACGGACTAGGCTTCTTTCCTTTTTTTTTTATTCTCTCAGCTTAGGCGTCCTAAGCGAAGCAGGGATGCAAGGCTTTTTTTCCAGAACTTAGGCCTTTCCGGCCGGGGGTAAAGTTAGCGGGCGAGTCTCTTGCATAACTTTGGACGCACGCGAGGAAAGTTACCACCGAGGCATGCCTTGCCCTGACACGGCGTAGACAGAGAGGTCATTATGTCTGAAACTGTTAGAGGATTGACAGAGGAATAGAAGTAAAGAGAATTGTCAGTTACTAATAACATACATTATCTGCAAACTTAACTCTGTAAGAGGATTGACAGAACACTAGAAGTAAAGAGAGTTGTCTGTTAATGATAATATACGTTATCTACAAATTTGAAACTGTAAGTGGATTGACAGAGGACTAGGAGTAGAGTTGGCAGATAATAACGACAGAGGTTATCTGCAAATCTGAAACTGTAAGATGATTGACAGAGGACTTGAAGCAAAGAGAGTTGTCAGTTAATGATAACATACGTTATTTGCAAACTTGAATCTTTAAGAGGATTGACAGAAGACTAGAAGTAGAGAGAGAGAGAGAGTTATCAGTTAATGATAATATACGTTATCTGCACATTTGAAACTGTAATAGGATTGGCAGAGGACTTGAAAAAAAGAGAGCTGTCAGTTATCTCCAAACTTGAAACTGTGAGAGGATTGACAGAGGAATAGAAGGAAAAATACTTGTCAGTTAACATTAACAGAAGTTATCTGCAAATTTGAAACTGAAAGAATTGACAGAAGACTAAAAGTAAAGAGTCCTGTCAGTTTATCTGCGAATTTAAAACTGTAATAGGATTGACAGAGGACTAGAAGAAAAGAGACTTGTCAGATAATAATAACCTATGTTATCAGCAGATTTGTGGGAAATTATTTCTCCAAAGGAATGACAAAACTGAAAGTTTTAGAGGTCTAAACGTTTTAGAGGATAGGTAGAAATAATAAGGTTGAAAATGGTATTCTTTTGTGGGGGAAATGGAACTACAACATACTCAGAAAATACATGGATTGTCTTTTGTTTCTAAAATCTTAGTCGTTTCAAATTTGACTTTAAGGAAATAAATGGGAAAACTAAGTAAAGTTATAAATTAAAATTTCGTAATGTTCTTATGATCAATAGGGTAATTGGAATATCTCCAGCCAAAGTTGCTAATTTGCAGTTCACCTAAATTTCTGCATTAATACATAACGGAATTTACTCCTTTCTTATTCTTTTGTATGTGAAAGTTTTAGCAATCTACTTGCAAACAACTATCAAGTGTAGAAAATAGTATCTGAAAATAGATAGTCTCCTGAAGTGTCTTTTTAATAATCGCATTCTTTGCAATCAGATATTTCATTAACAAATGTCAAATTCCCCTTTTTATCAAATCTTTTAAGTATGAAACATTTTAAAATAACTATGAAATATTGATAAGAAATAACAATATTCTATTTACTTTACTTATAAGTTACTTTCACAATATTTCCTATTAATAATTTTCCTTGAAGTGTCAAGAACTTTGTAAACCTTTATCCACATCCTCGACTTCTAATCTCCTTTTCGAATATCTGAAATTCGTTTCAATGGTGTGGTTAGTCACGATTTACTCTAAGTATTAAGCACTAAGAACGCAATTGGTGTTCATAATACTTTAAAAGGCATTGCAAAAAAAAAAAAAAAAAAAAAAAAACCATTACTATTATTATTACCTTCGCCAATGAAATTAGGAGGTTATATTTTCGCCTCTGCTTGTCTGTTTGTTTATGAACAACTTCCAGGTCACAATTTTACTCATAGAGTAGTAAAATTTCATGAATTAACTGTTATGTTGAGACGTGTTAGTGACTCAATTTTGAAAGTCCTATGTCAAAGGTAAAGGTCAAGGTCGATTATATCTAGCCAGTCTACAACCCTGGTTGGAAAAGCAAAATGCTACAAGCCCAAAGCAGCTTAGAGAGGTAAAGAAATACACGAATAGTGAATAAAATACTTATAAGTATTGGATAAAAAAATATAAACATTTTTAAGATCAGTAACAACGTTAAAATAGATCAGTCGTATTAACTATAAAACGAGATTTATGTCAACCTTTTCATCAGAAAAGAGTACTAAAAGTTTGAACTTTTGTAGTTCAACCGATTCAACCACCAGATTCAAATCATTCCACAATCTTGTTAGAGTTGGAATAAAATTGCTAGAATACTGTATAGTATTGTGCCTTATGATGAAGGCATGAATGTTAGCATTCAGTGCATACCTAGTACTACGTACAGGATAATGCAGTCTAGGAACACCGGAATTCAATGGGTAATCTGAATTATGAAAAATCATATGCAACATGTGTAAAAAATAATTGAACGACGGTGACATAGACCGATATCAAGCTCAGTATTAAGGAATTTAATAGACTGTGGTTTCTATCCAACAAATTAAGATGAGAGTCATCACCTGAAGACCGGACAGGAGAACAATACTTGAAACAAAGTCGAATGAAAGAATGAAAACATTTCCTTATGACAGACTGATCACGAAACATCTTATAAGACTTTCTCAATAAACTGACAGTCGTCGTTCTTTTCTCATCATGAAGCATTAATAAAATAGCCGTTTTTTTAGTCACTAGCCGTCAGATTAGTCTCTTCATTTTAGTAGTGATAAGAAGAGCTTAATAACTTTGATAGGACATTCCCTTCCACCCATGTTTCTCTATGACGCAAGCTCCTAAATTAGGATCACTTCAACGACCATTAGGGGGAACATTGGCTCACAACTGATCACCATAATGACCTGGAGATAGTTAATCAGAATGAGCCTCTTGCCCTTTCTCAAGGAATGATGAAAATAAAAAGGAATTGGGGAATAAGAGCCAAAGGAAGAATGTGTTGGTGAATGAGGAAAGATCGTAGATTCTATTATACTAATATACGCGACCAGTAAAATATAGCAGCTAAATATCTAGATAGATATGAACACACACAACTTATACCCATCTATCGATTTCAAAACATTTCATTACCAAATCTTTGTATTTATCTTAACCTAATTACGTACCTTTGTTAATTTATATCTATATAATATGACACGTCTACCCATATACTGTTTCTAGTGAGTAACATCAACAGTTTACGAGTGATATATGACATATTAAGATTTTCTGTCGTAAGAATATAATATTTAACCACAAACCAAAATGGGTAAACATTCGTATTGAGCAGGACAATTATATAAATGAAATACTGGTGAATAAAACAATCAATGAAAAACAAGAAAATAAATGTATAAATTTATAAAGAAAAATAAGAATAGTAAAGCATTGAAAAAAAATAAGAAAAGATGACTAAAACAGAATATAAATGAAGATTTGCATCATTCTATGTCAAGGTTCACTTCAGATGAGATCAACATTAGAAAAAAAAAATAACAGTATTACACTGTTAAAAGTTTGCCGTAAAAAAAAAAAAAAAAAAAAAAAACATAAAAGACCTGGAATAAATGTTGCCATGCATTTACCGTTTAAATAAATGATATATTGATGTACAGGAATGATATTACAGTCATCAACCCGAAAAAATATAAAAACCAAGTATGGTAAAATTACAGTGTCCCGTATTTCATTGAAATACGGCTGAGAACAGTATATTTTTCCGGGGAATTTCCGATTAAAATTACGGGTTTTTATTTTAACAGTGTAGTAAAAAATAACTTAATTGGAGATTGTTTATCAGCATCAGAATTGAATGAACTCTGAAATATAAATAGAATAATACGGATAAAAATAGGTGGTAAAGATATTGGGTCTTAATTAATTACTTTAAAACGAATATCAAATTCAATACTATTTAGTATAAAAAAGATTACTCTTGATATAATTGTCATTGATAATAAAATATATCAAATTAAAAACAGATAACATTCCTAATTCACGATTCCTTTTTCATTTGGGCATAAATTTCTCAATTTCAATTTCCCCTTTCTTGTCCAAGTGCAAAAAACCTACAAAGGGTTCCGCTTCCAAATTTCCTTTTCTATTCTCTTTTCTTGACCAAACCATCTGCCAAAGCAATCTGATCAAAATGACCAACCTTCTTATCACATTCCGATCGTTTCTATATTTTTCACTCTTTCAATTCTAATTCCTCAACATATTCTGTCAGGTATTTCTTTTAGTCTCTTCAATTACTCTTATATAGATATTCTTATTTATAATTATACCCTTTGTGATAAGAGAGAGAGAGAGAGAGAGAGAGAGAGAGAGAGAGAGAGAGCCATTTTAGAGTATTTTAGGAAAGGGACTGAGAGACAGCCAAAAAGTGACCATTAAGAGAGAGAGAGAGAGAGAGAGAGAGAGAGAGAGAGAGAGAGAGAGAGAATTATGCAGCAATTTTAAAGTATTGTAGGAAGGAGACTGACAGATTGACAAACAGCGACCATTAATAGTTGGAGAGAGAGAGAGAGAGAGAGAGAGATAGAGAAGAGAGAGGAGAGAGAGAGAGAGAGAGAGAGAGAGACTTGCTGACAAAAAGGAAAACTGCTAAGACAAGAGGGGTAAGGTTGAAAAATTTATATAACGTCCTCAAAGCATTGAGAGAGAGAGAGAGAGAGAGAGAGAGAGAGAGAGAGACTTGCTGACAAAAAGGAAACTGCTAAGACAAGAGGGGTAAGGTTGAAAAATTATATAACGTCCTCAAAGCATTGAGAGAGAGAGAGAGAGAGAGAGAGAGAGAGAGAATGTTTGTTTAGTCGCGATACGCTAGAGGGTCAGGCCTTTTTTAATATTCATGAGATGCAAATTGAAGTCAAGAATATTTCTTAAGGTTATGATTTACGACATTTATCCTGGATTTACGAGGGAACATTATTGTCGCTCTCAGGATGATTGGTATTTAATCAGATAGGACCAATACAACATCACTCTAAAAATAAAAAGAATAATATAATATATATATATATATATATACATATATAAATATATATATATATATATATATACGTATAAATACATACATATATATATATATATATATATACATATATATATATACATCATTATCATGATTATTATTATTATTATTATTATTATTATTATTATTATTATTATTACAAGCTAAGCTACAACCCTAGTTGGAAAAGCAGGATACTATAAACCCAATGGTTCCAACAGCAAAATCTAGCCCATTGAGGGAAAGAAATAAGGAAATAAATAAACTACAAGAGAAGTAAAGAATAATCAAAATCAAATATTTAAGAAAAAACACCATAAAAATAAATCTTCCATATATTTGAAATTAAAAGCTTCAAAAAACTAAGAAGAATAAAAATAAGATACAGTAGAATAGTGTGCCTGAGTGTACACTCAAGCAAGAGAGTTCTAGCCCGAGGTAGTGGAAGACCATGGTACAGAAGTTATGGCACTACAAATATAGTATACTATATGTTCTATTTTAAATGTATTTAAATTGTTTTTCCTTTTTTCCTGTTTCTCACATCTGTTTTATAAATGAATTCTATTTGGCAGAGGCTGGCTTTCCTTGTTAATATTTTTCTAACTACCTTAATACTACTACTACTACTACTACTATTACTACTACTACTGCTACTACTACTGCTGCTGCTGTTTATATCTATTTCCTTATCAACAAACCTTACCTATTGCTGCATCTTTAACCAAAAAAAATACCAGTCGAAAGTAAATAATAAAAATCGAATCTTAATTTTCATGGAATAATACTAAATACCTTATTTCCTTCCTTAGTGAGCTATTTTTCTATTGGAACCCTTTAAACTATAGCAGCCTATTTTCAAACTATGGTTTAAGGTTGGCTAATAATAAAAATGATAATAATAATAATAATAATAATAATAATGATAACAACAACAACAACAAAACAACAACAATAATAATAATAATAATAATAATAATAATAATAATAATCACACTCAACTTTGAATGTTTACTGAAATACCAAACTATGAACGTACACTGTTTTATCCTGACAATCTCATTGCCCTTATCAGAAATCAGATTTCTTACATTATCTCATAGACTCCTTTAAGGAAGGACTGGAACGTCAGGACCTCGGGGTTTTTAACTTGAGTCTGAGAGACTTCATGCCTGATTTTTTTAAAATTGACATATATTATGTATTTTCAAATTTTAAGATCATTTTGCTCCCACAACTTTTCCTGTTTTTATCTCGTTTTCTATGCAAATCCCATTTTCTGTTCAAATCTCACTGACTAATGTGTTTTGTTTCTGTTTTTGTCATAGAAACGGTCCAGCTGGTGATCTCACAATATGCCACGTCACTGTAGCTGCTTTGGTTGTAAAGGGAACTATGATGGGACACCTTATGTAAAAGTCATATCCTTCCCAAAAGATCCTGAGGAGAGGGAGAGATGGATATTGGCAATGCCGAATGAGAAAGAAAGCTTGAGACGCTTGAAGGAGATATATATTTGTGAGACACATTTCAATTGTGAATGGGTGTCAGTTAAGGGTGGCAAGCGACACAAACAACCTCCATCAATATTTCCTGGAATACCAAAATCAGCTTTGAGCAGGTTACCTCAGCCCCACGCCCAACATCATCTTCTACATCACAATCAAGAGCTAAAAAGGTGCATGCAGCTGCTGAGGCTGCAGACAAAATCCGAGATTTCGACCAATTTCGCGCCAAAATTAGCTCCTATTTTCCTGGTTTTAACGTCATAAAAGACCAGAAAGATCTCTACCTATCAAGAACTGACGCTACTGGACAAACTGTCAAGCAGTTCTTTCATCTACAACAAGTCAACTCACCTTTTGCATTCCTATTCTTGAATAGAGTTGAGAAAGATGGCATTGAGGTGCCTAAACGACTTTTCCCTTTGCAAAAGAACAGCTTGCTCTCAAAATGGTCCCAGATTAGATCCATAACTGAACAGGTAAACACCTATGAGTACATAATAAGCCAGCTCTGCAAAATGACTGAGGCACACGAGCTTCCTCATTTAACCTTCATTCTGTCACAGCTGCGGCTTGTGTTCAAACCTCCTGATGGTCGTCGATTTCATACCGACACTCTGATATTCGCAATGCAGCTTCACAACATATCACCCAGTGCATACAAATGATTCGTCGATCTGGCTTAATCATTCTACCATCAACAAAAAAGATAAAAGAGGTGCTTTCTAGTAGTCTGCAGGACTCCAACCTCAAAACGTTATTCGACCAGCTTAAGCCGCAGCAGCGTTTGGTGAATCTAATGTTTGATGAAGTAAAGCTGATCGAGACATTGTGATTTTCTGGAGGACATGTTCTAGGATATGCTCAAAACGTTTGCAGCGGGTAGTGACCATGAATGCTTGCTTCACATGCTATGGTTGTTGAAGTTGCCGGCCATTTTGGTGGTCCACGCTATATTCTACGCGTTTTACCCTGCAAAAAGCTAGCTGCCGATAAGCTGAGTGAACTTCTTACTGAAGCTGCCTCAGCTGTAGTTGGTGCTGGCGGTACTGTGATTTCTTTTATATGTGACAATTGCAATACCAATCGCAGTGTTTATTCGAAACTTGGAGGACCTGGAAGTTGTCAAGTGCTATCCATTCAAGAGCAATCTATGTTCTTAGTGTACGACTACGTGCACATCTTCAAAATGTTCGTAACAACTGGATTACTGTTGATGGCCAGACACTCTCATTTCTTGTACATGGCAATGAGTACAAAGCTTACTGGAGTGATATTCGAAAGCTTTATGAGTTCGACCGAGCTACTCCTATTCGCTTAACCAAGCTGACGCACACCGCTGTTTTCCCCAAACCCCTTCAACGCCAGAGCGTACCCTTAGTATGTCAGGTGTTCAATGACAAGACTGTCGCTGCTTAAAGACCTTCAAGGATTCATTGGGCATCAGCGAAGGCACCATCATTCTCACCCAGACAATGAGTGAGTGGTTCAAGATGATGAATGTGAAAGACCGTTTCTCAGCTAGACATCTACGTGACGAATCCAGACAGCCTTGGACAGCAGACTGTACATCTTTCACTAAGTTGGAGGACGCATGCCAAATTATATCGACCTGCACATGGCAAGGAGGTAGTGGTCGTAAGCTGAAGTTAACTAAGCAAACTGCTGAAGCATTCATTGTGTCTACACGTAATAATGTGGCTGCTGCCAAATTGCTTCTGGCAGAGAAAGACTTTGACTACGTTCTTCCTGCTATATTCGCGGATGAAGCCTTGGAAAAGTTTTTCGGTCAAGCCAGGCAAAGAAGTGGTGGAAACTTCTACATTGATGTAGTTGACATTATGGCTGCAGCAAAAGTTACAAATTTGCAGACACTTCTAAAGCATGACATTATGCCAGAATCTAGTTCTCGTGTGCTTGATTGCGACAAGAATTGTACGTCTTCCATAAATCCAGATGAGCGAAGTGAACTCATTGACGAGATCACTCCTCAAGACACTCGGGAGCTCTTGAGGTCTGCTGATAACCTTAAGCAAAAAGTTGTATATTTGGCTGGAAACCCTGTTCATAAATATTGTAATAGCACTAGTATGGAGGATATCATGGATGATGAAGATGGTAACGAGGTGTCATCTGAGTTCTTAGATCATTTGGATAGAGGTGGAATGAGTGTGCCAACTATTTCAACTGTCTTTTTTGTACATAATGCCTATAATTTGCATGCCATGACTAAAATGCATTGCCGCTTTCATTTTGCTGAATTGTTATCTTTTGTAGATGCACCTTTAGCTACTAATAATGCAGCATGTACGACTTTAGCCAACATTCTATTGAAAGCTCAGGTTCTCAATGTAAGTGACAAAGAAAAGGTTGTGAGATGCCTCAGGAGGCAAGAAAAGCTCTCCATCTAGCGATGTTCATCTAATCAAATGTTAATGTCTTTGAGTTTTGTTGTGATGAGAAATACCGTTCTTTATTTCTTATTTTAGTGTTTCATTGTTTTAGGGCTTGTTTGGAATGTTTGAGTAATACAATATTTGACAATATATATCAAATTTGGACAGAACTACAGACTTGCCTCTTATTATAATCAGCCATCCCTCACCATCTATGAGTTACACACAAAAACGAGTAAAAATGACCAAAATTCACTATTTTGACCTTGAAATATGACCTTTTGACCTTGAAGATGATGAAGATGACCCCAGGTGGTGTTGAAAATGTTACTATTGAACTCACCATCCTCAAAAACCCCCATTTTGATCCAGAGAACGTGTTTCTAGCCCTTCTAGAAGTCATTTTAGTCCAGACTCAAGTTAATCTTTCAGACTCAAGTTAAAAACCCCGAGCAGGGGACGTTCCAGTCCTTCCTTAAAGGAGTCTATGCATTATCTCTTTTGCAATTAAAATTAGAGGAAACTATATCAAAGATAGACGCCGCATTCTAAATTGAATTCAAGTTTTAGGACTCGCTTAGAATGGAATGAATGTTTCAGAAGGTAATCTAGAAAACGTTCAGAACTTAAGAAAGGAAAGTTTCACAATGCTATATGATGAAAAGCTGCTTTTATCTTTGCGTCAATAGGCGTAGGAGAAGATGACGATGATGATGACGATGATAATATATATATATATATATATATATGGATATATATATGTATATATATATATATATATATATGTGTGTGTGTGTGTGTGTATATAATGTATGTATGCATGTGTATGTGTGTATGTACTGTACATATATACACATATAAGTACACAGTGATTAACCAACCCCCTATATTATCTAAAAGGTGATATAAAGTACTGAGAATTATTCTTAACAGTTTCTGAGTTACTTACATATGGGAAAAATAATAGCAGAAACTTTCTTTAAACAATGAAATAATCAAACAGAATTGATAACAGAAAGTGCAATATTTTGATAAAATACGAACCACCTCATTCTTATACATGATATATTTAAAAAATAAATAAATAAAACTAAAAGTAATGAAGACTCAAAAAATAAGATCGTGTAAGTTAGGATTTTGGTATTTAACTTTACGTAAGATTATAACGCAAGACTGGCGTCTTTGTGACATATATCGAGCATAGATAAGAATACAGATCAAAATGGAGGAAGAGACACTGTACGCTATGTAGCTGGTGTGGTTGTAAATCTTGATACCTGGCACACAAAGTGGTGTTAAAGAGAGAGAGAGAGAGAGAGAGAGAGAGAGGAGAGAGAGAGAGAGAGATAGAGAGAGAGTGGTCGGGTAGAAATAACGACAGATTTGTGGGAAGGGGAAGGAAAATAAAGAGCTATCAGATAGATGCTAAGCTTAAGGAAGGACAGAGAGAGAGAGAGAGAGAGAGAGAGAGAGACTTGCTGGCTGACGAACAGGGAATATTGATAAGACAAGAGGATAAAGTTGAAAAATTATGTAACTTCCTCGAAGCATTAAGAAAGAGAGAGAGAGAGAGAGAGAGAGAGAGAGAGAGAGAGAGAGAGAGAGAACTTAGGATGCCTTCGTTTGTTGAAGTGAAAATTATACTACATTAGGTATGATCGCTGAGGCGTAAATTATATTTCTGAAAAAAATGTACAGTACGAAAAATTACACTAGGCGTAATAGCATTCATATGATGCATATATTGTCATTTCAATGAAATCACCTTATTCTATTTTATAATTTTAAGATATAATTCTATGGTTTTATACTAGGTAATAGTGAGATTCCTCTCACTATTACCTACTATCAAAACCATAGAATTGTATCTTAAAATCATAAAACAGAATAAAGTGATTTCAATGACTAATAAAGAAAATACAGTTTGAAGACAAACTTCAAACTGACTCGAAAATATTTTCCTCTCCGTGCTTAGGGAAGATGATGATTGTCTCTTGCTTCCGAGGATAAAAATAATTAAAAGAATGCATTTAGTCTTTCCAAGGGCACAGAGTGAATAAATGAATTGCCCACAACTTTATTTTATTTTATTCTCGTCCTTATCTCTTAGAAACTTAATGTTCAGAAGCATGGTTTGTTATTTACATATACATGAATACATACATACATACATACATAAACGCACGCATACACACATACACATACACACACACACACACATATATATATATATATATATACATACATATATATATATATATATACATACATATATATATATATATATATATACATACATCACTTCTAAATGCTAAATTTCCAAGAAACAAAGACTAGATTGGAAAGAAATGTTTTAAGCTTTATGGTTTATTTTGTGACTGAAAAACGAAATGCATAAAAATATGTTTCAGTTTTTTCAAGCTTAGAGAAAATTAAAGAATTTATGCAGCTGATATATTTTCCTAGTTTTTAAAGATCTATTTTGATTAAAGTCACCCAGACAACACACGTTTACACGTGAAATGGAGGAAAAAATTCATTATAATTTTAGGATGTTTAACTGCGTGTACACAAAGGCAGTTTTCAACCTCTGTTTATAGGATAACATATAGCTTACCGGTTTTGCATTGAATTACCTCAATTTTCCCAAAATCTGGGTAATTTAAATGAAATCCAAATTCATATAAAGAGACCGTACGACGTTTGTTAATTTTTTTCCTCAGTTATTTTACTGATAATTCATACCAAAGCTTTTTTTTATAAATAATTTTCATGATTTTCTAAAAAAATGAGAAATGTTTTTATGTTAAACATGTGTATAGTACTGCATGAAAATAATTAAAACATAAAATAGCTTGCCTGGCAATAAATGTTAAACAATTTCCCTCAAATCAGAATCTGATTTTTTATAGTAATCCTTTCACTGTGGTTTACTCTCCAGACACGAGTGAGACCAGTATTTATTCTTGACCTTAATCCAGGTGTCTTATCAAGGAGGTCTAACATCCTTGGTTTGAAGGTCACTCATGAATGGTAAAGACAAGGGACATTGACCATATCTTACCTAGCAGGACAATGCCCCAGAGTTATATGATTAGCACCCAAGACCCCTCTCCATCCAAGCTAGGTCCAGGGAGGGCCAGGCAATGGGTACTGATAACTCAGGAGGTAGACATATTGGCTCCCCCTAAACCCCCCATTCTTAGCTCACAAGGATGGTGAGGTTGCAGGCACTACAAGAAACTATCGAGTTTAAGCTGGATTCGAACCCCAGTCCGGCAGAGCAGCAGGAAGGGACGTTTCCAATAGTGTAGTCTGCGAAATGACTTCCATTGAAATATCTGAAAAAGGGATTTCCGGGTAGAGAGCAATTTCCCTTTACCAAACCAGAATTTTCGAACAGGCTTGACTTTCTATTTTCAGAATCTTTGTTTTTAAAAATAAGATGACACCAAATCTAAATAATAAACTATCTAGCGTACAACAAGCGATTGTGTTCTGTGTTTTAAATGTTTCGTGAAAGGTCAACTGTGGTTACTTTTATTCCATTTCCCGTTTTCGTTTAAATACTAACTTCAGTTTACTATCCATTTGAGAATTTAATGCTTTGGTTTGTTTAGCTTTTATTCTTAAAACTAATGTATCTGAGCCATCAAAAATGACGCCCAACTATTTAGATAGATATGCACACATACGCACACACACAGATTCAACCCTTTCCACCCCTCCCCCTTTCCTAACTACATTCTATGGTTCGACAATTTGTAGGAATGTGGTTTCCGAGTGCACCTCCGGGGTACCACCCTTTTACCAGGATATGACAACTTCCTCTCCCCCTGAGCATTACAGCAAATATATATATAGTCAGACTTGTTCTTTATCATATTGGGGATATCAATCTTATTTTTCATTGTCTGTTTTTTATAATATTTCTAGTTCGTTCCATTTCATGCCCTTCATATTTTCCATTTGTTTTAATGTTCCAATTTGTTTTTCAATTTAATTTCATTTCTGGTTTATGCTGTTTATAGAAGATTATTATTTTCGTATATTAAGAAAATTTTAAAGGTTTTATCTTTGTTTACAGTCTAATGATGATGTGTGAACCTCAAAAACTTGCAATTAAAGATGCTCCCTAAGCATTGGTACTGTTATTTACAGTATATTTGATATATAATGTCTATAAATATATATATATATATATATATATATATATATATATATATATATATATATATATATACATATACATATATACATATATTACTTTATATATAGATATATGTATATATACATGCATATATTACATATATATATATATATATATATATATTATGCTGTATGATTCCCGGGTCTGAGCACCTAAAAATATATTATACGATATGGCTCCCGTGGACTGGGCACTAAGAAATATATTATTCTATGACTTGTGACTGGGAACCAAACATATAACATTATATATACTACGACTGGCAAGTTAATCAACCTTTCAAATTCCAAAGTACCTTGTTTACTTTTACCTTAAAACTGTTAAGCTAGGCTAACACTTGCACAACTTTTGGCCACGATTTTGTCGTGGCAAGTCGTGCCATTTTTGGGCACGAACTAGGAGATCCCGCATTGTTCACGATTAGTTCACGCATAGTTCACGATGAGTTCACGAATAGTTCATGAATGTGTGCCCATCAGTGTCCACATTGACACGAACTGGCACGACAAGTTCACGAACTGGCACGACAAGTTCACGCATAGTTTGCGCATAATTTACGCACTTCCCGCATTGGCACGACGAATTTGCGCAATTCGGACAGTGTCGTGCTGACTTGGGCATGCCATATAAAAGGGGGGCCTCCCCAACCCCTGGTTGTTAATCTCAGACAGAGACTCTATAACCAAAAGAAGGGTACGAGAGGGACTATCAAAGCACCCTGAGGTTCAAACCTCAAGCTCCTATGGCAAAGACCGTAGTAACAACATAAAGAGCCTGGGCCTAACTGAGGATATCATGCAGCTAAGCCCAGACTCAGCACAGGGTGTACTACACATTCCACCTTCGAAGAAACAAGTAGAAATCTTCAGATATACCAAGCTTCCAAGAGCAAAGGAAGACTGCACAATGGAGGAACTTAAAAATGCAGCCCAGGCAGCAATCCGCTTAGAAGAAACAGCAGGGGAACAGATCTACTATACTGACGGTACAGTAGACCCTGGAACCCAAACAGAGAGAGCTGCAGTATTCTCCAGTAAGCTTACAGCCTGCCGGAGGACCTCCAACAATGTCTCCACCATGCAGACAGAGCTTGTTGCAATAAAACAAGCACTACAATACTCCGTTGAAAATGAGGGAGGACCAGTAGCCATACATACTGATTCAAGATCCTCAATGCAAGCCTTGCAACAGGAAAAGAATAAAGAAAACAAGGCCCTGCTAGCTGATATCAAAACACTTTTGTATCAGCACAATGAAAGAGATAGACATGTAACTCTAAACTGGATCCCCAGTCACATTGGGATACCAAGGAATGAGAAGGCTGATGAACTAGCCAAAAGCACCAGGCACATACAAAGTGTACAGGTGCACATACAGCCTGCACTACAACAGATTAAACATAAAATAAAGTCACAGCTCAAAGATAATTTAATCAAGGAACTACACAAGTGGATAGGGAATGGCTCTCCCTACGCTACTTGATACAAATGGGCCACGGAGCTAGAGCCTCCCCCATAGACAGATACACCCCAAGAGAGCAGGCTGTGTGTATACACAGGCTCAGACTGGGATACAAGGCTAACTGGAAAATCGTGGATAACATTCAAAGACCATGTGAACACTGTGATGTCACACCACAACATGCCCTCCTGCACTACCTACAAGAGTGTAGGGAAAAAACTCAGCTAAGAGGTGACCTACAAATAGACACCAACTCACCACAGGCCTGGCAGGATGCTGCCACACTGGGAAAAGCAATTGTTGACAACATAGAGATACACAGACAATTGCTTGCAAGACTACCTCTACCAAGGTAATGACCTAAAAAAACTCATTAAATCATCTCATCCCCTCGCTGTAAGGCCCTATTCACATCCCCTGTATTTTTCTGAACCTACTCTACTGCTAAATACTTTCCGCAGGGACCCTAGGGAGTACTACTACTACTCTACTACTACCACCATCATCCTTACCTTGTTCACAACTGTCTCTACCACTGAAAACTTTTCAAATTTCCTATTACCTCATCAACCAACCTTACAATTTGCAGGTGCTAAAAGGAAGTGTTGGCTTTAATACAATACCAACGAACCCATGCTTAATGCCAGACACAATTATTGCAGAGACGAGAAGATGCCTATACCTGGCAGCTGCATGTTGTCTCTGTGATATAAGTTGTCTCTTCGCTGGCGATCTCTGGAATGGCGAGCAGTGTCCAGGAAGCCCTATATATACCCCCACACCGACGCGAGCGCCACTATTGAGCAGCAGTCGTGAACTGCTCGTGCCATGCGCAAACTGTTCGTGAAGTGCGTTAAGTAGTTGAGAACTGCTCGTGCCATCAATGGGTGAAGTACACGTGACCGTGTCAGTGGGAAGCCACGGCCACACTGCCACGCGCGCCAATTCATGAACATGTCGTAAACTACTCGTGAACTCGACATGAGCTGTTCGTGAACAATTCGTGGCAGTTGGTAACAGTCATAGCATGGCGCGCACTGCCACGCACCATCCCGCATCGTCATGACGATTTCACGACGAGTTCACAAACAGTTTTCCCAGAGTTCACGACCCGGTCGCGAAATTTTGTCGTGACCAAAAATTTTTTACATTTCAAAATTCTCATCCCGACATGGCACACAGTCACAACGGGTTTACGCACACTTCACGCAAGTTTACGACTAGTTTGCACACTGGCATGACTCGAGTCATGCCAATGCGTGTCACAGAATCGTGCAAGTGTCAGCCTAGCTTTACACTTTAAAACATTAATACACGAATTCTGAGACCGTTAAATAACTCCCAGACAGCAATATATAAAACACTGAATATCCAAAGGTCTCTTAAGAAACTGGGTAATTATTCTCAAGTATTATTAAACCGTATTTAACTCTCACTGTGGTTCTTAACAGGAATAGAGCAGAATCTGGTCTCAAATGATGATGATTGGAAATAATATACATAATATAATAAATACATTCTATATAAATTACAACACTTTGAAAGGAATTTACATAACAAAAATGAGTCACTGGAAAAAAAATTAATTCTGAATAAAATTTAGAATAAGACAAAACTGTTACGATCTGAATGTATAAAAGAACTTGACTTGAACTATCATATCTGAATAAACCTTAAGCTGACAAAAGCAATAATGCAATGAAAATAATACAAATACTTGAAATGATTCTGAAATAATATAATGTTTAAGTTTGACTCTTAATGAATAATAGTTAACCAGATCACTTTACATAACATAACCAGCCTACAGGGCAGTTTACAAAAAAACGTTATACAATGCCAACACTCGCCCTAATACAATGAATTCAAAATCACCTTTTAGTCTTGCGTGACACACGATTTCCTTTAGGGTACAGAGTCACTTAGGAGAGGACACACTAACGTACTGAACACTTTCAACGAATAACACTTGGGGTACTTGTGGGGAAGAGAGGGAGAGGGGAAGGCTGCGGTTCTAACTCGATCTCCATGTCTGTCTGTCTCTGACTCTAACCCAACCTTGGGTCACCATATATATCAAACCTAAATGCTTCCAGGATCGAGGTTGTGGTAGCATGTGCAGTGTCCAAGCGTCAAAGTTTCCAACTAGATAAAAATGCCAAGAGGCATATCAAGGGGTTTCAGGTAACTCACAGATACACATCAACGCACCCACGATACGACTTGTTCTTGTTGTGCGTATATATATATATATATATATATATATATATATATATATATATATATATATATGGCTGAGGACTAAGAAGCGCGAAGTAGGAGATGATGAATGGAGAAGTACTGAATTACAAGTTTAAGATAGAGACGACTGGCGGAGTCTAACCGAATTCATTTTCGTCAATAGGCGTAGGAGAATATGATGATGATACTGATATGAATATATATATATATATATATATATATATATATATATATATATATATATATATAGATATATAGATATATATATATATATATATATATAGATATATATATATATATATATATATATATATATATATATATATATAGGTATATATGTATATATATGCATTATGAGTGGGGATACCTTAACATGGTGAAAGGGCTTGTGTATTGCCATGATCAACAATACTATGCTAATCAGTGCCACCCATACTAAGTTAGTTTGCTGTGAACCATCTGGCTAAACTCTCTCACCATCGCCAATCTGCAAAAGCCAGAGTGGTGATGAAAATAGCCAAACTCCAGACGTGAATAAGAACATGTGTGAGGCCTTTGTCAGGCAGTGGACTAGATACGGCTGCTTTTGTTGTTGTTGTTTATGGATATGCATAAATATAATATATCTATATACTGTATATACGCATATCATATATATATATATATATATATATATATATATATATATATATATATATATATATATATACTGTATATATATGTGTGTGTGCGCACGCGTGTGTGTTTGTGCGTGACTGTTGCCAGGTTTTTGTGAGATATATATTAATAAAACCCTAGTTTTGTGTTAGGAAATTTCCATTTGGTGTTAGAATAATGAAGCCAAAAGTTTTTAACTAACTTTATATTTATTTTCTTTCTAATTATGTTTATTGAAACAAATCGAATATTAAGAAAGATATTTCTATATATTTTCTACTTCCACAAGGCCATATCATAAATAGTAAAAACTTTCATTTAAAATATCACCTTATAATTCTTCATCTATGAAATAGTAAAAATTCATTACCTTTTCCTGCTGCTACAAATTTGCTCTCATTTCCCATTACATATCAATAATTATTACATCTCTTTCTTTTACCTTCACGACTCACCGCCCCCCCCCCAAAGAAAAAAAGTTCCTGCATCCACAAATTTATCTACATTTCCAATTACTTATCAAGGACTATTATATCTGTCTTTTACCTTCACGACTACCCCAGTATGGTCACACATTTCTATGAACTAAAAAAAAAAAATAATAATAATTTCCCTGCACCTGCAAATTTATCTACATTTCCAATTGCTTATCAAGGATAATTATATCTCTGTCTTTTACCCTCCCGACTTCCCAAGCATAATCCTAGATTCCCCCCCCCAAAAAAAAAAAAAAAAAACTTAAAAAAACTAAAAAAAAAAATCTGTTCTGGGCCTACATGGAGTCTGCCTTCTTCGCCAATTCCTCCCGAAGTATTTACTCAGTTCTTCTTGAACAAAAATCTTTTGCTGCTTCTGGCCCATTAACCTCTACCTTTTGGGCGGAGCTCTATTTCCCGGAGGAAGATACCGCCAGAAACAATTTGTTCGACGATATTTTTACTCTTTTCCTACAGCCAAGGCTTCTATATGAAAAAAAATAACATCTCGAGGTTCCTCAAAAAAAAAAGAAAAAAAAAAGAAATGTCGAAAAATTTCCTGCCCTTGTTTCCTCACACCCACAGTTTCATCCTCTTTAGGTTTATAAAATAAACATAAGTTTTTGGAGGTTTCTAAAAAAAAAATTGCTCGTTCATCTGGTTTCGGTTGATATTAATGTCTGGGGAAACACTTGGCTTCTCGTGGAGGCGAATATTTCGAGCACTCCTAAACTTACATTGCAATGTTTTATTCTATATTTATGTTCCATCATTTCAATCGTATTGAAGTTTTGTTTAAATTACATCGTTTTCTTTGCATTGCGTTACTTCGCTTGACTTACGTTGAATTGCTTCCTTCTGTTGAAGTGTTCCGGGTGTGTTGCATTATTTCCCTTGAGTTGCTTTTCAATTATTTGAGTTGAATTATTTTGCTCAAATTACATTCCTTCTCTTGTGTTTCATTCTCTACTTTATTATGCTTCTGTTGAATTCCATATTTCTTATAGTTGTGGTGGCCGAGGTGGTAACGTCCCTGACTGCTGAACGCCAGACTGGGGTTCGAGTTCCGGTCAGACTCGATAGTTTGGTCGCTGCAACCTTACCATCCTTGTGAGCTAAGGATGGGGGTTTGGGGGAGCCTATAGTTCTACCTGCTGAGTCATCAGCAGCCATTGCCTGACCCTCCTTGGTCCTAGCTTGGGTGGAGAGGAGGGTTGGGTGCTGATCATATGATATATGGTCAGTCTATAGGCCATTGACCTACTTGATAGAGCAATGTCACTGTTCCTTGCCTCTGCCATTCATGAGTGGCCTTTAAACCTTTAATCTATTCATACTTAATGGATTGTTATCCAATTATCTTGTTCTTCATTTGTTGCTTTTCATAGTTCATAGTGACATTACTTCCAGGTTTTATATCAAAATAATATAAAATGTTACTAAAATGTCTAAAGGATTTTCCTGTGTTTCTTTCATGCAAAATAGATATGAATTTCGACAATTCAAATTTATGTTGATTGAATTGTCAAACCAAAAGTATATGCTACTGTATCACAAATATAATGAACTCTTTTCCGTTTTTTGTTTGTTGCGAAATATTTTATATTAACAGAAAAATCCTGTCGAGTCCTAACATCCATGAACAGCATTTTGAGGAAAGTTTTACGAAATATTTCCAATTTTTCGATGTTAATTTCCGGCTTGAAAATTGAAAAAATATATTTCGTGTTATTTTTATCAATTATTCATTGGCTTTCATTTCCGTTTCGAAATGTCGTTCAATTAGTTTCATTATTACCAGTGGTTATTATCTATTGATAATCGAAGAAAAGCATAGCAGAATTGTTCGAGGCAAGAACATCTAAATCTATGAAATTTGTAATATTCACGAAGAACATACTGTAAGAACAACAGCTATGCCTATCCCGGGTTGAAAGGACAAAGTCAAATGACTAAAAAATATATGAAAACAGTTTTACCTTTGAATTTCATCTTTAGTGTTAACAAGTTTAAGCGATACTATAGCAAGAAAAGGCCTAACTTGATATTCGCCATCCTGACTATTTCAAATCTTAATCTCGTATCCTACATCGTTTCATTAAATGCAAAATGAGAACACCTTTATAAATTTTCTAAAGATTTATCTGTATTCATTATCATAAATAATAGACTTGCATCAATTTAATCGGCATTGAATTATGACCATAGATACGGTCATTCACAAGGTCATTATTAATTCTAATCAAATTTGTGTTATATAATGTTTCAGATTTTTTTAAAATGATAAATACACAAATTGTGGTTTTTAATTAATTAAACGTTGGTTCAGGCAATGATTTCGGCTGCTATGCAAAGTTTGGTTGGCTAATGAAATCTCTTTATTCCAAATAATCAATATGATTAGATATTCTAAATAATTGATCTATATTTCTTTTTAACCTATTGGAAACCCATGTCATGAATTGCTGATTTAGCAAACCACAACTCCCAATTACATGAGTATTCTTCGATAGGAATTTCCTCAATTTTCCTTCATAAAAAGAAGAAAATAAACATTTCTAGTCCATTTCCTAAACATTTCAAACCTTTGTGCAATCCTCTAAGTAACTTAGCGTCAGAAGCGAAGTGGTTTACGAATATTTTTATCCCTCCAGCACCAACAAAGCCTTATCAGGAAGCTACTAAAAACCCTTCTTATTCAATTTTCCACCTTCTTCTCCCAATCCATGCATGCGAAAAATGCTACAATAAATTTGAACGTTTTAAGACTGCAGCTTTTCTAGATGCGTGGTGATGTTTCTGGTTGGAGGTTTTCATGTATGCTTTATACAATTAGATTATCTATTCTGAAATGCTTTGGTTGCAAGAAGTCTCTACTTCTTACGATGTTAAGGATGACTTTCCGTTGCTCTACATTTCTAAATATTCATCTCTCCTGTTTAATAAAGAGGGAGTCTAGTATATATATATATATATATATATATATATATATATATATATATATATATATATATAAAATCTATATTTCTTTGCAGTCACGCTTTGCTCTCTCCACCCCTCAGTTAGGGGGGGGGAGGGAACAGTTATATCCTGGTGGGAGAGGATGCATGGGCGTGTGCATATCCATCTTAATATTTAGACGCCTTTTTTGACGGATCGTATATACTAATTAAGCATAAATGGGTATATTCTGAAAGGAGATTCTATTTTCAATTTTTTTTCCAAGTCTGTTATTCGATAATGGTTAATGTCATCTGAAATGTCCATAAGACATTAATTATTCTACGAGTTTCAACAGTAATAAGGTTATCACAATACATTTTGTTTCTCCTCTTCGTAAACTCCCAAATTCTCCATATTAAACATACATATATATATATATATATATATATATATATATATATATATATATATATATATATATATATATATATATATATGTATACATGCGTGTGCATAAATACATATAATATATATGCACAAATATACATACACACACACACACACACACACATATATATATATATATATATATATATATATATATATATATATATATAATTTATGGCCTCTCGTGACATGGTTGGAAGCGACCTGGCCTTTCATTAGAAGGGGCTAGAGTTCGATCCCAAGTATGAGGTAGAAATTTCTATTTGAGCACGATGTTGTGTTGATATTTATCCATATATATATATATATATATACATATATATATATATATATATATATATATATATATATATATATATATGTGTGTGTGTGTGTGTGTGTGTGTGTGTATAAGCTATATGCACGTATGTACATTAACTTTTATTTCTCATAAATATAGCAATCACCACTGCTTTTATCCTGGTTGATAAAAAAATTAGGATTGTAATGAAAAATGTAGTAAATTCATGATTAACATTGAACTTCATTTTCTCATAACATTTGTAATTAACTTTTCGCAGAAATAGCAAACCAGGTATTTATTACAAATATATTAGTGAAATTTGTGTTAATTAAAATATGTATTTGGCCAAAGAATGAATCTTGCGATAAATATTTATATTTTTGTAGATAAAATCTTTAACTTAAACTGGAAAGGAACATACAAAGGAATGAAAACTGTAAACAGCTTAAGGGTAGAAGAGACTCGTTAGCTATGGTAAGCAGCTCTTCTAGAAGAAGGGCACTCCAATATCAAACCATTGTTCTCCAGTTTTGGGTAGTGCCATAGCCTTTGTACCATGGTCATCAACTGTCCTAGGTTAGATTTTAATTTCCCTGATGGAGCCCCTGGGCTTATAGCAATCTGCTTTTCTATATAGGGTTGTATCTTAGCAACTAATAATAATAATAATAATAATAATATAAAATAATAATAATAATAATAATAATAATAATTAATAATAATTAAGTGGAGTATATATGATGGAAAGAATTTCATGGCTAACTGCTTTAAACTGTTATCATTGAAACTTTCCGTAACTGAAAAGTTTTAAGAAATTGGAGAGGAAATTTCTAAGGCGACTTCTTTTCTTGATATAAAACTCTCACTACAAAATTTTCAACGAAGATAAATGTTTATGATGAAAAAATTCTAAAATGTAAATGAATGAGTAGACAAAATCTTTAGAAATGGAATCAGAAACCAACAACAACAACAACAATAACAGCAGCAACAACAACAACAACAACAACAACAACAACAATAATAATAATAATAATAATAATAATAATATGTTGAACTGAACAAAATCTTTTTTCTTCAATTGAATGAAGATCTTTGAGGGACAGTATCCTATCGAGATAAAACAACAACAACAACAACAACAATAATAATAATAATAATAATATTTGCACTAGCAATAGTAGTAATAACAGTGATAATAATAATAACAAATAGAAAAGCGAGCACGAAAAAGAAGAAAAGTGCAAAAAAAGCAAACGAAAAGAAACCCCAATAAAGCTCCTTTCTCTTCATATTTCAGGCTTCCGTAGAGGAGACCGTCTTGAATCCCACCATGGGCAACGCTGCAATCTACGAGAAATACTTTCTTTTTCTTCGCCTATGGGGCCTCAGCGTTCGCCTCTCCCATAGCCAAAGGGGAATGAGTCTAAACTTATGGGAAGGATCAGTTTTCATAGACTGTACAAAGGACGTGTTTTGCTGCGCTATACTTTCTCCTTTTATTTATTTAGAGTAGACATGACGTCTAAACATTTAGATAGATATGTACACAGACATGCACAAATTCAAACATCTACACCCCCTCCCCTTTTCCTAACTACAACTCGCTGGTTTGGCAATTTGTGGGAGTTTGTGGTTCCAAAGTGTACTTAACGGGATAACCCCTGTTATTTTCCTCATAACATGAAAGATATATATATATATATATATATATATATATATATATATATATATATATATATATATATATATATATATATATATATATATATATATATATAGTCACACACTTACTCTATTATATAAGGATTTCAGAAATTGATAGTGCCACTCGCTTGCTTATTGGAGTCATACCGATAGTTATGCACAAGTAATACCTTCTGAGCGGGGATACTAGTCAGGGCCACCCATACTAGGTTGGTATGCTGTGAGCGTTCGGACCAAAGTCTCTCACCATTATCAATCCGCACTGGCCAGCGTGGTGATAAAAACTGGCCCAACCTCAGACATGAATAAAGACATGTCTGAGGCCTTTGCCTTGCAGTGGACTATAAACGACTGCAAGGACTTTCTTTAATGTTTATTTTTTCTTTTACCTTATCATCTAGTTCTTATGTATTTTTTTATTTGTGTAAAGTTGGATGAAAAACATAACTCAAGTTTTGAGATTGTTGAATAAAATGTTATTACGACTTATTTCAGCTTTTGAAACGGAATTCTACGATCTAAATTCAAAATAAAATCTTCAAACTGTATGTTATATTACGATTCTTAATGGCACTGGAAAACAATTCTCAGCCCCATAGCTCCTTACTGAGTTTGAAAAGAAATCCGTTTAATTATCTAATTAGCAGATGATCATTATGTTCGTGCCCTAATAATATTTTGAATATAAAAGAGAAATATTTGGTGATCATATTTTCTGCTTAGCAGTTTTGAAGCTTTTAAGGTGTTCTTTATAAACCTATTTATTCCTCTTTCAATTGAGTTTATTTATAAATTCATCCTAAAATATCATTCCCCCTCACATTCTTTATCCGATTAACGTGCATGTAATTATAAGCTTCGCCAACTTCAGATGCCAATTTTACTATATTCTCATGCTCTTGAAGGGGTCCTTTTTCACTATTTTCCTTTCATTCTGCAAAAATAAGAGCGAAACAAAAGAAAAATTTATTCGGGATTTATCCTCATATCAAATTAAATCTATTTTAAAGGTTTAAAGGTTTAAGGGCCGATCATGAATGACAGGGGCAAGGGACAGTAACATTGCCCTATCGAGCAGGACGATAACCTAGAGACTGACCATATACTCATATGATCAGCGCCCAAGCCGCCTCTCCACCCAAGCTAAGACCAATGAGGGGCAGGCAATGGCTGCTGATGACTCAGCAGATAGACCTATAGGTTCCTCCAAACCTCCCAACCTTAACTCATAAGGATGGTGAGGTTGCAATGACCAAAGGAACTAACGAGTTTGAGAGGGACTATATCCCCAGTACGGCAATCACCAGGCAAGGACACTACCACCCGGCCACCACAACCATAAAATAAAATCAGTCATGGGGTTCATTTCAGAACAGTGTAGGGGTTGAATTGGATTCGAGAAGTCAGATATGGGTTTGAGACCAGAGACTAAGAATGGTGTTGATAGATGGGTAGGCCTACGAGAGATGTAGTATTATGTTGCTTTGGGGACACACTGTGGAGTGAAAAGAGTAGTAGGAGCAGAGAGAGAGAGAGAGAGAGAGAGAGAGAGAGAGAGTAGAGTGACTTAGAGCCCTTGGTCGAGATATGCAACAGGATTAGGCCTCATTATGCATGTATGAGATTGAATGGAAATTCAAGAATAATCACCAAGAGAATAAATCATTGGAAAACTCTTGAGATAATTCCAGTATTCTGATATACAACCGGCAAGACTAAAAAAAAAAAGATCAAAGTCTTTAAAACACTTATATGCAAATATCATATTCTAAACTTCCTTCTAAAACGTTTATTATATTCTAATATTTACTTCATACTTTATTTTGAAAGATTTCTTTTGATCTCAAATGAGGCTAATCATTCGTTTCTTGGATCCAATTAATAGCCCATTACTGTCTTAATCAGGTATCCTTTCATCATTCAACACGTTATTATCGGTGTTTATATATTTATCAATTTGTTTTGTTGAAATGTAAATATCTTTAGCCCGGTGAAAAGAAAGTCAATTAAGCGTTTGTCTACTGTAGTACAATAAAATTTCTAATAACGTTATTATCAATATTATTATTCTTATAATCATTATACAAAGAAGCAAACGTTCATATGAAAAGCTTCGGTTGAATATAATTAATTGTATAAAAAAAAAAAAATAAAAAAAAAATAAGAGGGAGATCAGTAATTCTTTGATCTCGTTCCGTTAAAATTCAATCGCGTCTCTATTAACCCTTGTAGGGAATTGCGTATCTGGTAGTAAGAAGAATCCAGTGGTATGAAACCAGCGAGGAAAGGGGTTTGGTGATGTCACCCTCATCACTAAAGATCTTCAGCAACATTTTAACTATATGAAGATCATGGTGATATAGTATTTGTGTGTGTATGCGTAACTTACCTTTTTAGGTGATCACCCATTCATATTCTGACCAAACTAGCCATACATATGATTTTCACTGCTTTAACTAGCCCTGGTCTTGAACTTCTTGGTAATTGATATAAAGGACAAGCGACATTACCTGTTTAAAGACCGCTTATGAATGGCAGAGGCAAAGGAACAGTGACATTGCCCTTGCAAGCAGGACAATGCCCTAGAGACTGACTATATATGTATATGATCAGTGCTCAAGCCCCCTCTCCACCCAAGCTAGGACCAAGGAGGGCCAAGCAGTGGCTGCTGATGACTTGGCAGATAGACCTATAAGCTCCCCAAAACCAACCATCCTTAGCTCACAAGGATAGTGGGGTTGCAGCGACCAAAGGACTTAACAACTTTAAGCGGGACTCGCACCCCAGTCTGGCAATCACCAATCAGGGACAAGTCATTTTGACTTTTAATAAACTTCCATACAGTATGATAACTAACTAAATTGCTCCGGCAGAAAAAATAAGCATAAATGGAATTTGCATTTATATTTATATATATATGTATATATATATATATATATATATATATATATATATATATATATATATAAATTTACACTTACATATATACAGTACATATGTATATATATATATATATATATATATATATATATATATATAGATATATATATATATATATATATATATATATATATATATATATTTATATATATATATATATATATATATATATATATATATATATATTTATATATATATATATATGTATAGACTGTTTATATATATATATATATATATATATATATATATATATATATAGACTGTATATATACATATATATATATACATATATATACATATATAAATAAATAAATATATATATATATATATATATATATATATAATTATATATACATATATAAAGGAATATTTATATACCGGTATATATGTCATATACATATGCACAATATTTAAACTGTAAACACATATTATATATATACATTTATACATATATATATACATATATATATATATATATATATATATATATATATATATATATATATATATCAACCATGTGTATATAACATATTCATATATATATATATATATATATATATATATATATATATACATATATATATATACATACATATATATATATATATATATATATATATATATATATATATATATAACAAGAGAAGATGAAGAAAGACAACGTTGGATAGAACACTTTAATGAGGTTATGAATAGGAGATATGAAGGGAATAATTTAATTGAGATACCTGAAGCTGATGAAGACCTTGATATGCCCATTAATGAATTCAGTGTGTTTGAGGTTCAAGCTATCTTCAAAACACTAAAGAGAGGGAAAGCCCCTGGATGCGATGGAATAACTGCCGAGATGATACTGGCCGAAAATAAAGTGACTCCAAAGCAACTTACAGGATTATTTTGCAGAATGTGGCATGAAGTGGCAAAACCTGATGAATTGGAGGTAAGTGTGCTGGTGAAAAAAAAAAAAAAAAAAAAAAAGACCTGACTGTTTCTAATAATTACAGAGGCATGACACTTGCGTCAATTGTTATGAAAATATATAGGATTTAGAAAAGGTAGACTGACCAAATTTTCGTTTTGAGACATGTACAGCAATGCGTAGAATATAGAAATCCCCTTTTGATGGCATTTGTGGACTACGAAAAAGCCTTTGATAATGTGCATCGGCCAATTTTATGTAGAGTCCTGCGTTACTATGGAATTCCTCTTAAATACGTAAATTTCATCAAGTCTGTTCATGATCATGACAAGTGCAAAGGCAATGTTAATTGAGTGTTATCAAACGAATTTCCAGTGAACTGCGGAGTACTCCAAAGGAATGTGTAGTCGCTTTTGTTGTTTATCATCCTCATGGATTTTGTAATGCGTAGAACAGTCGGACATGGTGGAGAAGGATTGGACTGGATTGGTGATAGGAATTTAGCAGGCAGTATGCTGATGTTAGCAGAACACCACAGGATTTGCAATGCTTGCTTACCAGAATGCAGGAAATATCACACGAGGTTGGGCTGAAGATAAATAGAAGAAAGACATGATGAGAACGTAGTATGCAATGGAAGATGAAATATCATTGCAAGGAGAAAGGATTAATGAGGTAGAATCATTTAATTATTTAGGAACTAAAGACCGCTTATGAATGGCAGAGGCAAAGGAACAGGGACATTACCCTTGAAAGCAGGACAATGCCCTAGATACTGACTATATATGTATATGATCAGTGCTCAAGCCCCCTCTTCACCCAAGCTAGGACAAAGGAGGGCCAGGCAGTGGCTGCTGATGACTTGGCAGATAGACCTATAGGCTCCCCAAAACCAACTATCCTTAGCTCAAAAGGATGGTGGGGTTGCAGCGACCAAAGGACTTAACAACTTTAAGCGGGACTCGCACCCCAGTCTGGCAATCACCAATCAGGGACAAGAATTAGAGTTTAGTGTTTAGTGAAAGATTGAAAAAGCAAGTCAGACAATGGCTAGGTTAAGTAAAATTTGGTAATCAAATCGTCTGAAATTACATATAAAAATCAGACTATATATCAGTTTAGTGAGATCGGTGTTAAGCCCTGTCCACACGATCGAGCATGCCCGACGGGCAAACAGTGATACCAGGCCACAATAGTTAGTGAAAATGAGGGTTGATGACGTCAGAAGCGGGAAAACTAAAGGCAGGGATCTGGCAACACTGTATGATGCCAGATCCCTGTCTGTGGTTTTCCCGCTACTGACGTCATTAACCCTCATTGTTACTAACTATTGTAGTTTGGTATCACTGTTTGCCCGTCGGGCATGCTCGATCGTGTGGACAAGACTTAAACTCTATGAACTCTATGAATCAATCTCCAATAGATTTAGTAGATTTTAGAACAAAGCACTCAGAGAGATATTGGGAGTTAATTGGCAGGACAGGATTAGAAATGAAACTATAAGAGAGAATACTCTAGTGCCATTTGTGGATGAGATCATGATGAGGGGTAGATGAAGATGGTTTGGGCATGCTCTTCCCACTCCAAAAGAGATATTAGTTCACCAAACGTTCTGCTGGGCTCCACAAGGCATTAGAAGAGTTTGAAGACGGAGGACTACATGTCTGAGGACTATGAAGCGCGAAGTACGAGATGATGAATGGAGAAGTATTGAATTAAAAGTTCAAGATAGAGACGACTGGAGGAGATGATGATGATGATTATATATATATATATATATATATATATATATATATATATATATATATATATATATATATATATATGTGTGTGTAATATATTATATATTACTTGTTTAAAACACATGACCTACAGGTCATTGTGGAAGTAAGAGAAGTGTGAGAACTGCCATAGTCATATTCTAAGCAGGATGCGATTGCCAAACCTCAGCAATGTAACATTTTTCATGAAGAGTAAACACAATCAAGTCCCGTGAGAAAGAAGTTGTCTGTGAGAACGGAACAAGCATCTTCCGGTATAAATGTTGTGTTTACTTTAATTCAATACATGCTGAGATACCTATGTAAACTTTAGTATGAAATTGGATATTTGTATCAGTTTACTTTACGATGTCATACGGAATGGTCATCCGACCAAACCAGCTATATTCCTGTGATGGAGAAGTTAACACTGTTCTTAAAGAATAAAGTATTTTAAAGTTAACTTACTTAGACTTTACTTGAAGATGTAACATACCAACTCTAATATATAACACATTAAAGATGACATTTGAAGAGAACCCAAATGTGTGTTAACAACAGTAGCACACTAATAAATGGTGGCAGCGGTAAAACTCTAAGAACCAGAGAAAGATCTTCAAGAACCAGTGAATAAAACACTAAGAACCAGAGAAAGATCTTCAAGAACCAGCGAATAAAATTCTAAAAACCAGAGAAAGATCTTCAAGAAATCAACAGTAATGAATCTACAATTTTGACTAAGTATCATAGTCCACCAAAGAAATGAAAAATTTAATACCAACAAATGAATGTTATACAAACTGAGGAACTGGATCTTCAATCAACATCCTAAGAAAACCAAGGACTGACATTCAACGTTTACAAAACATTGAAGAAACATATCCAGGAAGCACTACATTCAACGGAAATCGGACTGAAAACATTCACCCAAACCTCAAGAGAGAGAGAGAGGAAATGACGACATCACACTTCGCCATATAAACCGAAGCTAAGTACAATTTTCTTATTCATTTAAGTATTGAGCAGAGAGGTGTAGTTACCACGAGTCGATAGTCCATTATTACTGGGGTGAGTTGTTTGCTAATCTTCAATTTCCATTAAAGGAAACTGTGTTCAACTTCGAATTCTCGTCTAGAATTTTTTTTTCTCTCTGTGCTAATTCCGTTTTCTTTCAGAAGTTCTCGGGAAATATCTTTGTATTCCGTTTTCTTTCAGAAGTTCTAGGGAAATATCTTTGAATTAGTATCATTGTTTAGGGTGGATTTTGTTATAATCTTTATCATTTAGTGCTTATGCGTTTACGCAGTGGACGTCTGTATTCATATAGATATTTTGATAGGATTGCAAGGGGTCATAGAGATAGGAAAAGAAATACCGTAAACATGATGCCCCCTGTGAGCCCAGCCCCTGGACCGAGTAACCCAACCCCAGGACATGGTAACCCCCTTCCTATTGTGACACTAGTAAATGCTCGCTCTGCAATCCTTCCTTTTCAGGGTCAGGTTAATGGGTTCTTGCCTCAGAATGTGGAGTCATGGATTTCAGTCGTCGATGCCCATTTAAATGCCAAACAAATCATAGACCTGTTTGTACAATTACAAGAAGCTAAAAGTTTTATAGACTTTTCTAAAGGAGATGCGAGTGCGTATTTAAGGGGTGTTTCATTTCAAGAAGCAGTTACCTGGGATGATTTCAAAGTTAGGCAACGTGCGGTCTATGGGGGTGAAGAATCCTTGGATGTAGTTTTAACATTAAGAAATACACTTAATCAAGCCACTATGACTCGGCTTAATGTTATTGAGAGAGCAGCTCTCATAGCTGATAGGCTTAATGATTATCAAGATATTTTAGGTAATTACACTTGGGCTACTAGAGATAACATCTCCGTGAAAGATTTTTTACGATTAATTTATTTAACTTGCATGACACTTATGTTGCCTGAAGCTTTAGTGCAGTGTTTTGATAAAATTTAACGCAAGCAAGTACGGAATTGGATGTATATAAACAGATAAAGAAACACATGTCTAAGTGTCCTGATCTTGATCCCGTGTTTACCCAAGTTTTTGCAAAAAATGAAACAAAGCCACAACAAGTAAACGTAGTTAATAATAGTCAAGTTGCAGGAATGACGTGTTATAATTGCAAGCGTCAAGGTCACTTGATTGCGGACTGCAGAACGAGATTCTGGTCGTTACATAATAGTTCGACTCATTCATATAGTCAGTGCTACTCGCGTAAGACACAACAGAATCCAAGAAATACACAGTCAATTCCACAGTCAGTTCCATATGGAAATAAAAAGAAAAATCCTCATTTCAATAAGAAGAAACAGCCAAACGTCAATGTAGTTCAGAATCCAAAACAAACAAACAGTTCTTCGAATAACGCTGATCCTGGGTCGTCAAACCAGACCTTGCAAGGTCAGACTAATTTTCAGAATGTGCAGAGCAAAGCAAATACCACATAATTAACTCCAGTGGGGAAGAGAGTGATGTTGGGTCAAGGTCATTCATGTCAACATCAGTAGTATTGAATAATCAATTTAATGTTTTATCAGATCATTGTGAGGCAATAGATTTTCCTATGAAACACACGGCCGAATTGAGTAAATCAGTGCATGCTCCCGTAGATTTGCAACGAATTCATACAATAATAAGCCAAAATGAGTTACGACCAACATTATATGCTGTAAATTTAGAACACAGATCATTTACGTTATTTTTTTACTCTGGTAGTCCACGTAATATCATGGATTTGAGGAAATAATGAATTAAATGTAATAAGCGTAACTCATGTTCAGTTCAAGGTCGGTAAGCGCACGTTTGCCGATACATTTGTTGTTGTACAAAACATCGATATGTATCCAGCTGTAATTATAGGATACCCATCTATGGGCAATCAAAACATTATCTTGGCCCCTGCCAAGCATGGCGTGTATATCAAAGGAAAATTCTATAAGTCTTCTAATATCTTAAAATCAGTTTTGGATAAAAAGGAGACGACAAATAAAACAGTGACGTACGTTGAAGAACCAATAACTTGTCTCACCAATAAAGAAATAATATACGCGACCCAACAGAATTCTCGTTCACCCGTAATATCATCTTGCACGCAATCTATCGAGCCAAACGTACCTTCAAATTTAATAGTGCAAGTAAAGAAAACATTACCGGGATCTGAAATATTAATCCTTTCCGACACTTTGAAAACTAACGGATTGTCTATCACACAAGCTATTTATACAGTAGGCTCACATCAACAATGTAATATTGAAGTCTGTAATCATTTAAATACCACTTTAGTAATTCACAAAAATCAACATATCTTGGATGTAGAAGTTTACAAAGATCGTATTCTTACCGTTGCTGAAATCAATCACGCTCAATCAGTTGCGGATGAATCCCTTTTGCAATCTATTAAAAATAAAATCAGTAAAGACATTCAAGAAGAAGAAATTCAGCAGAAAATTTTTGAACTTTTAACTGAATATCATGATGTTTTTTCCACTACGGATGGATCCTTAGGAAAAACAGATGTGATCGAGCATCAAATAAGGTTAAAGGACAAGCAGAAAATTATCTATGTACCCTCGTTCAGACTCCCTATGAAATTCCAGAATGAAATAAATGATGAAGTAGGTAAAATGCTAGAAGAAGGAGTCATTAGGAAATCGAACAGCCCTTATAATTTTCCATTAATAGTTGTACCGAAAAAAGATCAAACATGGCGTATCTGCGTAGACTTCCGTCGCCTAAATGAGGAGACGACCCCTGATCGATTCCCAGTGCCATGTACTGACGATATTTTATCTTTGTTAGGTCAGAATAAATATTTTACCAGTTTGGACTTACTTAAAGGCTTTCACCAGATATCATTAGAAGAAAATAGTATCCCATACACAGCCTTCAGCACAGCCAGGGGACATTATGAATTTTTGGTTTACGTTGTGCTCCCATAACATTTACAAGAATGATTAACATAGTGTTTGGAGACTTGCTAGGGGATATATTGCATGCATATATGGACGACCTTGTAATCTTTTCCAACACCTTAGAAGAACATCTACGTAAATTAGAACTACTACTAAAGAGACTAAGACAACATAACTTAAGGGTAAAGATTAGTAAGTGTGAATTTTTCAAAACAGAATTAGTCTATTTGGGTTTTATGGTGTCAAGCCAAGGTCTTAAAGTAGTCCATGATAAGGTGTTGGCTATCCGTAACTTTCCGATACCTACTAATGTCAAGGGAATACAGCAATTTCTGGGTTGTAGTGGATATTACAGGCGTTTTATACGCAATTATTCAATAATAGCCGCTCCTTTAACTGATCTTACGAAGAAGGGCGTAGATTTCATATGGTCTGAGCATCATCAACAGGTGTTTAATACCTTGAAAGATGAACTGTGTAGTTCTCCTATCTTAAAATTTCCTGACTTCGGTAAGGAATTCTTCATTGCAACAGACGCCTCAGACTTAGGAGTAGGTGGGGTATTGCTTCAGCAATATGAAAAACAATTTTTCCCGATAGCTTTTTATTCTCGAAACTGAGAACTTCCGAAAGTAAGTATGCAGTAATAGTCAAGGAAGGGCTGGCTATTGTTAATTCACTAGTGCATTTTAAGTTCATAATATACGGTTATCCCGTTAAGGTTCTTACTGATCATAAACCATTAACCGACTTCTTTAAAGGCTTCAACCACAGCCCCAAACGAACTCGGTGGCATTTGATCATTCAAAACTTTGCCGCGAGAATCGGGTATTTACCTGGGAAAGCAAATATCATTGCTGATGCATTATCACGCAACCCCGTGTCATCTTGTACGGAGCCTTTAGCTGAATTAATAGATATATCAACATCCATGCCTATTGTTAAAATTATATCTGAACAAGAAGATCTGGGCTGGAGTGCTGAGTTATTACAGACTGAGCAAAGAAAAGATCAGAAATTAGAAAAAATTATAAATGCTTTGAAAGGCAATCATAAGGAAAAGGTATATATAAAGTATAAGCAGCAGAATTATATAATCGAAGACAATATTCTGTGTAGGACCGTGACAAGGAAAACCCGCAATACACCACATGTAACTAACGACCAGGTAGTGGTACCAATCTCACTTATTTCCACTGTCCTAAATTGGTTGCATGCAAATCCATTGCATGGACACCCGGGGTTCTCATTAATGTCACAGAAAGCCAAATCATTGTTTTATTGGCATACGATGCTTACAGATATAAAAAAACGCATAGCTAATTGTCGCACATGTCAGGAAAACAAAGGACATACGAAAACACCTGTCAGCCTAGGGGCTTATCCCGTGCCCAATCAACCCTTTGAAAGGATACATTTAGATTTATTAACAGGATTTTACGAGTCAGACAGAGGAAATAAGCACCTCTTAGTAATTGTAGATGCTTTAACTCGATATACAGAACTAATAGCGCTTAAAACTAAAACTGCGATTGAATGCGCTAGGAAGTTTTACGAGTGTTACATTTGTAAACATGGAATTCCACACATGATAATCTCAGACTCGGCTGGAGAATTTAATAATCACTTTCTTACCTCATTGTGTGAATTCCTTAGCATAAAGAAAATAAATACCATGATATATCACCCAGAGTCGAATGGGCTAGTGGAAAGAGCAAATAGGAAGGTTTTAAATATATTAAGAGTAACACTAGGGGGATCAGACCCCAACTGGGATATTGCAATACCTGCGGTACTAAGTACTCTGAATCATTCATATCATATATCAATTAAAATGTCACCGCACGAAGCATTGTATGGTACCCCAGTTAGAACGCCTTTCCATGTATTAACGCCTACAACTAATCTATCAAATCCTTTAAAAGAATGCATAAATGCAAGCAAAAGTCGGTTTGATATCGATCGAAAAAATTTAGAAGAATCACAAATCATAATGAAAAGGAATCATGATAAAATAGCGAAGCCAACTAAAACATATACCGTGGGTGATAATGTATACATACAGGTAAATGTACGTAAAGGACTCAATTATAAACTAACACCTAAGTTTGAAGGCCCATTTAACATTTTGGAAACATTAACGGCCAATAGGTTTAGAGTTCAAAACGTATCCCAACCCACTGATGAGAGAATCGTACCATTGGCTCACATAAGAAATTAAAATAAGAGGGAAAGAAGTGAGGGAAAGATTTTTATTTTTTTTTTATTACATTATATGTTAAAAGTTTTTCTTCTTAATACAGGAGTAATTACATATATTTTTCTCGTTGCAGGTTTCCAAGATGAAGTTTTTGTTGTTGGGAGTGATATTGTTCGCTCAGACATTTTTCTCGTGTGGGATGAGCTTTAAAACTAAAAGTATAGATTTTAAATATGGCACTATAGTTGAAAGACAAGAAGACGTTTTTATTACATCAAGTAACGTAGTTGTTGAAGTGCGTATGCAAGCAATTTTTCTCCCAGACAATGACGTCACTAGCTTAAAGAGTGCCATTTCAAGGTTTGCTGTTTCATTAAATGAAATGCATAGAAGACATTTTCCTTTTAATACAGAGAGTTCGCTTGCATCGACACTAAAAGTTGCAGAGATGCTATCTGACGACTTGCAAAATAAGACTTACGAGGCAGAATCTTTGGCTCGTGACCTTTTGATGTGGACTGTAGGACACGATAATCTTGAGAAACGTAACCCGTTTATTTTAGCTGCACTAAACATCTTTGGTTCTATTGGAAGTTTAGGTTTAGGAATTTTCAATCGTCTTAAGATTAGTAATCAAAATAAGAAAATTGAGTTCTTGACTCATGAAGATGAATTTATTATGTCAGAACTAAGGAATCAGTTTGCTTCAATCAATCAAATTATGAGTTTAGTAAATGAATATTCTAGTAATATCAATCAGATTATGGAAGTACAGGATTTGTTGGCAACGTTAACGTATTATGATTCAAAAATAGATCACATACACAATAGAATTGCACATTTCATTGAGAAATCAAAAGATTATGTGGAAGCTATCACGTTAGCGACTAAAGGTGTACGGTCACCACATTTGTTGCCAATAAGAGACTTAACGTTAATTGTGGAGAATGGACGGGAGAAATTAGGTTATATTCCTTTGTTAGACACACGTAGGTTAGAATTTTATTACAGCCTAATTACAGTAAGCGTTGAAAATCACAAGATTATGATTACAATTCCCTTTGATTCTTCCGATGCCTGGCAATCTAACAGGATATCACCATTTCCGACTTTCATGACGAATCACTCAAATCCAGTAATATCCAGTTTGACAGGACACGTATTGATTTCCCCAGACAAGGAAACATATACGGTCATTAAAGACTTAAATCAATTAACTCACTGTTCAGACGCAATGGATAAAAAAATATGTACAGCTGACTCATTTGAATTCCATAAAAACTTAATGGATTCATGCGAGTTAGGTATAGTGCTAGACGGTGCTCTCTCCCATACAAATGAAAATTGTCTGGATAGGCTTTATCCCTTTGACAATAATAAGTTCAATTGCAGACTAAACAACAGCTCGTGGATACGATACGACAAGGCCGGCTTCAATGTATCATGCCCGGACGGATCCACGTCCTATTCCCAAATCTTCGTTGCAGCAGATGGTTGTATCGGGACGTTCCCGAATTATACGGTGCATGGAATCAAGACTATCATTAGAGAACGAGCCTACTTCGCGAACTTCACGTGGTCAACAACTATTCCATCTTTACCTCTCCCATACAATGCACATGTGGCTAAGCGGTTGATGAAATTGACCGAGATGGACCACCCGTTTGGCGTAGGTTAGAGAGTAACAGTATTGAGATCAAACAGAACGTTTTGCCATGTCCAGATAAAACTCCTTATTTAATTCAATTTAAAGCCGTTTGAAACTGGCCCCTTCATTCGTTCAAAGGAGTAATATTGTCTTGGAAAAGCGTTGTGCACGAAAAGCAGTTAGTACGCTAGTAATATGTGATAGAAGAGACTATAAAACATTTGCATTTTAAAAAACATTTAAAAACATTTAAAAAATAAATCGTTTTTTCGGCACCTAATAAAATATATAAGCCCTATATATAAATATATATATATATATATATATATATATATATATATATATATATATATATATATATATATATATATATATATATATATATATGTACGAAACCGTGGTACGTGTACGTACCAAGAATTCGTGTTTGTGCACTAAAATTGTATCTTTACCAAGGTAACAAATATTTTCATTAGTTACCGTATTATAATAATCTATGTTTTTGACAAAGGTAACAACTATTCTTTAACAAAGTTACCGAATCATATGTATATCAGTATTTTTTTGGGGGGTACCATATAATCGTTTGCTAGCAATGTACCATATATGTGATCTGTATTTATCATGCATTTTTTCTTTGTTTTGGCAATATTTGTTAAGTATGCATTATTATTTTTTTAATGTGCCTATTTGAACATTCGTCCTCAATGGCTTATGGCTAAAGTTAAAAAAAAAAAAAAAAAAAAAATATATATATATATATATATATATATATATATATATATATATATATATATATATCCAGTCACACTCCTAGTAAACATATTTTAACGTATTGTTAAATTGTTAAAATTTAGGTAGCTGACCGAGCTAATGTAATATATTATATATTACTTGTTTAAAACACATGACCTACAGGTCATTGTGGAAGTAAGAGAAGTGTGAGAACTGCCATAGTCATATTCTAAGCAGGATGCGATTGCCAAACCTCAGCAATGTAACATTTTTCATGAAGAGTAAACACAATCAAGTCCCGTGAGAAAGAAGTTGTCTGTGAGAACGGAACAAGCATCTTCCGGTATAAATGTTGTGTTTACTATAATTCAATACATGCTGAGATACCTATGTAAACTTTAGTATGAAATTGGATATTTGTATCAGTTTACTTTACGATGTCATACGGAATGGTCATCCGACCAAACCAGCTATACTCCTGTGATGGAGATGTTAACACTGTTCTTAAAGAATAAAGTATTTTAAAGTTAACTTACTTAGACTTTACTTGAAGATGTAACATACCAACTCTAATACATAACACATTAAAGATGACATTTGAAGAGAACTCAAATGTGTGTTAACAACAGTAGAACACTAATATATATATATATATATATATATATATATATATATATATATATATATGTATTGCAATATCATAGCTTTCAAATACACTTCTTCAAAATAGTTTAGTAACTTTACAACGATGAAAGAATTGTATGTTTTATTGTCCGAGATATTCTCGTTGTAATTAAGAAACTCTCGAACAGCGTAAAAAATCTCCATTTTAGGATTTCCAGATAACAAAAGAAAAACAAAGTTCAAACGAAGTTATCGGAAAACTCACAAACTCGATTTAATTATTACGTTTGAATGAAAGTCTTTCATTCAACTTTAGGAGAAAGAGATCGATAATAAACGAATAGTGCAAATATAATATAGAGCAAGTGCCTGGTTTTATTTATTTATATATATATATATATATATATATATATATATATATATATATATACATATATATTTCAAATAAGCCATATGTATCAATACATTAAAGTCTGGATTCTCTTAACGACCTCGGGATCAGAGCCCCAGGAGAAATCACTCAAATACTATAGTATCTGACCGGCCGGGTTTCAAACCCTGGTTCAGGATACCTGTATGGTATGGTCAATGTCATCCAGGTATCATGGACCAGGGTTTGAAACCCGGCCAGTCAGATACTATAGTATTTGAATTATTTCGCCTGGGGCTCTGATCCCGAGGTCGTTAAGAAAATCCAGACTTTAATGTATTAATATATATGGCTTATTTGAAATATGCAAAAAAACGTTTAAATGTGCAAAATGTATCATATGTATATTTATATATATATATATATATATATATATGTATGTATATATATATATATATATATATATATATATATATATATATATATATATATATATATATATATATATATATATATATATATATATATATATGTATATATATATATATATATATATATATATATATATATATATGTAAATATATATTTCTTTCTTGTCACGCTGAGGCTGCAACCCCTCGGACACGACAATCTCCCACAAATTGCCCAAACTGCCACGTGGTAGTTAAGAAAGGGGGAGGGGGTGCAAAGGGTTGCATCTGTGTGTGCTCGTGTGTGCATATTCATCTGAATATTTAGCCATTATTATTGACGGATCGCGTACACTAGTAACATATATTAGATAACAAAGCAATAAGGGAAAGATGGGAAAGAAAACGCATAATCTTTATTCTAAAATGATTGTAAATCATGATTAGAGTAAATATAGCAAGTGATGCTGAACAGAGATAGTGGTAAGGAGGAGAGAAGGACATATTTGTGAGAAAGGGAAAGGAAATGAAGAGCTACCTGGGTCGATAGGAAACTTGAGAGAGAGAGAGAGAGAGAGAGAGAGAGAGAGAGAGAGAGAGAGAGAGAGAGAGATTTTCGAAAAGCGTGGAATTTGTGTTTAGGGTTGTGTATTTATCTATTCCTCTTTTTTTCAATATTACAGAACAGTTAATTTCTGTAATGACAGTAGTACTGTATATGTTACTTTGAAAAGAATACCCTGTGATAAAACAAAGTCAAGATGCATTGTGAATGTTTTCACTGTTCACAGAGTCTATTTTGTCAAGACAATATTATGACGAGCTACACAAATAGGACCATAATTTTCGCAACAAAAACTGAACGTAATTCAAATTAAAATTCTTGTTCGTTATTAGGATATGAATATAAATGCAATAAAGAATTTACACATCTCGCTTACGATTTTTCACATCATGGATTAACATGGATAAACTCTTACCCAAAAGTTACATGGTTAACAGAACATTCTTAGCCGATATAAGTATATCCTAATCTTTAGTAGGATGCAGTATATTTCTTGACCAAATGATAACCAATTTTTAAAGTACTGAAGGTCGATTAATGACAAAGGTTATGGACTTCTTACGTTGTACCTTTAATCTCTAAGATGTATTTCTAATTTCTGGTAATTGTTACATACGGTGATTCAAACTATTTTTGAAGGCAAAGTAAAATGAGACTCAATTTCATATTCATAACATGTCCAGACTCGTGGATAAACGGGAAACAGAAAAATAGAAGAGAGAAAATTGACCAGGTATTATTATTATTATTATTATTATTATTATTATTATTATTATTATTATTATTATTTTAAGAACAACCCTGGTTGGAAAAAACAGGATTCTACAAGCTCAAGGGCCTCAACAGGAAAAAATAGCCTAGCGAGGGAAGGACATATGGAAATAATTCAACTATATGAGAAGTAACTAATAATGCGATACTAAGGTTTCAAAACGTCAGCGGTTATACTAAGATCTACAGATAGAGTGAGTCAATTCACCTTTGAACCAAAATTCGACCCAGTCCGCGCAATGACGTAGCTCAGGTGCAAAGCAGGTAGCCGCTTAGCCGACAGTAGCAGGTGATGGTATCAACTCGTTTGTGTGAGCGAGAGTGATAATAAAGTCTTGTGGTTTTAATACTGAATTTTGTGAACTCGTACTTATAATTTAATTACATAGAAACTCCAGGTAGCCCTACAGATGCCGAAGAATTTTGCAACTCCAATTGTAAAAGGAATGGGGATCCTATGTTTCATTCATTCTTCAAACATGAAGAAACAAAGAGCAAATGGGCTAACGCCTGTAAGACAGCAAATAACATAAATATAAATACATATCATGCCAGGATATGAAGCTTACAGTTTGAAGCATCGGCATAAATAAATAAATAAATGTATATATATATATATATATATATATATATATTATATATAGAAATCTCCAGTATGAGATACTATGAATACCTCTCCCAAAAAGGCTACAGCGATTGGAAGCTAAAGCAATATCAGCACTTCATTTAATAACATCAGATAAGACGAGTTTCTTTTCAAGATGTTTAAGGGATAATAGTTGGTATAATTTGATGGAGTATTCATTATACTATGTAATATCTTCATAGTTCGATGTTCATTTGTTCATGATTGTATGTCAGCGTGGGTGAATATTAAAATATATATCTAAAATATGAATAACCAGGTAGCAATGCGCCACTACTGAAACAATTTAACCCGTTATAAATATGAAGAAATATATTTCCTCATTTACAGATGATAATAAGCAAGCTTGCACTATAAAACTAGTAATACCATTTCGTTATCAAACTCAAATTAATGTTAATGAATATTTGACAACTTTTAAGAAGTAAAACACAATACTTTTTTGATGAAAAAGAAATCAAACATTTAAAGGTCTAAATAATGTCGACGCCACATATTTGTTTTAATTCAAATCCAAAATCCTTTTTCCCAACACATCCGTATGAAAGCTACCTGCTCTCTAAACATGCAAGATTTAGTTCGAAACAAGTCAACCGAATGGACAGGCGTATGAATATGTGCGTTCGACCGGTTTAACATTTGCAGATGTGTACGTTATTCAATTGCTTTCCAGTATTCATTTTTTTTTTATTTGCTGAAGGGCCTTCAAGATATTTCTTCATGTATTTACCATACTTCATCATAAATTAATCGGTTACGAGAAAATCGTTATCATTTCTATTATTACAAGTGATGCTACAACCGTGTTAGGGCTCTAACGGGGAAAAATATACCAGTAAGGAAAGGAAATAAGGAAATAAATAAACTATATGAAAAGTAATAAATAAAGAATACAAAATATGTTAAGATCAGTAGCAACGTTAAAATAGATCTGTTTTATATAAACTATAAAGCGATACTTATGTCAAGCTGTTCGACATAAAAATATTTAATGCAAATTTGAATTTCTGAAGTCATTAACATATATAAAATGGACTTATTAAGTCCGTCTGCTTATATTCACAGAAAGTTATAGATGCAGATCTATAACTTGATCTATTACAATAAATATTCATCCCAACGATTTTGGAGGCACTAAAGTTATTTTTCACGTAGTCTCGCATTCAGAAGAATCTTAGAGATGTAGCTATTCAACTTTTTACTGTTATAGCTTTTATTAATAATACCGTAAAACACCTGGTCTTAATCAATATATATATATATATATATATATATCATATGTATACTGTATGTGTATATATAATTAAATATATATATATATATATATATATATATACATATGTACATATGTATACTGTATGTGTATATATTTACATACATATATACAGCATACACATATATACACACATATATATATATATATATATATATACATATACATATGTATACTGTATGTGTATATATTTACATACATATATATATATATATATATATATGTATATATTTACATACATATATACAGTATATATATGCATATATATATATATATATATATATATATATATATATATATATATATGTATATATATATATATATATATATATAGTATAATATCATTTCACCCTATAAGAAAATTCAGCTCATTATTTAATTCTCCAGCCATTTGTTACAAAAGCCCAAATGCCTCGCATGCATCAAGTCCTCACTGCACGAGATCCGAGTTATCTGCCAATTTTTCCAGAGATTCTGCCCAGTTTTCCAGAGAAAAGGAACCTGACGAGCCTTCTGGTCTGGTGCCTCCAGCCATTCGCAGTGTGTACATTTCCTAAGGGAGAAAAACGCCTGAAGAAACCTGTTCAACTGTGTGTTTTTCCTTTTCTTTGTTTCAACGAAACGTTATGTAGATGATTTTAATGAAAGTTCGATTTTTTTTCTATCGTTTGTTTTCATTGGGAGATTTCCTGATGTTAAGAATGTTTTATTTATTTATAGGGTTATGAAGTGGGGAAATACCTTAACGTGGTAAAAGGGTTTGTGTATCACCATGATCAGCAAATCTGTACTACTTAGAGCCACCCATACTAGGTAGCTTTGCTGTGAACGATAAGACTAAAATCTCCCACCATCACCAATCTGCAGCGGCCAGCATGGTGACGTAAACTGGCCAAACCCCAGACATGAATGAAGACACATCTGAAACCTTTGTTCTACAGTGGACCAGAAACGGCTGCATTTATTTATTTGATGATTGTCTGAAGTTAGTCCCAGAAATATATGCCGCTTTGTCCAATGTAACATTTCGATGCATATGTGATTACTTGTCTATCTTACAGCTTTAATGTCTCAGTCTTATTTTTGTTATTTAACTGATGTTTCGTCTAAGAGTCTGGTTCTATATTTGCAGGTATCTAGGAATTCAATTATTCTTTTGAGTTTCATAATAATCTTACTTTTTTTTTCCTTCGATATAATTAAAAGTATATATATATATATATATATATATATACACGCACATCGATATCCTCTGAGTGGAGATACATTAACCTGGTAAAAGGGTTCGTGTATTGCCATGTTCAGCAAAGCTGTAAGATTATGAGTCAGGCCCACCCATACTAGGTTGTTTTGCTGTGAGTGGTCAGACAAAAGTCTTCCGCCATCACCAATCTGCACTGGCCAGCGTGGTGATGAAAATGGGCCAAACCCCAGACATGAATGGACATGACTGAGGCCCTTGTCCTGCTGTGGACTAAAAACGGCTGCACTGGTTGTTGTTGTTGTTGTATATATATATGTATATATATATAATATATATATATATATATATATATATATATATATATATATATATATATATGTATATAATATATATATATATATATATATATATACGTGGGAATCTATGAATAGAGTTTATATCATTGCCACAAATGAACTTTAATTACCTAGTTGATGCCAGAATGACAAATGATGAATACGTTCACCAATCTCGCAGAGTAAACAATAAATTTTCATCCTTCTTAACCCAAAGCTAAGAAAAAGAATCGATTACTGAAGGGTAAATAAACAACAAGAACAAAACAAAAACAAGAACAACAACAAATGCAGCAGTTTCTAGTCCAATGCAGGACACATGCTTCAGTCATAACAATTTATGTCTGGGGTTTGGCCAGTTTTCATCACCACGCTGGCTACTACCCATTGATGATGGTGGGAGATTTTCGTCTGATTGCTCACAGCAAACTAATTTAGTATGGGGGACCCTGATTAGTACAGCTTTACTGATCATGGAGATACACAAACCCTTTCACCACGTTAAGGTATCCCGACTCAAAAAAGGGTAAATCATTAGAAATATCGTTGATCAAGGAAAAGGACGACACACACTTTTCCATTTCCATTTCCCAAAAATCCGTAAATTCAATGGGAATCCCTCACGATCAACCTTATAATTATGAGATGAAAATAAATTCTCTCATCCACAAACTTTTCCGAGGTAATAAAATTGATGTTATGATCAGGGAAACTTTTCATGATGGGAAATTTCTCATGGAGATTCGGGCTAATTTCCCTGAAGTATGCACGTGCTTCGTGAAAGGAGGCTGGTGTATGAGAGAGAGAGAGAGAGAGAGAGAGAGAGAGAGAGAGAGAGAGAGAGAGGGGGGAGGGGAGTTTCTTGGTGACAGAGGTGGGCTCTAATGTATTTTTTTATGTGGTTAATAAAAATAACTGGGAAAAACTCTTTCTGGTATTAGGAATACTCTCTCTCTCTCTCTCTCTCTCTCTCTCTCTCTCTCTCTCTCTCTCTCTCTCACTACTGGCAGACGATTTCCAGAAAAGAATTTAACATTATAAGGAATAGCTTTAAATTCGGTATATACAGTATACACACGCACACATACATAAACATGTTGATAGAGAGATATTACATATATATATACATAATCTTTCTAAGTATCACGCCTAGAAAATAGATAATCCAAGTATAAATGATAAATTATAGGGCGAGGATACGTTTAAGAGACTTGGTTAACGAATAAAAAATCATGGAACATCAGTCCGTTTAAGATTCGTTTGATGTCCCCTGCTTGGCTGATTCACTGTTTACACAGCTTTAATTCCAATTGCTCACCAATTTACTTCGCCTCTTCCTATGCAATTTAAATGAATCGATCAAAGACCAAAGCTCGTGAATAGCATACTAAAAATGGGTTTGGTAATCGCTACTCACTATTCGTAGCACACGGTAACCCACTATCAGTGAAACTTGGTTCACAAAGGGTAAGTTTGCTAAACCGAAGGTCTTTTAAATGTACTTATTCAAAGGACCTTGGCTAAACCCTAATTTCTAAGACCCCATTAATGACCACAGGAAGTTATATGTTAACGTCGCTTTGAGTACATACTATACATTCTTGTTCGGACCTGAACAAAAGTAGCTCTATTCAACTGACGATGATCCGGAATGATGGAACTTTTCCGTTTAAGGATACATGATTATCATTCAGAATTTAATCTAGTGAGTGTGCATGGGATTTAGCTCCCAAACACGTGGCACTTAAAATCGTAGAAAATAATATATATATATATATATATATATACATATACACACATGCTCAGACCAGGGAGCCATCATCTTATAATGATATATATATATATATATATATATGTACATATATATATATATATATATATATCATTATAAGATGATGGCTCCCTGGTCAGAGTACCAAAAATATATTATACTATGGCTCATTATAAATTGGCAATGTAATCAACCTCTCGAATTCCAAACTCACTTATTTGCTTTTACATTAAAACTGTTACGCTTTAAAATACTAATACACGAACTCTGAGACAGTTAAATAACTCCCAGACAGCAGTACATAAAGGACTGAATACCCAAAGGTCTCTTAAGTACACTCAAAACTCAAATGGGTAATTATTATTACGAATAAAATTACTACGGTTCATTAACAGGATGCGAGCGAATACTATTCTAAACAATGGTGATTAGAATAATATACTCTTTACAAAAATGTATTCTATATAAATTACAACACTTTGAAAGAATTTGCACAAAACAAATAAATCACTCGAAATATTACTTCTGAACAAAATTTAGATTAAGAAAAATGTTACGATCTGAAAATTATATAATCACCTGACTTTAAATGTTAAATCTGAATAAACCTTAGACTAAGACAAAAAAAAAAATACTTATGAAAATTTTACAATTACTTGTTTCACTTGAAATTAAATCTGAATACAATAATCAATTTTGACACTTACTGAAACTAGATAACCAGATCACAATACATGAACCTATCACCTTTCTACAGGGCCGTTTAAAAATACTCTGAGAGAAATTTTATAAGTACTCAATACACACGATATAAGGGGGCACAAAATCACTTTGGAGAGGACACACTATAGGTACTGAACACTTTTAAAACAATACTCTGAGCTGCGTGCGAGAGTGTGAGAGAGGGGAAGATGGCTGTTTTAAGGTTGCAATTCACTATCTATCTATCTAACCCTGGTGTCGCTTTATATGTGAAACTTAGCTACTTCCAGAAACTTCCTAAAGATCTGGGAAGTGAGGTGGGCTAGGCTAAAGCGTCAGAGTTACCAAGTATTGCTCTCTCAAAAGTGTACTCACGCAACGCTAGACTGCTCTCTCAGTCAGCCAGCTCCGCCCACCCCTTATCCCTGAAATAAAAAAAGATAATATTCTATCATTAGGTTTTTCGCGAAAATTCCAAAGCACATGGTACCCAAAACAATTGCGTATTTTCTCTCAAACATGACGCAATACCTCTTAAAATATAAAAGAACAATACATAAGCCCTTGTTCCTATTTTGTATGATCACATAACACTTTCAAACAGATTACGTAAAACTTCATAACAAAACTACGTGAAATAAAAAGTTAATTCTTAAAAATAACGTAAATTTACATAAACTAACTTGAATAAAGAATACAATGAAATTAACGACGAAGGCCTTATGTAATTTACATAATATACTTACGTCTACACGAGGGGACTTTTTCTTAGGAGCTGGCTTTTCATCTCTTCATTGCACAAATGAAATATAAATAAAATCATGAATAAACTATTGTATTTACTGTACACTAGACCAGCTTCGTAAGTTATATGTATATACATGAAGCAAAACTAAAATAGACATTAAACGCCTAGAATTCAGTAATAATAACATGAACAAGGTAAAAAAAAATATACCTCTTATATCTGAGGAAGCCGACTTCCTCTCCTTAGGCATAACAGCTACATAAATTACCTCGATGTGGTTGAGATGATAGCAAGAAAAACGGACAGTTTGATAGTCAGTCAAGCCATTGTTGAAGATAAAATGGGGGCTAAAATGGCCCGTTCCTTCAGGATGGAGGCCCGAAATATGAGTCTGATGGGACCTTTTCGGTCCTTTTCAGTTAGTTTCTAGAGCAGAAATTCCAGGAGCCTTACAATCCAAAGCTGACGACAATAATGGAAACACACACTCTCTCTCTCTCTCTCTCTCTCTCTCTCTCTCTCTCTCTCTCTCTCTCTCTCTCTCTCTCTCTCTCTCTCTCTATCTACAAGATACTGAGGAGAAGAATAAGAAGAAATAAAAAAGATTTAAAAGTAAATAGATATATAGTAAGGTAGGTTGATATAAAAATACATGCTTTATAAATAGATAGATATATAGTTAGATAGATTGATACATAAATAGATAGATATATATAGATACATAGATAAAGAAGCCTTCATCCAAAAGTAGCAATATATTTCTTTACCTTTATTCTAAAATGTGACAGAATCCACCACATGGCAACTCGTCGTCGTGATGTTGGAAAAATCAGGATACCGTCTGGAACTAAATAATAATAATAATAATAATAATAATAATAATAATATTAATAATAAAAATAATAGTAATAATAATAATAATAATAATAATAAAAATAACAATAACAACAACAGTAATAATAATAATAATAATAATAATAATAATAATAATAATAAAAATAACAATAACAACAACAGTAATAATAATAATAATAATAATAATAATAAAAATAACAATAATAATAATAATAATAATAATAATAAAAATAACAATAATAATAATAATAATAATAATAATAATAATAACAATAATAATAAAAATAATAATAATAATAATAACAATAATAATAAAAATAACAATAACAATAATAATAATAAATTGGTCGTGAAAAAAAATCATAGCACCACTTTTAACAACTAA
>NC_090735.1:55565420-55570420 GCF_036898095.1 Palaemon carinicauda
GTCGGTGCAGGTCGGTGGATAAGCATTCGACCATAACGGGGGTCATTTTGACCTTCCTCTCGCTTCATAACTCTTGTCATTTTCAAGGCGGGGAAGTCTCACAATTTCTGTTTTGCATTAATAAAGGATCTATTTCTTTCGATTTTGAAAGGTTATACGCTTCCATGGTGTGGAGCAAAATGGATGATGTGTAAATGTGTGTATGTATATATATATATATATATATATATATATATATATATATATATATACTGTATATATATATATAGCTCAAATACCAGACACACACATACACATACACACACACATATATATAATATATATATATATATATATATATACATATATATACATATATATATGTATATATATATACATATACATATATATATGTATATATATACATATATATATATATATATATATATATGTGTGTGTGTGTGTGTGTGGGCCAGTTACTTAACGTTTACACTTAGGGTCGTTTTGTATAAACACCGCTGGAGGTCAGTAACGTTGCTTATTCTTCCTTGAAAGAATTGAAAAAAATGAAATGAACTGTAATTTCCATATATTATCCTCAAGGGGCGAAGGAAAGGATTATGTCCGGCAAAAATAAAAAGGGAAATGTTATAAAATCTTTGAGTCACTTGGAAATAATATTTCTGTGGGAGAGATCGTTCTACCCAGATGGGACCAAAATTTGAAGCACTGGAGGATTACTAAAAGAAAAGAATGAAAGGTATTTCTGTATAACAATAATTATAATAATGGTACATCATACCGAAGACATAACTTTGTTAGCTTTGTGTTATAACACATTTTACGTCCATCACCGAAGAATTTCACAGTTTGCATGAATATTTGTGGATGCTAATATATTCATCTTTTATATCAATTCATTTATTGATATTAATTAGAAATTTGAATATCTAAAAATAAAGCTTTCAAAATGCATTTTTCACCACGGAAAAGTAAGTTTTTTCTCTTTTTTTTTTTTAATAACATCATACTAAAACTTGATGGAAGGATTAAATAATTAGGATCATGTTTCCATCTGATTTTTCACATTCCTGGTTCTTCGTAAACAAGAAATTTAGTGTCTCTCACATCATAAAGCATTAGCCGGGAGTTAGGAATTTTTAGGCGGAGACTTGCAATCATATTAGACATAGGCCTATGTCTTTGAAAATAAAGACAAAAGTCTCCCATGTAATGATAAGGTCAGTCAGGGGTTAAAATGCCTCGAATAACATTAGGATTTAAGGAAATTAATAATGATCATACCAATAACATTAATGGTTAAAATAAAAGATTGAATAAAAGCAAAGCGAAAATGAAATCTCATTAACGCAAATACGTAAACAGGCAGGTGAACATAGGTATTCTAATTTATTTAGGCCATGTATCAACAGAAGAGATAAACTGAAAACGAAGAATTTAATAAATTAGGACTAAAGGTAACAGTAAAAGCCTGATGAAGATGATGAGAAATAAAACCAGTAGAGGTCGTGAATAATATTTAATTAGTGTTGTTGTAGCATGGTGGTAGCGTCCTTGCCAGTGGATTGTCAGACTGGGGTTCGCTCAAGCTCTTTAGTTCCTTCTGTCGCTGCAATCCCGCCATCCTTGTGAGCTATTGGGGGAGCCTACCTTCTGAATCATCAGCAGCCATTGCCTAGCCCTCCTTGGTCTTAGCTTGCGTAGAGAGGAGGTTTGGGGGCTGACCACATGTAATATGGACAGTCTCTAAGGCATTATCCGGCTTTATAGGGCAATGTCACTGTCCCTTGCCTCTGCCATTCATGAGCGGCCTTTAAACTGCATTATCATAAATTTCAGTTATCCAAAATATTACAGACTTTCTCCGGAAATTGGGATGAATACAAATAATCCAAATAATACAGTTCATCCAATCGTTGTTTACGTTCAAATATTAGAAATTCATCGGATTCTTTTCCAAAGTTTATATAGTTAAAACAAAGGGAAAGAAAGTTTACATTTAAGGCATATATTACGAAAAAAAATATTGGATTGGGATTTAGGTATTAGGAAGGGCTTTCAAACGCTATTCTGAAACGATTATTATTATTATTATCATTATCATTATTATTATTATTATTATTATTATTATTATTATTATCATTATTAGCTAAGCTACAACCTTAGTTGTAAAAGCAGGATGATATAAGCACAAGGGTTTCAACAGGGAAAAATAGGACAGAGGAAAGGAAATAAGGAAATGATAAAATATATGAAAAGTAATGAATAAAGAATATTAAATATGTTAAGATCAGTAACAACGTTAAAACACCTATACTATTAGTGTTTCATACTTCTACTCCCTATTCTTAAGCATGAAAATATTAATGAAGGCAATTTACTAGCATCTAAAAAGATAAGACATTTCATCCAGAGCTCTATGTCATTCTAAAATCTAGATATTTTAAATAATGCCAAGAATGGTTTGCGCCGTAACTGCCAACATTTCCCCTCTTAACCATTAAACTCAAATGAAATTAATGATCTTTGTTCATTAAGTTTGAACAAATCGTTGTCGTGTAAATGGATTTTCTTTTTGTCCTTCTAATGGAGTTCGTGTGATGAGAGCCTTAAAAATAATGGATTAACATTTCATTAAAATTAATGGTGTACTTAATACTGTATAAGGTAAATTGGATTCTCTACTTATTTTTTTAACTACTCCAGAACATTCAAGGATTTTCTTCAACTAATGAAACATTTTTGTATGCACAAAGTGATATCACCTAAAACAAAAGACCCTCAAAATATATCATCTACAGATAAGGAAAGTCTTATAGGCTGGTTTTCATGAACAATAATCTTAAAGTGTCGGTCATAACAAAATATTGCAGTTATCTGACTATATAATAAAAGGCAAGAGTCGGACTATATAAATAAATGTTCGTCGAGGATAGGAATGAACGAATGAATGATTTAAAGTTTCTTGGCATCCTGATTGAGGATAGGAAATATTCTTACTCTAGTCACTAGTGAAAGCAGGTACCCGGAGAGGTACACTCAGAAACCACAATCTCCCACAAATTGCCGAATCAGCGGATTGTAGGTAGGAGAGGGGGAGGGGTGGGAAGGGTTGAATCCGTGTGTTTGTGCATGTGCGTGTGCGTGCATATCTGTCTAAATATTTAGAGATCAATTTTGAAGGGCCAGATATACTAGTTGGAAAATAAACAAAATGACGGAAGATGAGGAACACTATAATATAGAATTCTAAAGTGATCTGATTAGAGACGCTTTGATAAAATTTTGTACTTACTGAGTGTAATTCCCGAGAAACCTTTAAAAGAGTCTAAACTACGTAATTAATCTTTTAAAAGTATTGGACGAATAAAATTAATATCAGGTAGCTAGACGATGCCAATTACCGTTTCATGTAAGTAAAATTAAGGGAAAATTTAACAGAGTTAATTTTTAGCTGTAATTATTAAACTTTACTTCATCTATTTAAAGTTAATTTTCTTCCAAAAGTCGATGAAATAAAGAGATAATTGCTGTAATTAAACTCATACACAAACATGACTAATACATCCATCTTTTTATTGTACCATCAACATTAAAAGAACGGAAAGAAAATAAATCAATAAAAAGGGGAATAGAAAAAGGAAATTGACGATACAAACGTCTGCAAAACAAAATTAACTTAGATGTTACTGTAATTATCAATGTTTTGATAGAAGGCACTGACATTTGTAAATAGTTTTACTTTTTTGGGTACAATTAATAATAATAATAACAACAACAGCAACAACAACAACAATGATAATAATAAATATTATCAACAAATATAATAAATTGAGATAAAACCTTTGAAATAAAAAATTTCAGGTTCTTGATCAGACACAAAATCAGAGATTTTTATGTGAAATATAAAACCAATAGAAAAGAATAGTAAAATCAAATGTATAAAAGAACCATTATTATAAATATGAATAACTAATTTACGTAATGATCAAATAAACATTTCGATACATTAATAAGTGAAATATAAATAAGTATTTTATATATATGTGTGTGTGCGTGTGTGTGCATATGTGTATGTGTGTGTGTGCGTGCGCGCGTCTGTGAAAGAGTGACATGGATACGAGAACAAACTAAATTAAAGAATATTCTAAGAACATGTAAAAAAAATTGGACATGGGCAGGACATAAATGAGAATAACAAATAATAGATTGACAGGGAGAATGAAAGAATGGGTCCCTAGAGATTGAAAACGAAGCAGGGGAAGGAGGAGAAGACGATGTATTGACGAGATATGAAAAATTACGGGAATAAACTGGTATAGAAAGGCCCTAAAAAGAAGCATGTGGAAAGATATGTCCGAGGGCTTTGTATTCTGCATTGGACTAGGAACGACTGAAAACATATTCATATATATATATATATATGTATATATATATATATATTCAAATAAGCCATATATATTTTGATATATTAATGTCTGAATTCTCTTAACGACCTCGGGATCAGAGCCCCAGGCGAAATCTCACAAAGACAAGAGCTTGGCTCCGGCCGGGAATCGAACCCTGGTCGGCAAGCTTATATAGACAGTGACTAACCCATTCGTGGCCGAATGGGTTAGTCACTGTCTATATAAGCTTGCCGACCAGGGTTCGATTCCCGGCCGGAGCCAAGCTCTTGTCTTTGTGAGATTTCGCCTGGGGCTCTGATCCCGAGGTCGTTAAGAGAATCCAGACATTAATATATCAAAATATATATGGCTTATTTGAATATGAAAAACACGTAAAAATGTGCAAAATTTATCATATATATATATATATATATATATATATATATATATATATATATATATATATATATGTGTGTGTGTATATATATATATATATATATATATATATATGTTTGTATATATATATATATATATATATATATATATATATATACACATACACACACACACACACATATATATATATATATATATATATATACATATATATAT
>NC_090735.1:55580420-55615420 GCF_036898095.1 Palaemon carinicauda
CACTTCCCACCCCGTCCCATTTTCTAACTGCTAGGCCTCTAACAAGAGTATGACTAATCCCTCTTCCCCCTACCCGAATAACGCAGAGAGACAAAGTGGTTATACGTCATTCTGCTGAGCGTGACCGGTAAGATAAATAAATATATGTATATATATATATATATATATATATATATATATATATATATATATATATGTATGTATATATATATACGTATAAATAACATATATATGTATAAATATATATATACATATATATATATATATATATATATATATATAACCATACACTTGCTCTTTATACACACACACACATATATATATATATATATATATATATATATATATATATAACCAGACACTTGCTCTTTACACACACACACACACACATATATATATATATATATATATATATAGTATGTATATATATATATATATATATATGTATATATATATATATAGTATATATATACAGTATATATATATATATATATATATATATATATATATATATATATATATATGTGTGTGTGTGTGTATGTGTGCGTGTGTGTGTGTGCGTGTGTGTGTGCGTGTTTATCTACACATTCATATATACATATATACAAATAATATATATGATATGTTTATATAGATGTATGTATATGTATATATACATTTAGATGTGCATATATATATATATATATATATATATATATATATACATATATAGACACACACACACACACACACATATATATATATATATATATATATATATATATATATATACCAGAGAGAGAGAGAGAGAGAGAGAGAGAGAGAGAGAGAGAGAGAGAGAGAGAGAGAGAGAGAGAGAGAGTTCACTCTCTTAATACCCTAAACAGTAATGCCTAATTATGTATTCATGAAGTGCGAGATGGGGTGAAAAGAATCCCTATGGTCATAACTTATAAGTTCAGACTCGGTTTAATAGACAAAGTTATTGCAATACTTCTCTCTATTTAATCAATACAAACGTCCAATTAACAACTGTTTCACTAAGATTCACATCTTCTCCCCTGGAGCAGATAACGTCCAAGTTTAATTAACAAAGAATGAGACCACGAAGTTGGGGAAAGAAAATAATAAGCGTTTCATTAAGTAAACCACTTAATCGCAATATTTACCAGAGTTTATAACGTAATGATTTAGATAATTAAAAACTAAGTTATAAAACTAATGTCTGAGTCGTAATATATGCAATCGTCTCCCTAACATTGATTGTGAATAATCAAAACTGCAAAGTATAGTTAATCAGTGATTTCCAATAAATTATTTTCTGGCACAGCCATATTTTACATTTAATACGAATAATTAGAAGTTTGCCATCAAAAATGTTTTTTTTTTTTTCTTTTTTTAGGGGGAGGGGGGAGGAACATATTGTACAACATTTTGTGGAGAGTTCTGCGTAAATATGGAACTCTTCAAAAACGTAAATTTGATTAAATGTGGTCATGAGCATAGCAAGTGCAAATTTAATGTTATTGGAGTCCTATCAAATGAATTTCCCGTTGAACAGTACTCTAAGGGCAGGTGTTGCTTATTCTCCTCGTTGATTTTGTAATGCTTACAAGTTGGAAATGGTGGAGGATTAGAATGGATTGGTAATAGGAAGTTAAATGACCTAGAGTATGCTGATGACTCTGCCCTTATTAGCAGAACACCACAGTATTTGCAATGCTTGCTTACCAGAATGCAGGAAATATCACACGAGGTTGGGCTCAAGATAAACAGAAGACAGATAGAGATTGTGAGAACGGAATAAACAATGGAAGATGAAATATCATTGGAAGGAGAAAGGATTAATGAGGTAGAATTGTTTAAGTATTTAGGAACTATGATCTCTAATTCAGGGTCTTTAGAATTGGAATTTCATGAACAAATAAAAATAAAAAAATAAAAAATCAGACAATGGCTATGTTAAGTAAAATTTGGAAATCGTTTCGCCTGAAATTACAGTATAGAAATGAGTCATGGTATGACAATGGAATAATCTCCAACAGATTTAGTAGATTAAAGAACGAAGCCCTCACGAGAATATTGGGAGTTAAATGGCAGAACAGGATTAGAAATGAAACTATAAGAGATCATTGGAGTGCCATATGTGGATTCGATCATGGTGAAGGGGAGATGGAGATGGTTTGGACATCATCTTCATCCTCTCCAGGAGAGATTAGTTCACCAAACATTTAACTGGGCTCCACAAGGCACTAGAAGAGTTAGAAGACCCAGGACTACATGGCTGAGGACTATGAAGTGTGAGGTTGGGTATAATGAATAGAGAAGTACTGAATTAAAAGCTCAAGATATAGACGACTGGCGAAATCTAATCGAGGCCCTTTAGATCAATAGGCGTAGGAGGAGATGATGATGATGATGTATGGAGAGATACTGGAATAAATCATCTTCTTAAAATCAAACCCACAACTCTTGAGAATGAATAATCCACTCAACATTTTCGGGCCGAAAAAAAAACGCAATAACGTAAGGTAACCAGGTAACACATCCCATAAATTCTGCCGTTTCCAGATGTTCGCAAATCGGCAGCAGCCCGATAAGGCGTTAGTTGACGTATCATATATGGCTATACTCTCAGTGCAGCTCTCGCGCCGATAACATCTGTAAGTGCTCTGCTCCCGTAACTGAATGTTTCACTGCGAAACCCGTAGAGTTTCGTCCAGCACACCATGTCCGATGTCTTCCGTAAGAAGCGGTACCTCGACCCGTCCTGTGACTAACTTTTCACCAAAAACCTCGGATGCCAGTGACAAATCATTATCCAGACACACCATGAGATGCAGTTGCAATGATTGCAAAAAATGAATCCGACAAGTGTATCCGTTACTGCAGGAGCTCTACAATGCCTGAGGAGCCGGATACATCCCCCTCCAAATGCAAGAAGAGTCCAGGACGTGCTTCTACCGTACCACCAGAATTGGAATGCGGATATCAGCTCAACCGAATCGAAAATTGGAGCTTAAATTCTCCCCTGAGGATCAAGAAACCGCCAGCTCTTTACACAATGAGCCCTCCCTGACGCTGCTTGACCCTGCCATAATACAGAGGAAAGCCGTCGTTGCCAAGTATTCTGTCACAATGCCTCTCACCTTAGCCACTTCATCGGGCAATTCCCACTCTCACTGAACGAAGGCATATGGGGAACTTTTCCCATCCAAGATTATACACAGGAGCCCCTCCAGTTCTTTCGATGCCAGCGTTCTGGCCATCATAGAGAAGACTGTATGGGACCCATCACCTGCAGTGTCTGCATTACTGCTCATAACGAGGGCATATAAACCCGGGCCAAGTGCCCCAACTGCTTTCGGCCTCATCATGCATGGAATAGGCAGAGCCCAGAGCGGCTGAAGAGGATAGCAGCCATGCAGAACACCTCTCCACCCCAACTACCGCAAGCACCTTCCACACGGCAACAGCCGCCCCAAAACCAGAGACCTCCTCGCCAGAGAGCTCGACGTTAGCCATCCACCTCAAAGGCCAATTCACACTACCCGTTTTCTTTCTGACAGGCTGGGTGGTGGCTAACCGCCGTCGAAATGTTGTACATTCACACGAGGCATTCCCTATCCGTTTACCAGCGCGCGGTTTTCATTGTTTTTTTAGACTGTCACGTGAGGGCCGAGTAAATTACGATAATTTTGATACTATAAAATGTTGGTTGATGACTGTGTTGATAAAATAAGTTATGCAACTTCATTACACTTTATGCCCCATGCTAAGAATATTAACATTATGATGAACTCACCTGATTTATTTAATGCCTCTCCAGTCACTTTCCATATCTTTTCTTTATGTAAATTATTTCTATACATCTTATTTGCCTTTAACCTCTCATACATGGTGTCAACAACAAACTAACTAATTTCTATGACTCTATACTACGAGGAAAAGTCTGGGTTGTAGGCCACGCAACAATCGGGTACAATACAGGTCCTCGTTCACACGAAACATCATCCACCCGTTGGTTGGGACGGGTAGCTAACGGCCATCAAACCGGCCGAGGTTTCTTGGAAAGAAAGCCAAGCCGACTCGGACGGCTGACGACCGAGGGCCGCCGTCAGCCTAAAGGCCGATTCACACAACCCGTTTTCTTTCCGACAGGGTGGGTGGTGGCTAACCTCCGTCAAAAGGTTGTACATTCACACGAGGCGTTCCGTATCCGTTTACCAGCGCGCGGTTTTCTTTGTATACTTAGAATCTGTCACGTGAACACCGAGTGAATTACGATAATTTTGACACTATAAGATGTTGGTTGATAACTGTGTTGATGAAATAAGTTATGCAACTTCATTTAACTTTATGCACAGCCAAGAATTATGATAAATTCACCTGTTTTATTTAATGCCTCTCCAGTCATTTTCCATATCTTTTATTTATGTAAATTATTTCTATACATCTTGTTTGCCATGTCAAATATCTCCTCATACCCTTGAAAAGGTTCAATTAACCTCTCATACATGGTGTAAACAACAAAATAACTAATTTCTATGACTCTATACTATGAGGAAAAGTCGGGGTTGTAGGCCACAAAACGAACGGGTACGATACAGGTCCTCATTCACACAAAACATCATCCACCCGTTGGTTGCGACGGATGGCTAACGGCCGTCAAACCGGACGAGGTTTCTTGGAAAAAAAAGCCGGACCGACTCGGACGGCTGACGTCCGAGGGCCGTCGTCTGTCTAACGGGTCGTGTGAACAGTTGCATTTGAATACACGTAAGAAAGCTAGACGCCGGTTAACCGACGGCCAGCCTGTCGGAAAGAAAACGGGTCGTGTGAATCGGCCTTAACGGGTCGTGTGAACAGTTACATTTGAATACACGTAAGAAAGTTAGACGCCACTTAACCGACGGCGAGCCTGTCGGAAAGAAAACGGGTCGTGTAAATCGGCCTTAAAGGCCGATTCACACGACCCGTTTTCTTTCCGACAGGCTGGGTGGTGGCTAACCGCCGTCGAAATGTTGTACATTCACACGAGGCGTTCCGTAGCCGTTTACCAGCGCGCGGTTTTCATTGTTTACTTAGATTCTGTCACGTAAGGACCGAGTAAATTACGATAATTTTGACACTATAAGATGTTGGTTGATAACTGTATTGATAAAATGAGTAATGCAACTTCATAATGCTTTATGCACTATGCCAAGAATATTAAAATTGCGATAAATTACCTGTTTTATTTAATGCCTCACCAGTCATTTTCCATATCTTTTATTTATGTAAATTATTTCTATACATCTTGTTTGCCATGTCAAATATCTCCTCATACCCTTGAAAAAGTTCAATTAACCTCTAATACATGGTGTCAACAACAAACTAACTAATTTCTATGACTCTATACTATGAGGAAAAGTCGGGGTTGTAGGCCACGAAACGAACGGGTACGATACAGGTCCTTGTTCAAACAAAACATCATCCAACCATTGGTTGGGACGGGTGGCTAACGTCCGTCAAACCGGTCGGGGTTTCTTGGGAAGAAAGCCGAGCCGCCTCGGAAGGGCGACGTCCGAGGGCCGCCGTCTCCCTGACGAGTCGTGTGAACAGTTGCATTTGAATACACGTAAGAAACCTAGACCCCGCTTAACCGACGGCGAGCCTGTCGGAAAGAAAACGGGTCGTGTGAATCGGCCTTAACTCACCCTGAGACCGTCGGCCAACCAGAACCAACACCTCTCCCAAATCCTACTCCTTCTCATCCTACCCAAACCCCCAATCAAGAAATTGTGTCAATGTCCCTGGAATACCGTATTCCCTTAACCATCCAAATCCTTATTAGAGTCATTTCCCTCCCCAACTTCCTGGAGTTATTCCGCCATCTTTACCTTGCAACTACCGAGCAGGAATAAGTTCTCTTTGCCTAATACTGCTCCTTTTCCCACCTACTTAAAATTCTTCTCTCCTCTCACGGTCTCTACTACTTACTGGGACTTTCTGCTATTACCCTTTCTTTCCTACTAACAGACTTTGTCTGTTAACCCTTCCGTTCGTAGACTTTAAAAGGAGTCACCCTACCGAGCTTCTTCCTTCCCTTTCACGCCAGTCAGAGCAACTTGTCCCTTGGTGTTTCAGAATCCAGTAACCTCCCTTTTGTGAGTAACTTACTTTTACTCGATCCACGTTCACTGAACCTTGGCATCCCTCTGGGAAGCTTCCCTTGCATAACTCAATTCGCTTACAGGCTGCCATCTCAAGAACCCGTGTCTTGCTATAGGCATGGCGATCTTAAACGAACGAACGAACGCTATACTCGGCGTAAAATAGAAAATAGGGGATGGCACCCGGTTTTATATGGATTCCATAACTGATTCCACATTTTTTCTTAAAAAAGAAGCTAATATTATCACCTAAAAAAAGAAAGAAGTTTTTGAATCAAAGCAAGTATGATTCTGCTAAATAACAGACATTTGACCTTTAACCTTTGACCCAGTTATTCCACAAATTCATCGTCGACGGTAGGTCACTCAATTGGATGCCTTAGATACCATATAACTCTACTGACAGACAATCCAACATACGCTTGCTTGATTGATTGAGTGATTTATCAACTGGCGTCAAATATCAAAGGTGATTGACTTCAAAAAAGACATATTGACGGGAATGTAGACTAAAAGAATAAAAAAACATAAGCTTTCTTGATTGAGTGAATCTACATATATGAGTCGGAATTTATGAGAAAGTATTCTTCATTCAAATTTCCAAATCATATAACTAAATTTTGTCAGTGAAACAAGTAGGAAAAAATAGGTAATTCTAAAAATAAGTTTATAACCCACCAGTCTAGTCTGCAATTGAGAGAGAGAGAGAGAGAGAGAGAGAGAGAGAGAGAGAGAGAGAGAGAGAGAGAGAGAGAGAGAGAGAGAGAGAGAGTGAGAGAGAGAGAGAGAGAAATCCCTTCACTTAGCGGTGCACGCAATTACTTTATGAACTGGTTTTCCAATCTCACCCATCTGGGCTACCTGGAACCTTTTCCTATCATTTAGAAGATTAGCTTTCCAGAGATGATCCAATGTTTACTCACTCAAATATTTCTCACAACCTTTTGAGGGAGGCAAATTAGTTGAAGGATCGTACGCGTTGCCTTGGTTTAACAAAAAAATAAACAAATGAATAAATATATTACTAAATTAATCGATAATTATTCCTTTTTATCATCATTATGTATTTTTGATAAACTGATTTGAACAATGCAGACGAAACTATTTTTTTGGCGTTTTATCTGTAATTCATTATAATCTGACACTAATTAGTTGTTAATTAAGGTACAGTAATTTTAAGAAATCTGTTCGTATTTCTCAAAAATAATCATCTCAAGTAATTGAAGATATCTAATGAGATTCATTTTGTTTTGAAATTGAAAAATAAATGAGTAAAAGATGCAAAAAAGAATTTGCACAGATAATGAGAGATACGGGTCGCCCTAATGGTGATGTAATATATAAAAAAAGAATAAATTCTAGATGAATTGAAACATGAAAAAGCTGGACGCATATAAACGCGAACCATAGAGTTGAAAATAGAAGAAAATAATACAAAAGGCCCCTAGTAATATAAAATTGTAACCAAAAGATAAATGAGCATTGTGAAATGAGAAGGATCTTTCTTTAAGGCATTTCACATTTGCACAAAGGATAAATGAACCTTGTGAAATGAGGGAGAACCTTTTTAAAACACTTCACTCTCGCAAAAAGTATAAATGAACCTTGTGAAACGAGGGAGAGGTTTATATAAGATTTAAATTTTGCACCCTGGATGATTGAACTTTTTGAAACGAGCAAGAACCTTTTCGAAACAATTGACTATTGCACGAAGGATAAATGAACCTTGTGAAATGAGGGAGAACCTTTGTAAAACACTTCACTCTTGCAAAAAAGATAAATGAACCTTTTGAAATAACGGAGAGCCTTTATAAAACACTTCACTCTTGCACTAAAGGATAAATTAACCTTGTGAAATGTCGGAGAGCCTTTTTAAAACATTTCACTCTTTCACAAAGGATAAATGAACCTTGTGAAATAAGGGAGAGGCTTATATAAGATTTAACTTTTGCACTAAGGATAAAGGAATCTTTTGAAACGAGCGAGAACCTTTTGGAAACACTTCACTCTTGCATAAAGGATAAACGAACCTTCTGAAATGAGCGAGAAGCTTTTTTGAAACACTTCACTCTTGCACAAGGATAAATGAACCTTCTGAAACGAGCGAGAACCTTTTGGAAACACTTGACTCTTGCACAAAGGATAAATGAACCTTCTGAAACGAGCGAGAACCTTTTGGAAACACTTGACTCTTGCACAAAAGATAAATGAACCTTTTGAAACGAGCGAGAATATTTTTGAAAAACTTCACTATTGCACAAAGGATAAATGAACCTTCTGAAACGAGCAAGAATATTTTTGAAACACTTCAATATTACACAAAGGATAAATGAACATTCTGAAGCGAGCAAGAACCTTTTGGAAACACTTGACTCTTGCACAAAGGATAAATGAACCTTTTGAAACGAGCAAGAATATTTTTGAAACACTTCAATATTACACAAAGGATAAATGAACATTCTGAAGCGAGCAAGAACCTTTTGGAAACACTTGACTCTTGCACAAAGGATAAATGAACCTTCTGAAATGAGCGAGAACATTTTTGAAACACTTGACTCTTCCACAAAGGATAAATGAACCTTTTGAAACGAGCGAGAACCTTTTGGAAACACTTGACTCTTGCACAAAGGATAAATGAGCCTTCTGAAACGAGCGAGAACCTTTTGGAAACACTTGACTCTTGCACAAAGGATAAATGAACCTTCTGAAACGAGCGAGAACCTTTTGGAAACACTTGACTTTTGCACAAAGGATAAATGAACCTTCTGAAATGAGCGAGAACATTTTTGAAACACTTGACTTGTGGAAAATGATGGAAATAAAATGTAAGATAGAAAATGCAGAACAAAAGATTATACAGTCGAAAGAAAATGAAAAAAGGGTCTTAGAAGAAAGGACACTTCAAAATATAATAGAAAAAAAAAACCCAAAGTACTTTACTCCTATGCAAAAAAGATGAATAAAGGGAGCTTAGAAATAGGCCCTCTAAGAATTGAAGGACGGCTAACGAATGAAAAAAAGGAAATATGCAACATATTAGCAGAAAAATATAAGAGTGAGTTCACGTCAAGAATTGCGAATGAGAATAATGAAACAGAAATGAGAGAAAAAAATTTTGAATATCTAACGGATATAGATATTAATGATGCAGATATTGTCGAGGCTATAAACAAAATTAAAAATGGATCGGCAGCCGGACCAGATGGAGTTCCAGCGATTTTGTTAAAAAAAACTGCAAACACTATCGCGAAGCCGCTTGCAATACTGCTAAGACAAAGTGTGGATATGAGCGAGATATATGTTAAACATAAATTAGCTTATATAGCCCCTATCTTCAAAAGTGGATCAAGACTAGAGGCAAGCAATTATAGACCTGCTAGTCTAACATCAAATAATATGAAAGTGTATGAAAGGGTAATAAAAAAGAAAATAATGAATCATTTGGTTAAAAATAATCTGTTTAATATAGGTCAACACGGTTTTGTGCCCGGAAAAAGTACACAAACCCAACTGATAGCACACTATGAAAACATATACATAAATATGATAAATGAAAAAGACACAGATGTGATCTATCTAGATTTTGCAAAAGCCTTTGACAAGGTAGACCATAACATATTGGAGAAAAAAAATGAGAAAGCATAATATTGTGGGAAAGATAGGAAAATGGATAAAAGAATTTCTGGCGTGCCACAAGGTACGATATTAGCTGCACTGCTGTTTGTTATTATGATCTCAGACATAGACTGTGATGTTAAAAACTCTGTAGTGAGAAGTTTCGCCGATGACACAAGAATAAGTAGAGAAATTACTTCTGATGAAGATAGGAACTCACTACAAAGAGATCTAAACAAAATATATGAATGGGCAGAGATAAATAGGATGGTATTTAACTCCGATAAATTCGAATCAATGAATTATGGAAACAGAGAAGGAATGGTATATGCATACAAGGAACCTAATAACGAGACAATCACAAACAAGGAAGCAATTAAAGACCTTGGTGTAATGTTAAATAGGAATATGTTATGCAACGACCAAATAGCAACACTTTTGGCTAAATGTAAAGCAAAAATGGGAATGTTATTCAAACACTTTAAAACAAGAAAAGCTGAACACATGATTATGCTTTACAAAACTTATGTACGTAGTACACTCGAGTACTGCAATGTGATATGATGCCCACACTACCAAAAGGATATTGCACAAATAGAGAGTGTACAAAGGTCCTATACTGCTAGAATAGAAGAAGTTAAGGACCTTGACTACTGGGAAAGACTGCAATTTTTAAAACTGTACAGTCTAGAAAGGAGAAGAGAACACTACATGATAATACAAGCATGGAAGCAAATAGAAGGAATTACTGAAAACATCATGGAGCTAAAAATATCAGAAAGAGCAAGCCGAGGTAGATTAATAGTGCCAAAAAATATACCAAGAAAACTCAGGAAGCCGCACAGGACATTAATCCACTACACACGAGCATCGATAATGCAGCGACTATTTAATGTGCTGCCAGCTCATCTAAGAAACATATCAGGAGTGAGCGTAGATGTGTTTAAGAATAACCTCGATAAATACCTAAGATGCATCCCAGACCATCCAAGACTGGAAGATGCAAAATACACCGGAAGATGCATTAGCAACTCACTGGTGGATATACGAGGTGCCTCACACTGAGGGACCTGGGGGAACCCAAACATAAAATAAGGCAACAAGGTAAGGTAAGGCACAAAGGATAAATGAACCTTCTGAAACGAGCGAGAATCTTTTGGAAACACTTCACTCTTGCACAAAGGATAAATGAACCTTCTGAAATGAGCGAGAATATTTTTGAAACACTTGACTCTTGCACAAAGGCTAAATGAACCTTCTAAAACGAGCGAGAACCTTTTGGAAACACTTCACTCTTGCATAAAGGATAAATGAACCTTCTGATACGAGCGAGAAGCTTTTAGAAACACTTGACTCTTGCACAAAGGATAAATGAAACTTCTGAAACGAGCGAGAACCTTTTGGAAACAATTGACTCTTGCACAAAGGATAAATGAACCTTCTGAAACGAGCGAGAACCTTTTGGAAACACTTTACACTTGCACAAAGGATAAATGAACCTTGTGAGATGATGGGGATCCTTCTATAAAAAAATCCACTTTAGAACCTTGTGAAACGAGCGGGAACCTTTTTAAATCACTTCACTCTTCCACAAAAGATAAATAATTTTTTTTTCTGAAATAAGGGAGAGCATTCTATAAAAATCCACTTTTGATCCTTTTGAAACGAGGGAGAACCTTTTAAAAACACTTCACTCTTGCACAAAAAGATAATTGATTCTTCTGTAATGAGGGAGAGCCTTCTATAAAAAATCAACTTTTGAACCTTGTGAAACGAGCGAGGACCTTTTTAAGATTTCAGTTTTACAAAAAGCATATATGAAACTTTATGGAATAGGCTTCTCTAAAACTCTTCCTTACGCGTCATATACAGCCAAACAGAATCGGAAGCTTCCTTAAGAATTTGTCCTTCGACAGAGGCAAAGTTGAAGAGTCTCTTGCGGAACTTGAGACTTCTGCCTGGAAAGTTATAGAGGAGGAGGAGGAGGAGGAGGAGGAGGAGGAGGAGGAGGAGGAGGAGGAGGAGGAGGAGGAGGAGGAGGAGGAGGAGGACACTTGCAAAATATTTCTAAAAATGTAAAATAACACACAAATTGCTAGATTATTAAATTACTCAATTGATCATTGATATATTGATATTTTCACCGCATTGAGTTGTAGGGGTTTAAAAAATAATTGATAAAATTGAAGATGAATTTTTTTTTTTACCTTACTTCTAACCTAAAAACTAATTTCTACTTTTCAAGTTTACGTTCATGAGATATCTTTTAATAAGTTGCTGAGTTATTTGCACGATAATTTATAAGTACTAAGATTTACTTATAAAGTCTTAAGTAGAGTTAGTTCTTAAGCTATTACCCCATTTACGAATGAGAAGATTAATCTTTCTCTAAAGATGACGATATGAAAAGCCCTTTATCTTGGGTCCAAATCTTTCATATACTTGCAGCAAATGTTTTTATGTCGAACAGGCTGCCATAAGTCTTTTTATAGTTTATATAGGAAATATCTATTTTGAAGTTCTTACTGTTTTTAAAATATTTTATTAATTGTTAACGTTTTGTCACATCGTTTATTTATTTCCTTATTTCTTTTCCTCACAGGACTATTTTTCCCTGTTGGAGCCCTTGGGTTTATAGCATCTTGCTTTTCCAACTAGTGTTGTAGCTTAGCTAATAATGATAATAAAAATAATTATAATAATAATAATGATAACAATAATAATAATGATAATACTAATAATATCGTGGTAGGAGACCCTCTTTTAGGCAGGTTGAGTTAAAAGTAATGACTGCATCGGCAGAGTTTATTTTCTTATCCATTTTTTCTATTTTCCGGATAATTCTCTTCTCAAGAGCGCTGCAATCAGCCATCAGACTTGAAAAATTCACCAGTCAGGTGAATGACAAAATCGGGAAGACTTCTCAAGTATATTCTCACAAAATACAAGTAAAACCTTTGGTACAAAATAGTAAAAACTACGACGCGTTTCGAGGATAAGTCCTTCCTCGTCTTAAGGTAGAGAGTGAGGTGGATGCTGCAGTCGGGTGGTATATATACCCAGGATCAGGATTACAGGTGGGGGGGGGGGGGGCTCGAATTTTCATTGGTTTTCATTGGTTGATCGGAGCTGGTATGGTATGGTGTCTGGTGTACGACGAGCTCGGCCGGGAATACCAGTCTGTGACGTCATCGGGGGACCTGAATTATGATTGGCTGAGGCGCGCTCTGAGCCAGCCAGGTTGCTCTGCCGCTCAGCAAAGTGGCCCACGTGGCTGAGATCATTTCCTACTTCGGCGTCAAAATTCGGGGTATTTTCGTGGTTGGTAGTGTCTTCATTAGGTCCTCCTTGATGGGGGTTTCTTGATGTATCAATACGGCGGCTTGATGGTAACAAAAACATCTCTTGGGTCGTATTAAGGGTGGGTTTATCTCGCTGTATCAGTAGAGCTTCTAGGATGCGCAGACGTCGACTATCTGGGGCGCTACCAATAATCTTGGTGTTACTGACAATGTCAGCTCGACAAATATGGCTGTTGTGCCTTTGTAGGGCATGATTCTTTATAGCCCCTTGTAGGGCATGATTCTTTATAGCCCCTATAATAATAGATATAGAATAAGCAAAACCGAATAAGAATATGACAGAAAAGATTTAGCATTCTATAACATTAATTGAAATATATGTCTTTAAGATTTTATCTAATTTTGATCACTCCCCATAAAGCTTAAGGGTTTTTCAGTTCATAAATATGTATAGGGGACACGTGAGGAAACGCTCGAAAGTATTTATCTATCGTTATCACCTTAATCTCAAGATTGTGAAAGTTTGTGGCCTTTACCAATGAAGAGTGAAAACTTTTAAATGAAGATTATTTGAAATATTAACCAAGTTCGGTTCGTATGAGGAGCACTGACCGTTAACAGAAGGTCCTCAACTTACAAACATTCGCAGATACAAACACAAAGCCAATTGAAATCATAAATCTGATATGTATTAAAAGTTAATGATGAAATACTGTAATAAAACAATAATAGGCGATATAATTGAATGCAGTCAGCAAGATGACATTTGCGATATGAAACAGGACTATTTGTTGACTTTTGCAGCTGAAAATCGTGGACATGGGAATGGAATCAAGTTAGGCGTACAATAGACCAAATTCAACAAAATTTGACTTACAAACAGCTTTTTGGAACGTATAAAGCTTAGATGTTGAGAACTTTCTGTGTTCAAAATTTTGAGAGGAACAAATGTGTAGACGTGAAGGATAAACTGCATGAGAGAGAGAGAGAGAGAGAGAGAGAGAGAGAGAGAGAGAGAGAGAGAGAGAGAGAGGGAGAGAGAGAGATTGTCACGACATGCTGTCATCATCCAAGGGTTTACAAGCGACTAAAAAACGCAAAATAATAAAATAAATAGCTAAATGAAATAACTGTAATAGTTTCATCATTAATAATTAATATGGCAGTCCACCATATGTTGGTTGAGTCTTATTGTAATGAATTCATGAACAAATGTGTTTTAGATAAATGAAAATAATTCGATTTTTTGTCATGAGAAATGTCTCATAATATCTAATCAAAGTTATAATTCGTTTAAACCTATCGCCATTCTCCAACAAAAAGATCATTTATAATTTTTTGGGGAACAAAATCATTAACAAACCCCGTTTGATGAAATTTCACGGTTGGACCGGGACTTTATGCTGGAACTGAAGCCAAAGAATTTTGTAAAATGTTAGAAAATTTCAGCATTCATAAAAATCTAATTCCAGTTTATTTGATACAGCACCAGAGAGAGAGAGAGAGAGAGAGAGAGAGAGAGAGAGAGAGAGAGAGAGAGAGAGAGAGAGAGAGAGAGACTCACTGTTATGCAATTATCTCCCACTGTTTCTCAATTTAACCATAGTTTGCGTTAAATTCCATTTTGCGTCACTTGCAGAATTCATTTCATGATCAGAGAGGAATCTGCGCAAATACAACCATTCTTTTCTTTTCTTTTTTTTTTTTTGAAATTAATCCTAAAATAATTTCACACAACAAAGAAAGAAAATAAAACTCAAATTGACAAGAAGAGAATGATGTAATCCGTTAAACGATTCCTTGATTACAATTGATTTGTATTCTCACCCCCAACTAATTTTTCTGATTGCGACATTTTCTTCCTTAATTCCGTGTCACTTAAACGACCAATTAGCGTAAATTGGCTCCGAACTAATCTTCCTAATGAACTTTAGACCTAATCAGAGTGGGCCTGTTTCTTTATAGACAGGTTACAGCTAACCTTAACAGAAAAAAAAAAATATGAACGAGTAAAAGAAAAGAAAAGAAAGATGAGATACCTCAAGATGAATCTTTTGATCTAAGGAGGTTTTTATTTTCCCATTCATTAATGAAGCCACGTATTCTTTTTTTATATAAAACTTGCTGAACTCAGCGTTATGGAAATTCTTAGAATGATATACACGAATAGTTTTCTCCACAGCGGACCCTGTCTACACAAAAGGACAAATTCTGATGTAGGAAGAGATCTTAATAAAATGTAATTTTTTAATGTAATATTTTCTATTATTATTATTATTATTATTATTATTATTATTATTATTATTAATAATATTATTATTATTATTATTATTATTATTATTATTATTATTATTATTATTATTATTATTATTATTATTATTATTATTATTATTATTATTATTATTATTATTATTATTATTATTATTATTATTATTATTATTACTTTCTAAGCTACAACCCTAGTTGGAAAAGCAGGATGCTATTTTCACCTCTCGGAGATTCCTACATTGCACCAAAATTAAATAATATAATCTTCTATTACCTGAACTGACCTTTATTATTTCAGTGAAAGCATGGCAACACTGAAAAATCTTTACTTTTGATTCCCATCATTCCATACTGTAAAAGGGTAAACTCAGTGAAAATATCATAGAAAATGTTATAATTTGATTCCCATCATTCCAGTTCAAGAAAAAAATGTGAGCAGCTCTTGGAATCTGATTCCCATTATCCCAATCTATGGAAAAGTAACTGCAAAAAGTTTTGGAATTCGATTCCCACCATTCCAGTCCATAGAAGGGTAACTCAATGAACAAATCTTGGAAATTGGTTCTCATCATTTCAGTCCATCGAAAGGTATCTTGAAAGTTCTCACAAAGAAATTATATTTGATCAGAACTTATAACCTTTCCATGCCATAATTTTTTGGTGTATATGGAAAGTACGGAAACTTTGAATTGCAAATTCGAAATCTTCATTCTATCCAGTTTCAGAATTCTCGATTTCTGATCAATCATTTCTACAGGTGAAAAACCTTGCTGTATTCCAAATACTTCCTCTCTTGGAACTCAACTACTCTATTTTTGGTTTGCATTTTCGTTCAGTAATTTTTCTCTTTTAATTGACTCGATTTCTCCATCCTTTTCTTTCACTAATTTCCAACAAAATCCACCATTCCGTAACTTCAAGTTTTGGGTTGCATCAATTTCGAATGATTTGCCATAGGCGTCTGCTCAGCTCCTTGAAAGAAAAATGTAGCTTCTCCGGTTTGGTGACCCTCAGTTCCCGACATATTTACATTTTAAAGGTTTAAAGTTTAAAGGCCGCTCATGAATGGCAGAGGCAAGGAACAGTGACAGTGCCCTATCGAGCAGGACAATGCCTAGAAACTAACCATATATAAATATGATCAGCGCCCAAGCCCCCTCTCCACCCAAGCTAGGACCGTGGAGGGTCAGGCATTAGCTGCTGATGACTCAGCAGGTAGACCTATAGGCTCCCACAAACCCCTTCCTTAGCACACAAGGATGGTGAGGTTGCAGCAACCAAAGGAACTAACGAGTTTCATCGGCTTCGAACCCCAGTCTGTCGTTCACCAGTCAGGGACGTTACCACATCGGCCACCCCACCCCGTAGATAATACCTGGAACCAAGGTCGTTTAAATATACTCCGAGTATATTTAAAGGACCTTACCTGCAACCTTGACTGAAAGTTTATATTATTGTTTGGTGCTTTTCATATTTCCTGCCGACTATGCAATCAAACTGAAAATGTTGATAGATTCCGTGATTTGCAAAGTGACTGAAGATAGTGCATGCAAATCATTTAACGAGATTTACTCGCAGTTCAGTATTTGAAGCTCAATAATTGTTTGAGAATATGGAATATTTCACATTCTATCATCTATTGTTATTTCTTCTCCAACTTCTCATTTTCATTATATTTTTGTTACAATGAGAATTATTAGTAAACATGTCTTTCCACACAATATCATTTTTTAGTTTACATGCGCTTTTATGGTATCGTTCTTCACATCTAAATTTACACATTTAGATTTCCCGTTATGTAGATTGAAATTCAAAAATTCTATTTACTTTGCTTTAAAGCTAATAGTTTACATGCAGTATGATTAACTGAGATAATTCTAAATACAATATTTCAACATACTGATTATTTACGAACATTCAGAAAAAAATATACTTTCAACAACGAGAAACTATTCATAAAATAGAAACTATTCATAAAATAAAGTGTCCATTATCATAGCATTACATTCTCTTTTATCAAGGGCTTTGTATTATACTGGTGTTATTGAAGAAAATGTGAAAAAGTTTCTTAATATTGAAACATCTCAATAATTCTTCATAGTGGATGCAATTATGGCGTCAATCACCGATGGCACTGTAAATATGAAGTTAAAGTTAAAAAAGAAAATAGCAGCAAATGGAAGAAAGTTAGAGGGGATGGAGTTACGTAAAGTAGTAGAATGAATAATTGTGGTGGGCTATTTGTTAACGTCCCAGATTGACGATCGCCAGACTGGGGTTCAAGTCCTGCTCAAACTCGTTAGTTTATTTAGTAGGTGCAACCTCACCATCCATGTGAGCTAAGGAGGGTTGGGGGGGTTGGAGGAATCTATATGTCTACCTTCTGAGTAATCAGCAGCCATTGCCTGGCCCTCCCTGGTCCTAACTTGGATGGAGAGGGTGCTTGGGTGGTAATCATATGTATATATGGTCAGTCTCTGGGGCAATGTCCTGCTTACTGGGGCAATGTCACTGTCCCTAGCCTCTGTCATTCATGAGCGGCCTTTAAAACCTTTAAATGGGTCCAGCTATGGACCGAGAGGACGCCTACCGTGCACCCAGTGAATGGCACCTATTGTAATATCCCATTGTGGAGTTCAATTCTTAAGGTTTAATGTGATTAATAGAATAATGATAAAACTGCCACACTCAACACTGATCTTAAAAAAAAATAGATTGAAGATATGCTCGTTCGCAATCTCATCTATTTGTGTTATTGGCGCTGTATAAAAATTAGTAAATATAATGCATATGTAAATTTTTTACTGGAAGTTCCAAAATATTATGATAGTTAAAACTTTCTGGTATAATTCTTTTCATTTATTGCATCACAGGAAGCGCTGCTGGGCATTAGGGGATCAATGTATCAACATTATTTTCTTTCTTAGATCGAGACACTTTTTAAAAAGGTCATTTGGTGTCTTCTGTGTTTTCTCTTGAACTTAGTTCACGTAGAATTTTAAAAAGGATGTAGAATAATGTTCTCGAAGTATAACAACATAACTAGTTATAATAAAAAACAAATAGAAATTTGAAAGTAACATATTTACTCTAAAGTCAAGCAATCCCCTCTCCAGCAAAAGAAAAAGAATACAAAAAGATACGTTTTTCCAATTTGAAAAAATAATCTACTTTCCAAAAGGCGAAGCAGAAACAAGCCCATATAAGAATAACATCAACTGCAAAAGGGAACAAAGAAGATAATCGCTTGAAATTTCCTTCCTTTCTCTTCATCTGTTCCGCCTTCTGAAGAAGAAACTGGCTTTAATCCACCTGAGGACTATAGCCTCCAATCCCCTAGGAATCATTCTTCTTCTTGGATATAGAGAATGAGAACCATTATTTTTCTTGGACCTCTGAGAGAGAGGCTTAATGCTTCAGAACTATGGGAAGAGTTAGCTTCAATACTACGAAGAAAAACCATTGTGACCTATTAAATGGGATTTTCATGGCACTTTTCTATGATACTCTAATAGACAAAAAAAAAAGTGCAGCAATTTCTAGTCCACTGCAGGATAAAAGCCTCAGACATATCAATTCCTGTCTGGGGTTTGGCCAGTTTTCCTCGCCACGATGGCCATTATGGATTAGTGATGGTGGGAGATTTTCGTCAACTCTCTCTCAGCTTTGCTGATCATGGAGATACACAAACTCTTTCAGCACGTGAAGGTATCTCTACTCCAATATACTGTACACACGCACACACACACATATATATATATATATACATATATAATATATATATATATATATATATATATATACACACACACAAATATATATACATAGATAGATAGATAGATAGATAGAAAAATATTGATATTTACAGACAAGTGGTTAGGATTGAATTCAATCTACCTTGGGAAGGACACACCCAAATGGTTATTATTATTATTATTATTATTATCATTATTATTATCATTATTATTATTATTATCATTACTTGCTAAGGTATAAACCTAGTTGGAAAAGCAGGATGCTATAAGCCCAGGGGCTCCAACAGGGAAAATAGTCCAGTGAGAAAAGGAAACAATTAGAAAATTAAATATTTTACGAACAGTAACATTAGAATAAATATTTCCTATGTAAACTATAAAAACTTTAAAAAAACAAGAGAAAGAGAAATAAGATACAATAGTGTGCCCGAATGTACTCTCAAGCAAGAAAACTCCAACAAAAGACAGTGGAAGACCACGGTACAGAGGCTATGGCACTACCCAAGACTAAAGAGCAATGAATTGATTTTGGAGTGTCCTTCTCCTAAAAGAGCTGCTTACCATTGCTAAGGAGTCTCTTCTACCCTTAACAAGAGGAAAGTGGCCACTGAACAATTACAGTGCAGTAACCCCGTGGGTGAAGAAGAATTGTATGTCAATTTCAGTGTTGTCAGGAGAATATGTTAAGAATAGGTAAAGGACCGTAACCAGAGAGAAGGATCTGATGCATTACTGTCTGGCCAGTCAAAGGACCCCATAACACTCTAGCGGTAGTGTCTCAACGGGTAGCTGGTGCCCTGGCCAACCTACTACCTAAGAAGACCAAAATTTAAACGCATGCCTCCGCAACAATACAAAACTAGACAGTCGACTTCTCCACTCGGCTCCCAAGAGAATTATAAGCTGATTCACATGTTTTTACAGACTCAAATCTAAACGATCTCCAACATGATTGATGATTGCTGGGTCTCTAACACGTACTTATTCATGATATCTTTCTCATAAACACACATTACTTTCATAATTTTAAATATTAAGGCAAAACCGTTCATTATACCAAATTTATTCTACTTTGAGAATAACATAACCAAAGGAGAATTATGCATAAGTGAATCGAAACTGAATGTGAAGAGGGTACTATAATATATATATATATATATATATATATATATATATATATATATATATATATATATATATATGCTACTGACTTTATGGTTAAAAGAGTTGAGGGGGGACACAAAGCACGCTTAGAGAGAGAGAGAGAGAGAGAGAGAGAGAGAGAGAGAGAGAGAGAGAGAGAGAGATTTTAACCGAATATTTCTCCCATCCCTGAACAAATGAGTCAAAGATAAGAATATTCTACGCAGCTCCTATGAAAGTGTAATAATATAAGAAGAATATACAGGTATTCCACATTCTTCAATTAGACGAAATATCAAATAGTTGGGAAAAATGATATGCATTATATAATTCATGTTTTTCATTTATCCATTCATTCATTTATGCTCAACAACGGTTCATTGGGGAACCATTGAATCTCGCAGATTATTATCATTATTATTATTACTAACCAAGCTACAACCCTAGTTGAAAAAGTAGTATGGTATGCTATAAGCCCAAGGGTTCCAACAGAGAAAAATAGCCCAATGAGGAGAGTCAATAGAGAAATAAAGTACAAGCAATGAATAATTAATATAAAATATTTCAAGATTAGTAACAACGTTAAAATAGATCTGTCATATATAAACTATGAAGAGAAACTTGCGTTAGCCTATTCAACATAAAAACATTGGCTGCAAGTCGGAACTTCTGGAGGGTAGGAAACGTCCCTACCTGGTGATCTGCCAGACTGGGTTCGAGTTCCGCTCAAGCTCGATAGTTTCTCGTAGTGTCTGCAACGTCACCATCCTTTTGAGCTAAGGATGAGGGGTTTGGGGAAGCCTATAGGTCTACCTGCCGAGTCATCAGCAGTCATTGCCTGGCTCTCCCTGGACCTAGCGTGGGTGGTGAAGGGGTTTGGGTGCTGGCGATATGGATATATGATCAGTCTCTAGGGCACTGTCACTCCATTGTCTATGCCATTCATAAGTGACCTTTAAACCTTTCAAGCTAGTGAGGATGTATGGAAAGGAAATTCATCCTTGTGGTGTGAGTCTTTGAGACCAGAATTAAAAGGAGAGCAATAAAGAAAGCCAAGAGAGGAATGTAGGATCCTTTAATTAGAATAAAACTAATCTGTTGGAATATCAGGCAAAAATAAAAGATGTAATCAGTCACTAGGGCATTATCACTGCACCTTACCTCTGCTATTCATGTGCGGCATTTAAACCTTTAATCGTTGTTAAGTCACTTGTTTGAGACTCCCACAACTTTTCTTCGAGTTGCAGTGACTTTTCCTTCCATAAATCGTAATCCTTTGAAAGCAAAATGTAGCTTCGAAGAGCCTTTCAGAGCCCTTTCAGCGAAAGATCTGTCGATAGGCATTCGACCGTTTCAATCTAATCTTGAACTTTTGATTTTTTTAAATGTCTAGTTCTTTTTTACCATTTTAATCTTTTTTTCTCTATGGTGGGTTCCTATATATGGTGTTCCTTCATTACCTCCGCCAATGAAGTTGGAAGGAGGTTATGTTTTCACCCCTGTTTATGTGGATGTAGTTTGTGTGCATGTTTGTTTGTGAACAGCTTCCTGGTCACAATTTTAATCGTAGAGTAATGAAACTTGCATGGATTAACTGTTATGTAAAAGGCTGCAAATAAATAAATTTTGGAAGATATTGGTCAAGGGTCAAGGTCATGGTCAAGCAAAATGTCCAATTCACGTAGTCAGTCATAAGTTTGGAAATCGTTGTCACAGAGACTTCAAACTTGGTTCATATTTGAGTGTATGAAAATCCACGTCAATTAATACACGTTAAGGTCAAAGTTCAAGGTCGAGCAAAAGGTCGAGAAATAAGATGCCGCGGTGGAGGTCTGTGCTCTACTGAGTGCCCTCTACTTATGTTTGTTGTCATTATGCCTTCTACACAAATGAGGTATAGAAAAAATAATTTTTACTCCAATAAATATCACTAGGAAAGTAACATCTCTACTAACTCAAATGAACTTGAATTGATTGAACACTGAAAGACAAGTTTCCTGTAAATGTAATAAGATACACATGTAAGAGATACTATCTCCCTTCCTTAGCAATAATTTGGTTGTGGCGGCCTATGACGACTGGTGATCGTCAGACTGGGGTTCGAGCACAACTCATGGTCGTTAGTTCCTTTAGTAGCTGCCACCTCACCATCCTTGTGAGATAAGGATGGGTGGTTTGGGGGAGCCTATGAGTCTACCTGCTAAGTCATCAGCAGCTACTGCCTGGCCCTCCCTGGCCCCAGCTTGGATGGAGAGGGGTCTTGGATGCTTATCATATATATATATGGTTAGGGCACTGTCACTGGCCCTTGCCTCTGACATTCATGAACGGACTTTAAATCTTTAGGTTAGGAGATAGAGTAGTAAGTATTTATTTGGTTTCAACGTCTAAAAAATATTTATGAAAAGAGATGGGATCCTGAACGAAACTTATGCATTTGCAAAAAAAAAAATAAAAAATAAAGAATAAAATATTTAACATAACGAGAAAAGGTGACGTGTACTTTTATCTTAATGATTGTATCTATCTGAACATTCATTAAAAAATAGGAAGAAAAGTGGTTTCCTACGAGTCACTCTACCTACGTTAAGAGCTGTTCTGAATAGGTATGTTATTCCATTTTTTTTTGGGGGGGGGAGGTTTTAAATACAAACAAAAAGGAAATGCAAAATTAACGATTAAAAAACTTTGAGAAAAGTGGATAAAATCAGAGGTAAAATAGTTCATCTGACGACCTTTATTATATTACATGTGGTTACGAGTTAGGGAATGAAAGGAAAAATGGATGTACAGAAAAAAAAAATAGGATGAAATGAAAGAAATCAAATTGGATCGAACGCGAGCGATAAACCCACTGATACTCATGACAAGAAAAAGAGGTTTTGATTCAGAAAGAAATGCTAAAATAAAAAGGAAAAACTCCTCGGGAATAAGAATTGGATGCACAATGTAACAGGGAGGTGAGAAGCCTTTGATAAAGTCGTAATAACTTTTGGAAAATAAGAGAAAAAATAAATAGCTGAAGATGTTGGAGATATCAGTCTAATCAGCATATACTGCTGCCATGAACAACATTTAGAATAACGCCAACTTATCCATACGTATCGTAAGAGGTGAATATAAGGGAATGGACGAGGGGACTGGGAATCCCCTCCTGTATAGTTACTTCCTGTGAGATATCAAAGACGAGGATCTGGGGGGAGAGTGACTACTCCCCGCACTCTACTCTAGGGGTGACTGAATGTGTGTGGATGTAGTTCGATTGAGAGAAAAAGATGTAAGATTGGAAGTATGTTTAGGAATAGAAGGATAGATGCATTGCCCTCGTGTGAGACAAAGATATAAGAGAAGAGTGAAGTGATGTTTGGTGAAGTGACAGATATTGTCTGGAATTAAAAGGGGAAGAGCAAAACAGGATGTGGCTTTATTGCTGAGTGAATGGATGAGAGGTAAAGGAGTGGAATGGAAGGCGGTGTCATCTAGGGTAATGTGGGCAGGGTTAAATTGGGTAGGGAAAAGACTATTGTCTTGGGACGCAGTTCCGATAGGCCTTGCTGCTTCCTCCGGTCTCCCTGGTGACCGCCGAAGTAGCAGAAATAAGGGATTCAGCATATGAAGCTTCATTTGTGATGGATAAAGGGGGAGCGTGGGCTGTGTCACCCTAGCAGCACCACTTCCAACCATACTCGGCTGATTTCCTCGTCAGGCTGGGAGGAGCGAAACGAAGAAAAGTCCCCTTTTGTTCTTTATTCATATCGTTTACCACCAAAAATTGGGGGAAGGGCCTTGGTAGATAAATAGAATATATATATATATATATATATATATATATATATATATATATATATATATATATATATGTACATATATAATATGCATATATAAATATATATATACATATATATATACACACACACACACATATATATATATATATATATATATATATATACACAGTATATATATACATATATATATGCAAACATCTATTTATCTATAAATTTAAATATATTTACCTTCTACACATAGTCCCATGGAGAGAGAGAGAGAGAGAGAGAGAGAGAGAGAGAGAGAGAGAGAGAGAGAGAGAGAGAGAGAGAGAGAGAGAGAGAGAGAGTAAATGATAACTAACGACAAATTTTCTATCATTTCGTAACTTGTTCCTGTATAATTTCCCTACTACATTCTCCATTCAATACATGTGAATTTGAACACTTTAGCAATTACAAGACTTGACTTCTTAGGTAATATATTACTCTTCCCATTAATCTTTAGCCAATTTTTAGCCTTTGCCAGGCATTTCAAAAAGTGAATTTTCTTGTTAGCCTTCAAACAAAACAGAAAAAAAAAAAATTTCCTCTGCTAGCAGCCTCTGATCCGCAAGACAAAGGGATTGTACATCCATTTTTCCTTTATTTTTTTATTTTTACCTGCGTTGGGTGAGACGCCATAGTCAAATTTTTTAATTATATAGTTTTTACACATACTGCATACTTAAAAATTGCATATTATAATGTAATTAATACTTTGGTTTTCATTTAATTGCTCTTTAGATTTTACCTGATATTTCAATACCTATTTTCCTAGAATTAATATCTACGTTCTCACATCATTCACTACCACTTCCCTCATTTTAAGAAATAAATTTTTACTTCTAACATATTACATCTTTATTTTTGAGGCTGAATTAAATTAGGAGAGCCATGAAGGAATTTGGTACTTCAGTAGATCATAGAAACATTTACATTTCTAAGCAAGATCTAATTATTTTATTCAAAATTCCGTTAACGTAGTTGTAAGTCTGGTGATATAAATATTAACCCAGTATTTCATTTCTTCTGGTTTACATCATTATAATTTGTTGCTATAAAGCTGTTTGTGTCTTCAAGTTCCTTTGATCACTGTCGCTTTATCAAGTATAAATTGTAAATGAGGCTATTTAAATAGTGATTTGCATGTCTGCCACTTCCAGCAATCTCTGCAACATTGTTCATATTATTTTCAGCTTCTGGGCTACAAACTCTTATCGTGCCCTGATGCGAAGACAAAATCACTGAAGAAGAATGTGTTAATGCGTTCGTTCTCAGACAGTGGTCTAGGAATTCTAACCATAAAAATTTAAAATTTTCTTAATATTAACTCACTTGTATGGTTTTACGATAGATTTATGGGATTTGGGCAATATACGCCAATATTAGGACCAGGAAGGCCATTCAGCGTTCAGATGAAACTGTGGAAAACACCGAAGTTGCCACTCATAAATGGCAGAGGCAAGGGACAGAGACAATGCCCTAAAGACTGACCATATATACACTCTACACCCAAGCTAAGATTAGGGAGGGCAAGGCGATGGCTACTTATGACTCAGCAGGTAGACCTGTAGGCTCCCCCAAAACCCCCATCCTTAGCTCACAATGATGGTGAGGTTGCAGACACTACAAGAAACTATCGAGCTAGAGCGAAACTCGAACCCAAGTTCGGCGATCGCTAAGCAGAGACGTTTCCAATAGGCCACCACAGCAAGATGAAAGATGGTAAGTAGGAATGGAAATTAGAGAGATAAGAGGTGGGTGCAACTGGGAGGAAGCAAGGAAAACTTAGGCAGCAACACCCCCTATTTACATACGAGGTAAACTGCCTTGACTACAACTGTGGTTTTCCCATCTGCGTTAACAAAATAAACCACCAATGAATATTCCGATTGGAAGACTGGACCCATAATTCACTCTATTCATTCTCTTCTTTTTCGTCAGCCATTTTGTTGATATGCAAATTTTCATGTCTTTTTTTACCCACAGACAACTGCCAAGTTCTTATGCCTATCAACAGAATTATAATGTTCCTATTTGGCAATGTTACAAAGAACGAGATAGGAGGGTGTCGGGATGTAACCATAAGAAAGAGAGAGATATGTAGTTGCAAGAAAGAAAAAAAAGATAGGTTTGAAGGAAAGGAGTCAAAGAGGGAGAAAAACCACACTTAATTTTAAAACGAAATGAGAGAATGTAATTTTCTTTTACTTCAACTGAAACTATAAAACTCGTAGTGTAATTAAAGCATTCTAATCTATATGATATTTAATTAAAATAAATCTAAATAAATTATTTTCATTTAGTCTCATCCATTTATCTAACATTCACATTTCTTAAATTAACTTTTGAACTAGATTCGAGTACCTAATAATTTGAAATAAATTCGATGAAATATATAATTGCAATTTCTTTTCTACTCACTTCATAAACATCGTGAAGCGTTAAAGAGAACGTAGAAGCTTTGAACGGTATTATATGCCTTAAATACACTAAAACTATATATACTTGATTATAGGCTACCGAGCAGGATTTCCAGATACCCTTTAGAAACGAAGTACAACGAGACCAATGGAAAATCAAGGCAAGGAAAAGCAAATACAGTAGGTCCTATTTGATGAAGGATTTCGGAAGTAGAACCCTGGCTAGGTCATTGTGTCTGAAGCAGTGGATAATTGTTGGGGTGAATAAATCCTCCTTAGACTAAAACAATAAGAACAAACATAAATACACTGATAAGAGCCACGTGATTAAAAGCAGCTAAAATCCACCTGTTACACATTTCGAGGGTCTGAAGAATTTGGGTAAAATATAAGTACGTATACACACACACACACACACACACACACACATATATATATATATATATATATATATATATATATATGTGTGTGTGTGTGTGTGCGTGTATGTGTGTGTATACACTCGTAGAGGTGTGAGTGTGTACGTGCGTGTGAATATGCGTTATTTGTTTAAAAATTAAGGGCCTCTCTCTCTCTCTCTCTCTCTCTCTCTCTCTCTCTCTCTCTCTCACACACACACAAACACACACACACACATATATATATATATATATATATATATATATATATATGCGTATTTCTCTCTCTTACCGACCACTAAATAATAACGTCAAACTACCCCAAAAGGAAAATTCCAAGACGAAAATACTGAAAAGGGAGGAAAAATTATAATATTCTTCCCTCCCTCATCACATGGTATCGCATCGCCAAGATGCGGGAATGCAATGGAAATCCATCACAAAAGATCTATATGATTACGAGACCCGAATAAACTCGCTCGTCCCCAAACTTTTGCGACGTCATAAATTCGATGTTATGATCAGGACTTTCCGTGGTGTTCTTTTCCTCCGACTAATTTGCGACCTCAAATATTGGGGTGATTTGCAAAGCGGAGGAGAGGCTGTCATTATGAAGATGAAGTGTTCAGAGATCTTATGAAAATATTCTTTATACTTTATAGTAGTGTTCAAAGACTTTATTGAGGTGTTCAAAGATTTTGTGAGACTTTTCAGATACTTTATTGAGTAATTGAAGTGTTCAGAGACTTTATGAAAGTGTTCAAAGAATATTGAAATATTCAAAGCCTTTATTTAAACGAAAGAGATTTATTGCATGAAAATACTACTTAACCATTAGTGATATAAAAGCTGGATAAATTAATTCTCTCTCTCTCTCTCTCTCTCTCTCTCTCTCTCTCTCTCTCTCTCTCTCTCTCTCTGCTCTACAGGACATCTTTTATATCAACACGAAACAAACGAAAACGGAGACCAAAAATGTTTTGATCTATGAAAAAGAAACAACAGAGTCGTATAAAACGAAATATACAACAATGGAATTCGACAAAAATAGGATTCAACGACAAGAACAAGAACAAAGAACATATCCGACATGGACAACCTTCCTCAGGCGATAGACTCCAATATTGTTGAACAACAAGTCCATTTTCATAGTGATCTTTATATTGTAGTACTTTTCAGCTCCTGAAATTAATGATTTTTACATGAGGACAATTTTCATATACACATCTTTACTCTTTCGAAAGTCTAGGAAATAGAAACATTCATTAATTTCTTGTTACTTGTCAAACTTATCCAGTTATTTTAACTGGAATATGACAGTTTGATTAAGGTACGTGTAAACTCTGTCGAGTAGGGTATATTGTGAATGACAAAATAATTTTAGCAAAACACGAATAATAAGGTTAGATTCTAATTTGCAAATACTCGAAAATTCTATAAATAATATTGTTGATTCTTTGCTTTTTATCTTCACAGAACATGAAAATAATTCAAACAGATTACAAAAATTCAAGAACATTTACTAAACATTTCTGAAATAATAAAATCGATGCAATAAAAAAGTGAGTGACAAATTCAACTGTTCTCTCCATTTATTTCAGGATAATAATTCACTGAAAAAGATTTTGCTAAATTTACCAACTTCCCTTGAGAGTCTTTGCCAAGCAGTGTCTTCTGCAGGAATGGTCTTTTTAAAAGTAAAATGGCCCTGACGGGAATATGGAGAATTCTTTTGGTTGGTAGCATGGAACTAAAGCCCGGATTTCCTTCCGCTGCTGGTCTGTTTTCAAATCCTCACAATCCCAGGCTTAATAGATTCACCTGAGGAGGGCTAAAAAGCTTTTCAAGTGGATTGGGTTATTTTTACAAACATCCAATACTTTTTTCTTCTGATATCTTACTCAAATTTCATAATGTACACAGTGATAAACTATGACCGATAACTCACCTTTCACATATATTTCACGAAAGGGGAACCTTCCATTAAAGGTTTTAAAGGTCACTCATGAATGGCAGAGGCCAGGAACAGGACAATGCCCTAAACTGGGCATATATACGTATGATCAGCACCAAAGCCTCCTCTGAATTTAAGCTAGGACCAAGGAGGGCAAGGCAAAGGCTCTAAAGGTTCATCAGAACCCCTCATCCTTAGCTCACAAGGATGGTGAAGTGGCAGACACTACTACAAATTATCAAGCTTGAGGGGGGCTCCAACTCCCACCCAACAGATTCACAAGCAGTTGTGTTTCCAACAGGGTATCACATTAATAAATAGCATATAATTTAAAAGAGCCAAGTAAATTAAGGAAAGAAAGAAATCCCATTTTCGAATAATAAATTTAAATCCTCTTTTGTTCCTTCTTAAATTATATTCTAGTAAATGATAAAGTGTTAGAAACCAAACGATAAGAACCGTGGTTTGTTTGGTATGAATGCTAGAAACATTTCATGAACCTTCTATGCCAGATCGGTTAAGTTACATAAAATACTATTCTCTGGGGCTACAAACTAGGAGCTCTCCCAAACCAAAATAAAAGTACCAGTAAAAATGCTGAGTACTTAAGAGCAAATGTCTAAAACTTCAACAGAAGTTTGTAATATCTAATGTGGTTATACCAATTAATATCAAAACGCCTCTAAGATTTTAAAATACACCTTAAAGGATATCAATTCTCGCGCTACTAACACCATGGTGATTAAAACTCCTTTCTACTTAATCTGGCCACAGATTAAACGGACTTCTGAAACTGGTTATAATAACGCTTCATCTGATTATTCTTCAGACAGGTGGATACTACAATACATATTCTAAACTCACATTTATGAAAGATGTTTGAGATTCTGCTTTTGTGACCCAGTTGGAATCAAATATTGTAACCACGTCTGCTGCCTGACCAGCTGGAACTGACGGGAGGTTTTTATTTTAGATTTTTATATTAAGCGATATTTTGCTTTGGCTTTGGCTCTTAAAGTATGATATTCAATTCAATCAACTTTAAAGCAACGAAAGTGGTTCCCTTTCCATTGAAAAGGAAATCCAGTCGTCAGTGTCTGAAGCTGCTGATTCAATTTGCGTTTACAAATTAAATAGAAAATAATTTCACCGTATAAAACTTGATTTGAGTGGGAACTACATTCACACATTCAGTTATTAATATGTTATGATAATAAATCCGACATTTGTTTCGGCTCCCAATTTCCTTGTCGAGGTGATACACAATTTAACTATCACAGGGTGAAACAAAAGTCTTCTCTATACATTGAAACTTTACCTTCAATTCCTCACTAAAGCAAAAATTAGTTTTAATCACATTTTCGACACAAATTTCACAGCTCGCAGATCATTAACGAAGAATTAATTGTAATAAAGACAACTGGATTACTTATAACCAATTTTACATACATTTAACCAAGGCACTTCCCTCCATTTTGGGGGGTAGCCGACATCAAACAAATGAAAAAAAAAAAAAGGCGACCTTTCTTCTCTATGTTCCTCCCAGCCTGACAAGGGACTCAACCGAGTTATAACCAATTTTAATACAGAAAAAAGGCTGGTGTAATTTGATCAAGAAATTATTTATCGTTATTATTAATATTTTGAATATAACACTGCAAAATTAAGTTGACAATAACCTTGAAATTCATGTAATAGTGAAGACGTGTAGATTCTCCGTCTTCCCACCTTGAGCGAAACTGCAGGTGAACGACCTTTGATTGACAGATCGAAAAACTGACAAGGTACCAATAGTCCTTCTGGTAAGCGTTATACCATATATAATGAGGTGATTACCATTGTCTATCAACTGCATTAAGGAACAAATTATCTATTGAAATTATTTTATTGAAATGAATTCGATCAGCGATGGCTTATGATAATACTTCCGAGAAAAAAAAAAGTAGTTTTAATCAAGTTTGTGGACTTGATAAAGCTCGTGTTAAAAATTTCCGTAATTATTTTCCTTGGAGAGAGAGAGAGAGAGAGAGAGAGAGAGAGAGAGAGAGAGAGAGAGAGAGAGATAATCTGAATTTCCCAACATATCATTGTTTTCATCAAGCAGCCACGCTTACAATATCAGTAATTATTTTCCTCAAAAGAGAGAGAGAGAGAGAGAGAGAGAGAGAGAGAGAGAGAGAGAGAGAGAGAAGAGAGAGAGAGAGAGAGAGAGAGAGGTCAATACTCCTTACAAAAGCAATGTATCTCAAATGGTGTGCGAGAAAATAATTTTGTCAAACAAGACTCGTTCCACATACCTGCCCCTCCTCCCCCAACAATTACTTGCTCCCCGTCCCCACAATCACCTGCTTCCCCTTCCCCACAATCACCTGCTTCCCCCTCCCCACAATCACCTGCTTCCCCCTCCCCACAATCACCTGCTTCCCCCTCCCCACAATCACCTGCTTCCCCCTCCCCACAATCACCTGCTTCCCCCTCCCCACAATCACCTGCTTCTCCCTTCCCACAATCACCGCCCCCCTACAGTCACCTGCTTCCCCCTCCCCACAATCACCTGCTTCCCCCTCCCCACAATCACCTGCTTCTCCCTTCCCACAATCACCGCCCCCCTACAGTCACCTGCTTCCCCCTCCCCACAATCACCTGCTTCCCCCTCCCCACAATCACCTGCTTCTCCCTCCCCACAATCACCGCCCCCCTACAGTCACCTGCTTCCCCCTCCCCACAATCACCTGCTTCCCCCTCCCCACAATCACCTGCTTCTCCCTCCCCACAATCACCGCCCCCCTACAGTCACCTGCTTCCCCCTCCCCACAATCACCTGCTTCCCCCTCCCCACAATCACCTGCTTCTCCCTTCCCACAATCACCGCCCCCCTACAGTCACCTGCTTCCCCCTCCCCACAATCACCTGCTTCCCCCTCCCCACAATCACCTGCTTCTCCCTCCCCACAATCACCGCCCCCCTACAGTCACCTGCTTCCCCCTCCCCACAATCACCTGCTTCCCCCTCCCCACAATCACCTGCTTCTCCCTTCCCACAATCACCGCCCCCCTACAGTCACCTGCTTCCCCCTCCCCACAATCACCTGCTTCCCCCTCCCCACAATCACCTGCTTCCCCCTCCCCACAATCACCTGCTTCCCCCTCTCCCATAATCACCTGGCCCCCTCCCCACAATCACCTGACACCCCAAACACACTCTAAGATTACGAATGTACCTTTAAAACTTCTCACATATCCTTAAATGTAACTTCATATAATCAACATCGACTCGGGCTGTATTGGCCAGAACAGGTGACTAACCTGGTCAAATGGGACTTTTAAAAATGACCAGCCCTTACGAAGGCAATGAATTTGGAGTTTCGCAATCTGTTAGTATTAGAACTAATGAAATTCAAGAATTGATAAATGAGAAATATTTTGACATATTAGCATTATCTGAAACATGGTTAAATGACTTCAACCAGGCTAAGATTGCTGAAATGACCTCCATACACATACTTTGAAGGGGCAGGCTATCGACGTATTTTGATAATGTGGATGCGATAATTAATACAACTTACGCAGTGATACGCAAATTACTCAAGAACTATAAGTACGACAAACTGATCTTGTAGGTCATGTAGTGCGTAAGGTTGCATTGTGTAAGTAAGTAAGTAAGTAAGTAAGCAATTAGCCAAGTAAGTAGGTAGGTAGGTAGGTAAATAAGCAAGCAAGCAAGCAAGTAGGTAAATAAGAAAGCAAGCAATTAAGTGAGTGAGTGAGTGAGTGAGTAAGCAAGCAAGTAATTAGGCAAGTAAGTAAGTAAGTAAGGAAGTGAAGTCAGTGAGGAATGACAAGTGAGTGAGGGGAGGGGGAGGAAAGAGGGAGGAGGAAAGAGGGAGGAGGGAGGAGGGGAGGAGGAACGAGGGAGGAGGGAGGAGGGAGGAGGGGTGAGTGAGGGAGGAGGGGTGAGTGAGGGAGGAGGGGTGAGTGAGAGAGGATGGAGGGAGGAGGGAGGAGTGAGTGAGGAGTAAGTGAGGAGTGGTGAGTGATGGGTGAGTGAGGAGAGAGTGAGTGAGTGAGAAAGCAAGTAAGTAAGCAAGCAAGCAAGCAATTAGGCAAGTAAGTAAGTGAGTGAGTGAGTGAGTGAGTGAGGAGTGAGTAGGGAGGATGGGTGAGTGAGGGAGGATGGGTGATTGAGGGAGGTGGGAGGAGGGGGTGAGTGAGGGAGGAGGGAGGAGGGAGGAGTGAATGAGGAGTGAGGGAGGAGGGAGGAGTGAGGGAGGAGGGAGGAGTGAGTGAGGGTTGAGGAGTGAGTACGGATTGAGGAGTGGGTGAGTGAGGGAGGGAGGAGGGGTGAGTGTGGGAGGAGGGAGGATGGGTGAGTGTGGGAGGAGGGAGGGAGGAGGAGGGAGGAGGTGGGAGGGAGGAGGGAGGAAGAAGGTGGGAGGGAGGAGTGAGTGAGGGTTGAGGATGAGTGAGGGTTGAGGAGTGAGTGAGGGTTGAGGAGTGAGTGAGGGTTGAGGAGTGATTGAGGGTTGAGGAGTGAGTGAGGGTTGAGGAGTGAGTGAGGAGTGGGTGAGTGGGTGACTGAGTGAGGAGTGGGTGACTGAGTGAGGAGTGGGTGAGTGAGTGAGGAGTGGGTGAGTGAGTGAGGAGTAAATAAGTGAGTAAGTGAGGAGTGGGAGAGTGAGGAGTGAGTGAGTGAGGAGTAAATAAGTGAGAGTGAGTGAGTAAGCAAATGAGTGAGTAAGCAAATGAGTGAGCGGGTTAGTGAGTGAGGAGTAAATAAGTGAGTGAGTGAGGATTGAGGAGTGAGAGAGTGAGGAATAAATAAGTGAGTGAGTGAGTGAGTGAGTATGTATGTATGTATGTATGTATGGAAGTAAGCAAGCAAGCAATATATTTACCGAAATTCGAAGTACATTCTTTCGTTTTCTAACCACCAGCATAATTTCCAAAGATTCTGCTATCAAATCTGAAATTCCTGCTCACTTCACATAAAATACAAAGTGAGTAGGCCTACTGATCACACCAAAAAGACAGTTACTATACGCAAAATAATATAATAGCAGCCGGTGGTAACGCAAATACAATTGCGTATCGATGCTCAAACATATAATATCACGTCTCCAATTGCGTAAACAATTAGCTTTAGTACTTTGTTTGCTTGCTTTTACTGAAGGGTTACTGCTTTCCTGGTCCTATAAAAAACATGGGAACTACTCACTACAGGGCGTTACAGCATACACTCTCAAGTATTTGGAGTATCACACAGCATATTGCTTGTTTGTTAAATCCACATTATCGAAGCACTTAGAGCACTTTCTACAACTAAATATAAATATCTCCACTTACGGAGATAGAGTCATGAAGGAAATAAAATCAATAACTAGAACGGGCACTCGGTAAAGCGCATACCCTCGCCAATACCACATCACAAGATAGGCAATTGAATTACGCACATTTTGACACGAGTTTCATGCAAATCGGATAAAAAATTAGCACGATATAGAAAAATACAATTCATTACCTTTCGCTGACCTCGACCTTTGACCCCAATCACATCCGAAATCTAATCAATTTGTCCTTGGATCATGGCCAATTAGTTAACCATATTTCATGAGATTCGGTCAAATAGTTTTTGAGATATGCGAATCACAATATATATATATATATATATATATATATATATATATATATATATATATATATATATATATATATATATATATATATATATATATATATATAAAAGGTAATTAATTTCGGAGCCAAACCCTTCCACAGTTCACAACCAGATAACTCTTGTCCGTCATATTTGTGTCCAGCAAAACTGGACAAAACCGTTTTCGCTAAATTGTCCGAGTGAAACCAACTAGAGGGTCACTATATGGCAGTCAGAAACGGTTCATTATACGTCAATGTAGATCGTGGAAACGTAAATTACCGTCGGGAAAATAACAAAACGCGTATGTACTACAAATTAGCAAATATTCCGAATAAAATAAAATTCCGATTCTTTTAACATACTATATCTTACGTAAAAAGTTTTGTATAATATTTCTCATTACAAAAACTATATTATGGTAATTTTTATGATAACCAATGTAATTATAATTAAAGTTGATTATTCAATAAAAATACAACGGATATATTAAGGGTAATGAAATATCTGAATATATGAGAGAGGGGGGAGTGGCTGACACTTGAAG
>NC_090735.1:55620420-55635420 GCF_036898095.1 Palaemon carinicauda
GTGTAGACCTAGATTTTTTACATGTTGACTTATCTTTACTTCATCACCATCGCATTTTATTATAATGTCATCTGGAATTTTGCTAATATACTGTGAGCTACCCACAAACATGCACTGTGTTTTAGTGGCATTTAATGATAGCCCTTTAGAGAGAGAGAGAGAGAGAGAGAGAGAGAGAGAGAGAGAGAGAGAGAGAGAGAGAGAGAGACAGACAGACAGAGAGAGAGAGAGAGACAGAGAGAGAGAGAGAGATTTGAGATTCCTTATTCTTCCAATTATTTCCTTAACTGTAAACACGAATACTAAGGAAATCTATACATTCTGGGAATGAACGAAGATGAAATAAGAACGCTTCCAGAACGGTCTTCAGAGGGTTAGATTTGCCTCAGAAGCGCTTTAGCTGATAAATGTTATGATTCGCCCAGAAAGAAAACTATGAATGAATCTTTCCTTTTGTTATGTTTTTTTTTTATTCCTTTCGGTGTATCTTTTTCTTGTGGATTCTCTCTCTCTCTCTCTCTCTCTCTCTCTCTCTCTCTCTCTCTCTCTCTCTCTCTCTCTCTCTCAGTCCTCAACTTGCTCTTTTTTTTTTTAGATAATGAAATTCTATTGCAAAGCACGAACTCAGTTGCGGCACTTAAGGCCAGCTGACGGTGCTGCCATGCGATGCTACCAGACGTACGATGTTCAGAAGACGCCGGAATAACCTATGATTAAATATATATATATATATATATATATATATATATATATATATATATATATATATATATATATATATATATGTGTGTGTGTGTGTGTGTGTGTGTGTGTGTATGTATATATTCAGTCTGCAGTTTCATTCCATCGTATTTTAAATTGTTGCATTCCTTTAATTACGTTTTTATATAAATTCTTGATTACTTGTCATTCCATACTTTAGCCTGCCTCCATTAAAAATTGGTTATGGTCATAATTACAACGGAAATAACAATAATAAAGATACAAAGTGAGTGAAGACATGAAAGTTTAAGAAAATAATCACGGAAATATAACGAGAGCAATGTTGCAATACTGTACGAGATTTCTGCGAGTCTGGAATGCCGAAGACAATTTGACTACTCCCTTCCGCTGAAGACTTTTTGACTCTCGTTCCGCCGAAGACAACTATTTTTTCCGATTTTAAAAATAAACCACATTCGACTGTGTGTGCCAATGAATACGAAAAAAGTCATCTCATGAAGAGGATTAACTTTTACACACAAAGACTTCCATATCATGTAATTTTAGGATGCTCTGAAAGCCCAACGAGAAAATTATAAGGAATTAAAAGTTTTGTGTGTCTTGTGTTAGTGTATAGAGAAGGATAAAGATTTAGCCCTGTGAAAACATAAAAGGTCCTATATCCCAAGCAAGGCTGAGCCGCCTAATGTCAGGTGACAAGGTGGAACATCAGAAGACCTGGCAGACGATCCAAGTGGAAGAGGACTCCCAGGGAGGAACGGAGGTAGACCTCCCAACTTCCGTTTCATTTCCTGTCGCCAGATCACCCCCAGGAGAGCCCCTGAAGCCTTCGTCTCTTGAGGCTTACCCGGAATGCAGTGGATGCCCTTGGTTTACGCCATCCTTCAGCATGGTGTAACAGGACGTGGCGCTGGTGGAACACGTAAGTATTGAAGTGGAAGTGCTGAGTAGAGTTGTTAGAGTGCCCTGAGATTATGCAACTGCCCAATCAACAACGGAACTATGGTAATTGAAGCTGATGAATGAATGAATGAGGAGGAAATATCCTTTGATGTAGAGGTACAAGGCTACATTATAGGATAAAGTACTGGCTCAGTTAGAAGGACCAGGTAGTTGGACTATGGAAGATAAAAAAAAAGGAACTTTGTTTTGAGGAGGAAATATCTTTTGATGTAGAGGTACAAGGCTATATTATAGGATAAAGTACTGGCTCAGTGGGAAGGACCAAGTAGTTGAACCATAGAAGATGAAGAGAAAAAGGAACTTTGTTTTGAGGAAGAAATATCCTTTGATGCAGAGGTACAAGGCTACATTATAGGATAAAGTACTGGCTCAGTGGGAAGGACCAAGTAGTTGGACTATGGAAGATGAAGAGAAAAAGGAATTTTGTTTTGAGGAGGAAATATCCTTTGATGTAGAGGTACAAGGCTACATTATAGGATAAAGTACTGGCTCAGTGGGAAGGACCAAGTAGTTGGACTATGGAAGATGAAGAGAAAAAGAACTTTGTTTTGAGGAGGAAATATCCTTTGATGTAGAGGTACAAGGCTAAATTATAGGATAAAGTACTGGCTCAGTGGGAAGGACCAAGTAGTTGGACTATGGAAGATGATGAGAAAAAAAACTTTGTTTTAAGGAGGAAATATCCTTTGATGTAGAGGTACAAGGCTACATTATAGGATAAAGTACTGGCTCAGTGGGAAGGACCAAGTAGTTGAACCATAGAAGATGAAGAGAAAAAGGAACTTTGTTTTGAGGAGGAAATATCCTTTGATGTAGAGGTACAAGGCTACATTATAGGATAAAGTACTGGCTCAGTGGGAAGGACCAAGTAGTTGAACCATAGAAGATGAAGAGAAAAAGGAACTTTGTTTTGAGGAGGAAATATCCTTTGATGCAGAGGTACAAGGCTACATTATAGGATAAAGTACTGGCTCAGTGGGAAGGACCAAGTAGTTGGACTATGGAAGATGAAGAGAAAAAGAACTTTGATTTGAGGAGGAAATGTCCTTTGATGTAGAGGTACAAGGCTAAATTATAGGATAAAGTACTGGCTCAGTGGGAAGGACCAAGTAGTTGGACTATGGAAGATGATGAGAAAAAGAACTTTGTTTTAAGGAGGAAATATCCTTTGATGTAGAGGTACAAGGCTACATTATAGGATAAAGTACTGGCTCAGTGGGAAGGACCAAGTAGTTGAACCATAGAAGATGAAGAGAAAAAGGAACTTTGTTTTGAGGAGGAAATATCCTTTGATGTAGAGGTACAAGGCTACATTATAAGATAAAGTACTGGCTCAGTGGGAAGGACCAAGTAGTTGGACTATAGAAGATGAAAAAAAAGGAACTTTGTTTTGAGAAGGAAATATCCTTTGATGTAGAGGTAAAAGGCTACATTATAAGATAAAGTACTGGCTCAGTGGGAAGGACCAAGTAGTTGGACTATGGAAGATGAAGAGAAAAGGGAACTTTGTTTTGAGGAGGAAATATCCTTTGATGTGGAGGTACAAGGCTACATTATAAGATAAAGTACTGGCTCAGTGGGAAGGAGCAAGTAGTTGGACCATAGAAGATGAAGAGAAAAAGGTACTTTGTTTTGAGGAGGAAATATCCTTTTATGTAGAGGTACAAGGCTACATTAAAGGATAAAGTACTGGCTCAGTGGGACGGACCAAGTAGTTGGACTATGGAAGATGAAGAGAAAAAGGAACTTTATTTTGAGGAGGAAATATCCTTTGATGTAGAGGTACAAGGCTACATTATAAGATAAAGTACTGGCTCAGTGGGAAGGACCAAGCAGTTGGACTATGGAAGATGAAGAGAAAAAGGAGCTTTGTTTTGAGGAGGAAATATCCTTTGATGTAGAGGTACAAGGCTACATTATAAGATAAAGTACTGGCTCAGTGGGAAGGACCAAGTAGTTGGACTATGGAAGATGAAAAAAAAGGAACTTTGTTTTGAGGAGGAAATATCCTTTGATGTAGAGGTACAAAGCTACATTATAGGATAAAGTACTGGCTCAGTGGGAAGGACCAAGTAGTTGGACCATAGGAGATGAAGAGAAAAAGGAACTTTGTTTTGAGGAGGAAATATCCTTTGCTGTAGAGGTACAAGGCTACATTATAGGAAAAGTACTGGCTCAGTGGGAAGGACCAAGTAGTTCGAATATGGAAGATGGATAGAAAAAGGAACTTTGTTTTGAGGAGGAAATATTCTTTGATGTAGAGGTACAAGGCTACATTATAGGATAAAGTACTGGCTCAGTGGGAAGGACCAAGTAGTTGGACTATGGAAGATGGATAGAAAAAGGAACTTTGTTTTGAGGAGGAAATATCCATTGATGTAGAGGTACAAGGCTACATTATAGGATAAAGTACTGGCTCAGTGGGGAAGGACCAAGTAGTTGGACTATGGAAGATGAAAAAAAAACAGGAACTTTGTTTTGAGTAGGAAATATCCTTTGATGTAGAGGTACAAGGCTACATTATAGGAAAAAGTACTGGCTCAGTGGGAAGGACCAAGTAGTTGGACCATAGGAGATGAAGAGAAAAAGGAACTTTGTTTTGAGGAGGAAATATCCTTTGATGTAGAGGTACAAGACTACATTATAAGATAAAGTACAGGCTCAGTGGGAAGGACCAAGTAGTTGGACTATGGAAGATGAAGAGAAAAAGGAACTTTGTTTTGAGGAGGAAATATCCTTTGATGTAGAGGTACAAGGCTACATTATAAGATAAAGTACTGGCTCAGTGGGAAGGACCAAATAGTTGGACTATGGAAGATGAAAAAAAAAAGGAACTTTGTTTTGAGGAGGAAATATCCTTTGATGTAGAGGTACAAGGCTACATTATAGGATAAAGTACTGGCTCAGTGGGGAAGGACCAAGTAGTTCGACTATGGAAGATGGATAGAAAAAGGAACTTTGTTTTGAGGAGGAAATATTCTTTGATGTAGAGGTACAAGGCTACATTATAGGATAAAGTACTGGCTCAGTGGGAAGGACCAAGTAGTTCGACTATGGAAGATGGATAGAAAAAGGAACTTTGTTTTGAGGAGGAAATATTCTTTGATGTAGAGGTACAAGGCTACATTATAGGATAAAGTACTGGCTCAGTGGGGAAGGACCAAGTAGTTGGACTATGGAAGATGAAAAAAAAGGAACTTTGTTTTGAGGAGGAAATATCCTTTGATGTAGAGGTACAAGGCTACAATATAGGATAAAGTACTGGCTCAGTGGGAAGGACCAAGTAGTTGGACTATGGAAGATGAAGAGAAAAAGGAACTTTGTTTTGAGGAGGAAATGTCCTTTGATGTAGAGGTACAAGGCTACATTATAAGATAAAGTACTGGCTCAGTTAGAAGGACCAAGTACTTGGACTATGGAAGATGAAAAAAAAAAGGAACTTTGTTTTGAGGAGGAAATATCCTTTGATGTAGAGGTACAAGGCTACATTATAGGATAAAGTACTGGCTCAGTGGGAAGGACCAAGTAGTTGGACCATAGGAGATGAAGAGAAAAAGGAACTTTGTTTTGAGGAGGAAATATCCTTTGCTGTAGAGGTACAAGGCTACATTATAGGAAAAGTACTGGCTCAGTGGGAAGGACCAAGTAGTTCGACTATGGAAGATGGATAGAAAAAGGAACTTTGTTTTGAGGAGGAAATATTCTTTGATGTTGAGGTACAAGGCTACATTATAGGATAAAGTACTGGCTCAGTGGGAAGGACCAAGTAGTTGGACTATGGAAGATGGATAGAAAAAGGAACTTTGTTTTGAGGAGGAAATATCCATTGATGTAGAGGTACAAGGCTACATTATAGGATAAAGTACTGGCTCAGTGGGGAAGGACCAAGTAGTTGGACTATGGAAGATGAAAAAAAACAGGAACTTTGTTTTGAGTAGGAAATATCCTTTGATGTAGGGTACAAGGCTACATTATAGGATAAAGTACTGGCTCAGTGGGAAGGACCAAGTAGTTGGACCATAGGAGATGAAGAGAAAAAGGAACTTTGTTTTGAGGAGGAAATATCCTTTGATGTAGAGGTACAAGACTACATTATAAGATAAAGTACTGGCTCAGTGGGAAGGACCAAGTAGTTGGACTATGGAAGATGAAAAAAAAAAGGAACTTTGTTTTGAGGAGGAAATATCCTTTGATGTAGAGGTACAAGGCTACATTATAAGATAAAGTACTGGCTCAGTGGGAAGGACCAAGTAGTTGGACTATGGAAGATGAAAAAAAAAAGGAACTTTGTTTTGAGGAGGAAATATCCTTTGATGTAGAGGTACAAGGCTACATTATAGGATAAAGTACTGGCTCAGTGGGAAGGACCAAGTAGTTGGACCAGAGGAGATGAAGAGAAAAAGGAACTTTGTTTTGAGGAGGAAATATCCTTTGCTGTAGAGGTACAAGGCTACATTATAAGATAAAGTACTGGCTCAGTGGGAAGGACCAAGTAGTTCGACTATGGAAGATGGATAGAAAAAGGAACTTTGTTTTGAGGAGGAAATATCCTTTGATGTAGAGGTACAAGGCTACATTATAGGATAAAGTACTGGCTCAGTGGGAAGGACCAAGTAGTTGGACCAGAGGAGATGAAGAGAAAAAGGAACTTTGTTTTGAGGAGGAAATATCCTTTGCTGTAGAGGTACAAGGCTACATTATAAGATAAAGTACTGGCTCAGTGGGAAGGACCAAGTAGTTGGACTATGGAAGATGAAAAAAAAAAGGAACTTTGTTTTGAGGAGGAAATATCCTTTGATGTAGAGGTACAAGGCTACATTATAAGATAAAGTACTGGCTCAGTGGGAAGGACCAAGTAGTTGGACTATGGAAGATGAAAAAAAAAAGGAACTTTGTTTTGAGGAGGAAATATCCTTTGATGTAGAGGTACAAGGCTACATTATAGGATAAAGTACTGGCTCAGTGGGAAGGACCAAGTAGTTGGACCAGAGGAGATGAAGAGAAAAAGGAACTTTGTTTTGAGGAGGAAATATCCTTTGCTGTAGAGGTACAAGGCTACATTATAAGATAAAGTACTGGCTCAGTGGGAAGGACCAAGTAGTTGGACTATGGAAGATGAAAAAAAAAAGGAACTTTGTTTTGAGGAGGAAATATCCTTTGATGTAGAGGTACAAGGCTACATTATAAGATAAAGTACTGGCTCAGTGGGAAGGACCAAGTAGTTGGACTATGGAAGATGAAAAAAAAAAGGAACTTTGTTTTGAGGAGGAAATATCCTTTGATGTAGAGGTACAAGGCTACATTATAGGATAAAGTACTGGCTCAGTGGGAAGGACCAAGTAGTTGGACCAGAGGAGATGAAGAGAAAAAGGAACTTTGTTTTGAGGAGGAAATATCCTTTGCTGTAGAGGTACAAGGCTACATTATAAGATAAAGTACTGGCTCAGTGGGAAGGACCAAGTAGTTGGACTATGGAAGATGAAAAAAAAAAGGAACTTTGTTTTGAGGAGGAAATATCCTTTGATGTAGAGGTACAAGGCTACATTATAAGATAAAGTACTGGCTCAGTGGGAAGGACCAAGTAGTTGGACTATGGAAGATGAAGAGAAAAAGGAACTTTGTTTTGAGGAGGAAATATCCTTTGATGTAGAGGTACAAGGCTACATTATAAGATAAAGTACTGGCTCAGTTAGAAGGACCAAGTAGTTGGACTATAAAAGATGAAAAAAAAAGGAACTTTGTTTTGAGGAGGAAATATCCATTGATGTAGAGGTACAAGGCTACATTATAGGATAAAGTACTGGCTCAGTGGGGAAGGACCAAGTAGTTGGACTATGGAAGATGAAAAAAAAGGAACTTTGTTTTGAGGAGGAAATATCCTTTGATGTAGAGGTACAAGGCTACATTATAGGATAAAGTACTGGCTCAGTGGGGAAGGACCAAGTAGTTGGACTATGGAAGATGAAAAAAAAGGAACTTTGTTTTGAGGAGGAAATATCCATTGATGTAGAGGTACAAGGCTACATTATAGGATAAAGTACTGGCTCAGTGGGGAAGGACCCAGTAGTTGGACTATGGAAGATGAAAAAAAAGAAACTTTGTTTTGAGTAGGAAATATCCTTTGTGTAGAGGTACAAGGCTACATTATAGGATAAAGTACTGGCTCAGTGGGGAAGGACCAAGTAGTTGGACTATGGAAGATGAAAAAAAAGGAACTTTGTTTTGAGGAGGAAATATCCTTTGATGTAGAGGTACAAGGCTACATTATAGGATAAAATACTGGCTCAGTGGGGAAGGACCAAGTAGTTGGACTATGGAAGATGAAAAAAAAGGAACTTTGTTTTGAGGAGGAAATATCTTTTGATGTAGAGGTACAAGGCTACATTATAGGATAAAGTACTGGCTCAGTGGGGAAGGACCAAGTAGTTGGACTATGGAAGATGAAAAAAAAGGAACTTTGTTTTGAGGAGGAAATATCCATTGATGTAGAGGTACAAGGCTACATTATAAGATAAAGTACTGGCTCAGTGGGGAAGGACCAAGTAGTTGGACTATGGAAGATGAAAAAAAAGGAACTTTGTTTTGAGGAGGAAATATCCATTGATGTAGAGGTACAAGGCTACATTATAGGATAAAGTACTGGCTCAGTGGGGAAGGACCAAGTAGTTGGACTATGGAAGATGAAAAAAAAGGAACTTTGTTTTGAGGAGGAAATATCCTTTGATGTAGAGGTACAAGGCTACATTATAAGATAAAGTACTGGCTCAGTGGGAAGGACCAAGTAGTTGGACTATGGAAGATGAAGAGAAAAAGGAACTTTGTTTTGAGGAGGAAATATCCTTTGATGTAGAGGTACAAGGCTACATTATAAGATAAAGTACTGGCTCAGTTAGAGGGACCAAGTAGTTGGACTATAAAAGATGAAAAAAAAAGGAACTTTGTTTTGAGGAGGAAATATCCATTGATGTAGAGGTACAAGGCTACATTATAGGATAAAGTACTGGCTCAGTGGGGAAGGACCAAGTAGTTGGACTATGGAAGATGAAAAAAAAGGAACTTTGTTTTGAGGAGGAAATATCCTTTGATGTAGAGGTACAAGGCTACATTATAGGATAAAGTACTGGCTCAGTGGGAAGGACCAAGTAGTTGGACTATGGAAGATGAAAAAAAAGGAAACTTTGTTTTGAGGAGGAAATATCCTTTGATGTAGAGGTACAAGGCTACATTATAGGATAAAGTACTGGCTCAGTGGGAAACACCAAGTAGTTGGACTATGGAAGATGAAAAAAAAGGAACTTTGTTTTGAGGAGGAAATATCCATTGATGTAGAGGTACAAGGCTACATTATAGGATAAAGTACTGGCTAGAGTGGGAAGGACCAAGTAGTTGGACTATAAAAGATGAAAAAAAAAAGGAGCTTTGTTTTGAGGAGGAAATATCCTTTGATGTAGAGGTACAAGGCTACATTATAGGATAAAGTACTGGCTCAGTTAGAAGGACCAAGTAGTTGGACTATGGAAGATGAAAAAAAAGGAACTTTGTTTTGAGGAGGAAATATCCTTTGATGTAGAGGTACAAGGCTACATTATAGGATAAAGTACTGGCTAGAGTGGGAAGGACCAAGTAGTTGGACTATGGAAGATGAAAAAAAAGGAACTTTGTTTTGAGGAGGAAATATCCTTTGATGTAGAGGTACAAGGCTACATTATAGGATAAAGTACTGACTCAGTTAGAAGGACCAAGTAGTTGGACTATGGAAGATGAAAAAAAAAGGAACTTTGTTTTGAGGAGGAAATATCCTTTGCTGTAGAGGTACAAGGCTACATTATAGGATAAAGTACTTGCTCAGTTAGAAGGACCAAGTAGTTGGACTATGGAAGATGAAAAAAAGAAGGAACTTTGTTTTGAGGAGGAAATATCCTTTGATGGGTGAGGTACAGTCCTACATTATAGGATAAAGTACTGGCTCAGTGGGAGGGACCAAGTAGTTGGACTATGGAAGATGAAAAAAAAAAGGAACTTTGTTTTGAGGAGGAAATATCCTTTGATGAAGAGGTACAAGGCTACATTATAGGATAAAGTACTGGCTCAGTTAGAAGGACTAAGTAGTTGGACTATGGAAGATGAAAAAAAAAGGAACTTTGTTTTGAGGAGGAAATATTCTTTGATGTAGAGGTACAAGGCCACATTATAGGATAAAGTACTGGCTCAGTTAGAAGGACCAAGTAGTTGGACTATGGAAGATGAAAAAAAAAAAAGGAACTTTGTTTTGAGGAGGAAATATCCTTTGATGTAGAGGTACAAGGCTATATTATAGGATAAAGTACTGGCTCAGTTAGAAGGACCAAGTAGTTGGACTATGGAAGATGAAAAAAAAAAAAGGAACTTTGTTTTGAGGAGGAAATATCCTTTGATGTAGAGGTACAAGGCTATATTATAGGATAAAGTACTGGCTCAGTTAGAAGGACCAAGTAGTTGGACTATGGAAGATGAAAAAAAAGGAACTTTGTTTTGAGGAGGAAATATCCTTTGATGTAGAGGTACAAGGCTATATTATAGGATAAAGTACTGGCTCAGTTAGAAGGACCAAGTAGTTGGACTATGGAAGATGAAATAAAAAGGAACTTTGTTTTGAGGAGGAAATATCCTTTGATGTAGAGGTACAAGGCTACATTTTAGGATAAAGTACTGGCTCAGTGGGAAGGACCAAGTAGTTGGACTATGGAAGATGAAGAGAAAAAGAACTTTGTTTTGAGGAGGATATATCCTTTGATGTAGAGGTACAAGGCTACATTATAGGATAAAGTACTGGCTCAGTGGGAAGGACCAAGTAGTTGGACTATGGAAGATGAAAAAAAAAAGGAACTTTGGTTTAGAAGGAAATATCCTTTGATGTAGAGATACAAGGCTACATTATAGGATAAAGTACTGGCTCAGAGGGAAGGACCAAGTAGTTGGACTATGGAAGATGAAGAGAAAAAGAACTTTGTTTTGAGGAGGAAATATCCTTTGATGTAGAGGTACAAGGCTACATTATAGGATAAAGTACTGGCTCAGTGGGAAGGACCAAGTAGTTGGACTATGGAAGATGAAAAAAAAAGAAACTTTGTTTTGAGGAGGAAATATCCTTTGATGGGTGAGGTACAATCCTACATTATAGGATAAAGTACTGGCTCAGTGGGAAGGACCAAGTAGTTGAACCATAAAAGATGAAGAGAAAAAGGAACTTTGTTTTGAGGAGGAAATGTCCTTTAATGTAGAGGTACAAGGCTACATTATAGGATAAAGTACTGGCTCAGTGGGAAGGACCAAGTAGTTGGACTATGGAAGATGAAGAGAAAAAGGAACTTTGTTTTGAGGAGGAAATATCCTTTGATGTAGAGGTACAAGGCTACATTATAGGATAAAATACTGGCTCAGTGGGAAGGACTAAGTAGTTGGACTATGGAAGATGAAGAGAAAAAGGAACTTTGTTTTGAGGAGGAAATATCCTTTGATGTAGAGGTACAAGGCTACATTATAGGATAAAGTACTGGCTCAGTGGGAAGGACCAAGTAGTTGGACTATGGAAGATGAAGAGAAAAAGAACTTTGTTTTGAGGAGGAAATATCCTTTGATGTAGAGGTACAAGGCTACATTATAAGATAAAGTACTGGCTCAGTTAGAAGGACCAAGTAGTTGGACCATAGAAAATTAAGAGAAAAAGGAACTTTGTTTTGAGGAGGAAATATCCTTTGATGTAGAGGTACAAGGCTACATTATAGGATAAAGTACTGGCTCAGTAGGAAGGACCAAGTAGTTGGACTATGGAAGATGAAGAGAAAAAGAACTTTGTTTTGACGAGGAAATATCCTTTGATGTAGAGGTACAAGGCTACATTATAAGATAAAGTACTGGCTCAGTTAGAAGGACCAAGTAGTTGGACCATAGAAAATTAAGAGAAAAAGGAACTTTGTTTTGAGGAAATATCCTTTGATGTAGAGGTACAAGGCTACATTATAGGATAAAGTACTGGCTCAGTAGGAAGGACCAAGTAGTTGGACTATGGAAGATGAAGAGAAAAAGAACTTTGTTTTGACGAGGAAATATCCTTTGATGTAGAGGTACAAGACTACATTATAGGATAAAGTACTGGCTCGGTTAGAAGGACCAAGTAGTTGGACTATGGAAGATGAAAAAAAAGGAACTTTGTTTTGAGGAGGAAATATCCTTTTAGAGCAACGGAAGTGTTTCGTTTCCATTTAAAATTAAATGCAGTCTGCAGTGTCTGAAGCTACTGATTCAATTTTCATTTACAAATTAAATAGAAAATAATTTCACCGCTTCTAAACAACAAAATTGAGCGTTAGCTTCGGTTTCTAAAAGGCGAAACAATATTACCAAACAGATACTTTTTCCTGATCATACTTATAATCAATGATACTGTCTTTTAATATCATTAAAAAGCACTTCAATTTTTCCCACCTTACACAGTCAATGCTCACACAACAAGTTTGTGTATATATATATATATATATATATATATATATATATATATATATATATATATATATATATATATATATATATATATATATATATATATAATCACTTATTATACAAATGAAACTAATATATTTACTTTATGGAATTTCATGAATAATTTGACAATAAAAGGATCTCTATCAAACCACATTTATTCTTCATCCTTTGGTATCTTATATTTCATCTCTACCTATAATACTTCCTTACCTCTCTCTCTCTCTCTCTCTCTCTCTCTCTCTCTCTCTCTCTAAACATATTTTAGTATTAGTAAACGGGAGCAACATTATTCTTTCGATATTTATTACTTTACATCTATACATTTAATCAGGCATTGAAATGCATACCATATACGCCTAAGGACAGATAGACAAAAGGTCAATGGATTATCATTGGCAAATCTAACATAAATGACATTCCTATCGGACATTAATGAGATGTAAATTGAAGCTCTCGGATTTGACTCTGGCAACGTGTGTTCGAGTAATCACGATTCATAGTCATGGAAGGCCAAAGGTAACATCGTCCTTACTTCGGTGTAAGATCAAAGACAGCATCAATCTTATATCATTGTTTTGAAGTTCCCTCACAACTATATCCCTATTGTTTAATATCGATAGTACAGTTGGCTTCATTAATCACGGTACATTTCATGGGAAGCTAAGCAGACGTTAAACAGCTGTACATTGTAGCAGGTATCGCTGTGTTTAGCTAAAGAAACAATGTTGGTACCGCTGATTGTAAAACAAAGTCGCAGAGCTTGTATACACTATTTTAAAAGCATTTTTATTAGTACTGTATTACGAAGTGCTGTTTAGCAAATAAATATCTAGCTATGCAGCTCCTCGAAAAATTAATAAAAATGCTCTAGATCATATATTTACTACATTGGCGACTTTGCTTTACAGTCAGCGTTGCCAACAGATTTTCCTTTGCTTAACACAGCAATACATGCTACAACATGGAGCTGCCAGACTTTTCCTTAGCATCTTATGAAGTATACCGGAATTAATGAAGCCAACTGTAAATGGGAACAGTGGTCTATAGTGGGTCGCAATTATGGTTGCATTAAGGTATGAGGAGAAAAACTGTAACCCTAGAGACCTATTGAGATGTTAAAGATTCATATCTTCTGGAGGGTTCCGTTTAAAATAAATAGGTGTTTGTGTGTGTTAAAAGAAAACCCTAATTAAAAAAGAAAGAAATCGGTGTTTTATGGCAAGGGTTTGAACACTAATACCTTAATTGGCTTTAGATATCATTACAGCAGACTTAGTATTGTCATAAAACTGAGAAATAATCCAATATAATTCCTCATCTTTCGCAGACCTCAGTTGACATTTTCTAATGTGTACATAAATGCTTTTAAATTACAACTATTCTCTACCTAAACTGTAAGCAAGTAGTGGTAGTTATCATATCATGGAATAGATTGTGGTTATAACGTCGGATAAAGCGAATTTATGTGATGGTTTAGGAGACTGTTCTTGCTTTAATGTTCTTGGATACTGTAATGTCCGTCTATTTGCTACGAAAAGGCACATGTCTCTGATTCGTTTCAAATAGTTAATAAACAATAGGAGGTTCATTGCTCTTTAATTTCTCTCTAAATTTCTTTATTATTCAATTATTAAACCCCAGTTTCTCTTACAGAAATATCAAAGATGAAAACATTAATTTTCACAATTCCATTAAAAACTCATACATAATTACAGCCATAATAGTCAAAGTATCAATTATTTTTTCTTCAATTCATTAATGAATTCCATATTAATTTCAGATTTATTACTGTGTGATAAAATAAGTACCCAATTAACTGATACGCCTGAGGAAACGTGCAATCAAGATATAATTTAAATCTCTGAATAAATTTACCTCTTTGAATAATTATATGATTTTATCTTTAATCTAATCTCATTTAACTGCTTCCACGAAAACCGTTCCAGTTTGTTCCTAATCGGAGGTAATTTAGACACGCATAGAATTTGCCTCATTATCTAAGTCTGCAAAGAAGGGTAAAAAATGGATTTAATTTTACTTTCAGCTTTTGTGAATTTAGGAAAATTCAAGCATTAGCTTCTCAGGAGATGCTAATACAGTAGTTTGCAAAAGGGACACTTGCAAAATTTAAGAAAAAATAAAATGGAATTAATTTTACATTCAGCTTTTATTGAATTCAAAAAGAGAAATCATACATTAGCTTCTCAGATGATAGTACAGTAGGTTATAAAAGGGACACTTGCAAAATTTAAGAAAAAAATAAAATGGACTTAATTTTACGTTCAGCTTTTGTTAAATTCAAAACGAAAAATCATGCATCAAGAATTGCTGGTACAGTGGTATGCAATCATGGCTGGAACCACTCCCTGTTAGGGCAAAAGACTTAGTATAGGGTATAGCTTTTGGTTTTAACCAGGCTCCAACTACAATCGTTTGGAAGTTATATAATGTAATGTTGACCTATTTCTGAAACCTTGACTAAATCTCATATATCTGGTTCCTCGGAATAATGATTGTGAACTTGATGATTAGAAGAGAAGTGGTTTTAGACCGTCCTAATCAGTTTTGTTAAGGAAGATAGGGTAAATCTTCAAGCTAACAGCATATCGTAAAGTTCCACTTCCCTTCGAGACGGCAATCTACCTTTTTACTATTATTATTGTTATCTAACTATCTTGACATTTAGGAAGACACACCAAAGAATAAAATACTTTGGATTTCACAGAAACAGATTCTGGAATCTCCATACACATTCCTACTAATTCAGACGTGAAAGGATTTTTTTTCTTTTTT
>NC_090735.1:55647920-55655420 GCF_036898095.1 Palaemon carinicauda
GTCAGTGTATGAACGGAGATGTTCAAAATCCATACAATTAAGGAAATTTAAGGATGAAGCAACTTTCCTCGGATCGTGACCTGCGGGTGTACTGTCAGGATCCGCTCTGCGAATAAAATATGCGATTTTCGCCCTGAGTTGATTCAGTGATGAATTTGAGCCTGATGTTTCTCCCCTGAATAGTTGACCACCGTAGAAGTCTGAAGTTCTATGAAGATAGACCTTTAGGCATTCTACTGGACATAGAGATGCATCTCCTTTCAGAGGGCAGATTCTCCAGGGACCCCACCTGTTGGTGAGTAACTCATTCTTGGTGAGAAACAAAGGATCCGGAAACAGGTTCAGTTCTCCCCCATCCGGGAACTGAACACGACCTTCCTCTCTCGAGAGGGCTACAATCTCACTAGCCCTGGCCCCGGACGCGAGTGGAAATAGGAAAATAACTTTTTGGGTCAAATCCATTAACGCACCCTCCTCATTGCTCCACAGAGAAGCGAAATGAAGAACCTTGTCTAAAGACCATGAAATGGGCTTCGGAGGTGCTGAAGGTCTGAGCCTAGCGTAGGCTTTCAGAACTTTATTGCCTTCTAATAGATTTGCACTTATTTTCCTCTAGGAAGTCTATGCTGGCTTCCGAAATCCCGAAACGCTTTCTCACCGCTAGGGAGAGAAAATCATGAGCTGCAGGATCCGGGTTTTCTGTAATGAAGCGCAGACAGAAGACTTCTGGACTCACTGGGTCAGAACTGGATCTGGTAGCGGTAGAAACTTCAGTCGTAGTTCCAATGCCAGGGGGAACCACACGCTGTTCGACCACTTGTGGGTCACTATTGCTGCTACCCCCTTGAAGGATCTCAGTTGTTGAGGACCCTCAACAGAAGGTTGTGAGGAGGGAAAAGATAAATCCTGGACCATCTGTTCCAGTCGAGGGACATCACGTCCACTGCTTCCGCTAAGGGGTCCTCGTACGGGGACACGTACAGGGGCAACTTCTTGTTGTCTTTCGTCGCAAAGAGGTCTATCTGCAGTTCTGGGACTTGTTCAGAATGAAGGAGAATGATCCTGCGTCTAAGGACCATTCCGACTCTATCGATGTGAACCTAGATAGAGCGTCCGCTGTCACATTGCGGACTCCTTGAAGGTGAACTGCCGACAGGTACCACTTCTTCTTTTCCGCCAATCAGAAGATGGCCAACATCACCTGGTTGAGAGGTGGTGACCTCGATCCTTGTCGATTCAAGCATCTCACAACTACCTCGCTGTCCATCACCAACCTTATGTGGATCGAGTGACGCGGGGAGACTTTCTTTAAGGTAAAGAACACTGCCATAGCTTCTAGAAAGTTTATGTGAAAGGTCTTGAATAGCTTGGACCAAGTCCCCTGGACTTTTTTCCGATGAGTGACCTCCCCGTCCCTCCTTCGAGGTGTCTGAGTGAATCGTCACCGACAGGGGAGGTGGCTGAAGAAGAACCGACTTCTTTAGATGTCTGGCTTGGGACCAAGGCCTGAGAAGAATACGTAGCCGAAGCGGAACTGGTATTCTCAGATCTCTTCGCGCGTTTGATGCATAACTTCTCCAAACTCCGGTTGCATCCTTTAGCTGTGCTCTTAGCAGTGGGTCTGTCACCGAAGCAAACTGGAGAGAGCCCAGTACCCTCTCCTGCTCGCGTCTTGATATCCTTTTGGAATCTAGAAGTCTCTTGACAGAACCCGCTATCTCCTTCCTTCTCTTCGCCGGGATGGAGAAACGATGTGACATTAAGTCCCAGTGGATTCCCAGCCACTGGAACTTTTGAGATGGAGAAAGTCGAGACTTTTTTCTGTTGATCTTGAAGCCTAGATACTCTAGGAACTGGATCACTTGACTGGAAGCTTGCAAGCATTCTGTCTCGGATGCTGCCCACACCAGCCAGTCGTCCAGGTAGGCTACTACCTGAATTCCCTTTAGGCGTAATTGTTTGAGAGCTACGCTCGCAAGCTTCGTGAAAATCCTTGGGGCTATATTTAGCCCGAATGGCATGGCTCTGAAGGCGTTTAGTCTTCGTTGTAGCTTGAACCCTAGGTAGGTGGAGAGTCGACGGTTGATTGGAACGTGCCAATAGGCGTCTGACAAGTCTGTGGAGACGGAATATGCCCTCTTGGGCAGTAAGGTCCTTATGTGTTGCAGTGTTAGCATCTTGAATTTGCAATTCACTATGAACTTGTTGAGTGGCGACAAGTCCAGAATGACTCTGAGCTTTTCCGAGTCTTTCTTAGGAACACAAAACAGCCTCCCTTGGAATTTGATGGACTTCACCCTTCGGATCACATTTTTCTCCAACAGTTCTTGAACGTACTCCTCCAGAACGGGGGTGGAGTGTTGGAAAAAACCGAGGGCACGGGGGTGGAGTGCTGTACCAGCTCCAGCCCAGTCCGTTCTTGAGTAGGCTGTGGGCCCAGGGATCGAAGGTCCACCGATCCCGAAAATTCTGAAGTCTCCCTCCTACCGGCATCATCTCACTTGGACTGCCGTCCTGAGGTCTTGCCTCCCCGACCGCGACCGCCCCTGAATCCCCTTCCCCTTGAGGGGCGCCTAGACGAGCCTCTGGCTGCTCCTCTAGGCTTTGCTCGAAAGGAAGTAGACTGCCCTTCGAACGTTGGGGTGAACACTGTGGACTGTGTCGACACGGCCTGGGGTACCCACTGGAAAGTGGTCGGGGTTTGTGCCACCATCTGGGGCACTGAAGGATCGGCAACTGCTGTTGCTGTTACTGTTCAACTGGCTTGGCTGGCCGAGACGGTAGCCTAGGCCTTTTAGTCTTCCTCTTCAGTTGGGGACCCTCATCTGGGGAAGACTTTCTCTTGATAGACAGGCCCCACTTTTGGAGAAGATTTCTATTCTCCGTGGCGGCCTTATCCACAACTTCTTTGACCAATTCGCAAGGGAAAAGGTCTTTGTCCCAAATGTTGGAGGAGATTAGTTTCCTTCACTCGTGCCTCACCGTAGCCGAGGTGAACACGAAATCCCTACAAGCTCTCCTCGCCCTGACGAAGCTGTAAAGATCCTTCGTCACTGTGGCCAGATGAATCTTGGCCACTACCATGAACATTTCATGGACCTTGGGGTCACTTGCCATCGTCTCAAGAGTGGTCTGAAGAGACATTGAGGCAGCCAGTCTTTCTTTTGTCTCGAGCTCTCTCCGCAAAAGAAAGTCAGACAGCTTAGGGAGGTTCTCACCAAACTGACGTCCGGCAATATCAGCCTCCAACTTCCCGACTGAGAAGGTAAGATGGACGTCCTTCCAGTCCTTGTGGTCCATGGGTAGGGCCAGCGACAAGGGTTTACACTCCTCCAGGGAGGGGCAAGGCTTGCCAGCCTCGACTGCTTTTAATACAGCCACAAACCCTTTCTGCAAAAAGGGGAAGGCTCTAGCAGGAGAGGACACAAAGGAAGGGAGCTTCTTACTCAATGCAGTAACTTTTGAGTTTGTGAAGCCCCTCTCTTTCATCGAAGATGAAAGCAAAGCTTGAGCCTTAGCATGGTCCATCACTATGACCTCCTTCGGCTCTGTCTTCTCCTTTGAAGCTGGTTCCTTCCTCAACCGGACATAACAGTCCGGATATGACCCTTTGCTGGGCCAGAATTCCACTTCCTCAAGGGGAACTGAACCCAGCTTATCCGACATGACGATCTTTCCAGTCGTCATCGGCATGTGCTCGGCATATCTCCACGGGTTAGCATCTGAGCACAAGGGAAGGTCTTTCACATTGAGCCTTTTCTGGGGCCCACGTGATGCTGCAAGCTCCTGCATCCGCAGTTCCATTGCAGCCGCCTTCTCCATATTCTCTTTCTGCATTTGTTGGATCATTCCAACAATGGAGGAGAAGGCCTGTCCCAGCTCTACTGGGAGAGCGGACGATGTTGAGGGAATAGGTTCAGGGATCAGAACCGGAGCAGCCGACACCTCGTTGGCTTCTTCCTCTACGATGTCTGGGGCTTGATCTTCATCCTGGCCTCCTGCCAGGAGGTCTTCCTCCAGACGCTCGGACACGTCTGACATCCTGTCGCCCAACTGGATGTCTTGCACGGCGACCGCCACTTCAGCATCCACCTGGATCTGAACTAGGGGATCTCCTCTTGAGGCTGGGGAATCACTGCATCAGCTGATGCCCTAGGGAAAAGGTAAGCCCTCATCTTCTCACTTGGAAGATAAGGTCCAGAGGTGTTCTTCTGGAAGCCCCTTAACCAGGTGCGAAGCTTCCCCCTTGCTATATCCCTTGATTCCTCTGTCCTAGGGGAATCAAAAGCTTCAGTAATCAGGTTAGAGCACACGGTACATACCTGGGGGTCCCAATACCGGAGCTCACCTTTGGAGACAGCGCATGCTGCGTGTCTCCTACATAATCCATGTCCGCAGAGGTTCTTACTGCGGACGTTGCAGAAAGCACTTCCGCACTTCGGACGTACCTCCTGCAAAGAGAAGAAAATTTCCATGAGTATCAAGTGAACTATGTATCACTGGATATGCACAGTTTAGCATAACAATTCAGAAAGGAAAGACACACACTTGTGTTTCCCTCACAACCAATTGTTGCAGCCTTCCAGATAATAAAATCGAATGGTTAATCTCTTCTAGAATAACCAATGCCAAGTTTCCAGAGGAAACAGGTGGAGCTCACACCTAAGCAATGATTTTAAAATCCTGGATAATAGATAAGAAAGAACTCACTTTCTTATCTGTAAGGCAACAGCAAAGGGCTGTGCAAGACAACACAAAAGTGTTAGAACACACAGTGCTGTACCAAAACTTATACTATAGTTTTCCTCTTACAGTATATGTTATACTGAAGAATACTGGTACAGTATAGGAGGTTATGTGCCGGCCGGCACACACCATAACTAGCTTTAAAGTATACTACTTAACAGCTATAAGGCGGCAGAACGCTGGTTCAAATGCATGTGCCGGCCGGAAGTAACTGCCGGCCAGCAACAGCCAATGTCGGCTACACAAGGTAGCACCCGGCTGCCGGCCACACTCTTGGCGACCGGCAGACAAGGGCTGACATTAGCCGGCCGGCAAAGGTACACAACCGATGCCAGCCAGCAGCAAAAGAACCAGAGGACTACGACTGCCCGGCTGCTGGCCTCATAGGCCGGCAGCCGGGTCGGGAACAGCACTAGAAGAAAACAGAATGGATGCCGGGATAAGAGCGTAAACAACCTCCAAGCCCGGCAATCCGAAAGAGTGCATATAAGGAAGGGGAGAATCTAATTCAGGCTTCCTGACCAATGCCGTCTGACTCACAGGCAGGCATGGATGAGGGACCAAGGGAGGTCCGGGCAGCACTCAAGCAGAAGACCCTTGCCGGCCGGCAGACTCTGCCGGCCTGGTCCGGGCAGCACTCAAGCAGAAGACCCTTGCCGGCCGGCAGACTCTGCCGGCCGGCAAAGGACTGAGTCAATTCCACATCCTAACCTATCAAAGGTCCAGATGTAGAATGACGTACAGTACTGTAATGGCTAGGCCATTACGGAGATAGAGGGGGAAGGGACAAAAGAGGGTCCTACCAACCTTGCTTTAGTGAAGGATCACCCGCAGCCAAGGAAACTCATCTTAGCCTAAGGGAGATCCAAGGAGGGAGGCCAGCAATACTTGCCAGCTCCCAAAGAACCAAAGCAAGGAAGGTGTTGCTACTCCCAGGGAAAGAATCTTATCCTCCCACCGAGAACAGCAACAAGGACTAGTCTGCTAGATCACAAAAGAAGGAATCATCTCGTACAGAAACCTTCGGTAGTGACCTAAGGAGGCTAAGCCTCCTATGTCTGTGTCAGGCCAGCGAGGGAGACTCTACCCCAAGCCAGACGAACACAGACTCAGACTAAAAACTCTGTTGTTCTGTCCCACTCTGAAACCAGACTTACTGGAACAGGAAGGTACAGTAACACCCCAGTATAGTTTTATCGAAAGTTAATTCAGATAAACCACTTAGGGATAAGCCCAAGGCTTAAACAGAGGGAAAGGGATTGCATACCTTCTCCGAAGAAAAGAAAGCAACCGGGGAGTATGAGAAAGTATACTAAGGCTCCATAAGCAACTTAGCCTAGGCACCAAGAGAATCGATTACCTAAAACACCGAAACTCACTCGTATACTATCTTGGAAATATTCAACATAATCTTAAATGTATAAAAAACAGCCTAAAGCTTCAATAAAATTTTAATACACTCGGAAAACCAAAATCATGCAGAAAGTACTAGGACCAAACGACTAGGCTACATGGCCTAGCGTAGGCCAGAGTTGGCGAATACTTCGCCAAAATAATACTAAAGCACGAAAGGAAATCCTATGTAACGCTAAATAGCTAAAATTTATTAAAGCAAAACAACCGGGAATGTCGCTCTGGCTAACTAAAACTCATACCTAGCGAGCGACAGCGTCCATGACGCCTCCGGTAGGCTACGGCTCTTGTAACAAAGATTAATCCTATTAATCACTTAAAAATTTACCAAGAGCCTACATTTATACATAAAAGAAATGGTACTCAACTTATCAGAGGCCGACGAAGTTGGAGAAGCCATGAAAAGCTGAATAAATCCAAGATTTGCGAGAAACACAGGAAAAAACACCGAGTTGTTAAGCTACGCAAAAAGGAATGCAGATGGCACCAGGATTGGCGCCAGGCACGCTTACGAAACTGGAGAATAGGGAGCCTTGGGAGCGGCTCCCCCTTTTTCTTTCCCGTTTTCGTTTCTTGCCAATTGACCCCTCGATACGTAATCTCTGTTTGGGGTGCAGATTGCCATGTGGCGTGTCAAGAATACGTCCTCTGATATGTCGCGATATCCCTTTCATTAGGGATATTCGCTCCAGGAGTTAGAATTCTGGGTACCTTAAGGTAAATTCTCTGGGAATATCGCCGTAGTTGTAATATACCCTAGGAAGCTACCCTATAGGAACTTCCATCAGGACGACATGGCTTGAGCCCAAAAATACAAATATATATACATACACATATACATATATATACATAAATATATATATATACATATATATATATATATATATATATATATATATATATATATATATATATATATAGATTATGATAAACCAAGAAGATAATGTACACCAAAACTTCGACGGAATTTTCCATATCCAAAATTCTGAGGGAATTCAATCGTTGAATATCATCCCTCCAATAATTGGATGGGAGCAAAGAGATTGTTACGGATGGGAAGAGGAATTCCTTGACCACACGTGAGGGAATTTATCAGCTTTATTAACTGTCTGGTAGGAGAGAGAGAGAGAGAGAGAGAGAGAGAGAGAGAGAGAGAGAGAGAGAGAGAGAGAGAGAGAGAGAATTTCCATTACCCTTAAATTTTGGTTACGTCATATTTTGATTTTGGGAGGAATTGATATTCATAATTTTCAGGGGATGATTTTAACATTTTTATCTTCATTAAAATGATTAAAATCGTTAAATTTATTATCATAGGTATTTTCCCCCGAAGGACTAAAA
>NC_090735.1:55665420-55670420 GCF_036898095.1 Palaemon carinicauda
GCCAAAGCAAAAATTAAAGTATCAGTAAAAATGCTGAGTACTTATGAGCAAATGTCTAAAAACTTCAACAGAAGTTTGTAATATCTAATGTGGTTATCCCAATTAATATCAAAACGCCTCTAAGATTTTAAAATACACCTTAAAGGATATCAATTCTCGCGCTACTAACACCATGGTGATTAAAACTCCTTTCTACTTAATCTGGCCACAGATTAAACGGACTTCTGAAACTGGTTATAATAACGCTTCATCTGATTATTCTTCAGACAGGTGGATACTACAATACATATTCTAAACTCACATTTATGAAAGATGTTTGAGATTCTGCTTTTGTGACCCAGTTGGAATCAAATATTGTAACCACGTCTGCTGCCTGACCAGCTGGAACTGACGGGGAGGTTTTTATTTTAGATTTTTATATTAAGCGATATTTTGCTTTGGCTTTGGCTCTTAAAGTATGATATTCAATTCAATCAACTTTAAAGCAACGAAAGTGGTTCCCTTTCCATTGAAAAGGAAAATCCAGTCGTCAGTGTCTGAAGCTGCTGATTCAATTTGCGTTTACAAATTAAATAGAAAATAATTTCACCGTATAAAAACTTGATTTGAGTGGGAACTACATTCACACATTCAGTTATTAATATGTTATGATAATAAATCCGACATTTGTTTCGGCTCCCAATTTCCTTGTCGAGGTGATACACAATTTAACTATCACAGGGTGAAACAAAAGTCTTCTCTATACATTGAAACTTTACCTTCAATTCCTCACTAAAGCAAAAAATTAGTTTTAATCACATTTTCGACACAAATTTCACAGCTCGCAGATCATTAACGAAGAATTAATTGTAATAGAGACACAACTGGATTACCTATAACCAATTTTACATACATATACCAAGGCACTTCCCCCCCCATTTTGGGGGGGTATCCAACATCAAACAAATGAAAAAAAAAAAAAGGCGACCTTTCTTCTCTATGTTCCTCCCAGCCTGACAAGGGACTCAACCGAGTTATAACCAATTTTAATACAGAAAAAAAGGCTGGTGTAATTTGATCAAGAAATTATTTATCGTTATTATTAATATTTTGAATATAACACTGCAAAATTAAGTTGACAATAACCTTTAAATTCATGTAATACTGAAGACGTGTAGATTCTCCGTCTTCCCACCTTGAGCGAAACTGCAGGTGAACGACCTTTGATTGACAGATCGAAAAACTGACAAGGTACCAATAGCCCTTCTGGTAAGCGTTATACCATATATAATGAGGTGATTACCATTGTCTATCAACTGCATTAAAGAACAAATTATCTATTGAAATTATTTTATTGAAATGAATTCGATCAGCGATGGCTTATGATAATATTTCCGAGAAAAAAAAAGTAGTTTTAATCAAGTTTGTGGACTTGATAAAGCTCGTGTTAAAAATTTCCGTAATTATTTTTCCTTGGAGAGAGAGAGAGAGAGAGAGAGAGAGAGAGGAGAGAGAGAGAGAGGAGAGAGAGAGAGAGAGAGAGAGAGAGAGAGAGAGAGAGAGAGAGGAGAGAGGAGAGATGGAGAGAGAGGAGGAGAGAGAGGTCAATACTCCTTACAAAAGCAATGTATCTCAAATGGTGTGCGAGAAATTCATTTTGTCAAACAAGACTCGTTCCACATACCTGCCCCTCCTCCCCCCAACAATTACTTGCTCCCCGTCCTCACAATCACCTGCTTCCCCTTCCCCACAATCACCTGCTTCCCCTTCCCCACAATCACCTGCTTCCCCCCTCCCCACAATCACCTGCTTCCCCCTCCCCACAGTCACCTGCTTCCCCCACCCCACAATCACCTGCCCCCCTCCCCACAATCACCGCCCCCCTACAGTCACCTGCTTCCCCCTCCCCACAATCACCTGCTTCCCCCCCTCCCCCACAATCACCTGCTTCTCCCTTCCCACAATCACCGCCCTCCTACAGTCACCTGCTTCCCCCTCCCCACAATCACCTGCTTCCCCCCCTCCCCACAATCACCTGTTTCTCCCTTCCCACAATCACCGCCCCTCTACAGTCACCTGCTTCCCCCTCCCCACAATCACCTGCTTCCCCCTCCCCACAATCACCTGCTTCTCCCTTCCCACAATCACCGCCCTCCTACAGTCACCTGCTTCCCCCTCCCCACAATCACCTGCTTCCCCCTCCCCACAATCACCTGTTTCTCCCTTCCCACAATCACCGCCCCCCTACAGTCACCTGCTTCCCCCTCCCCACAATCACCTGCTTCCCCCTCCCCACAATCACCTTCTTCTCCCTTCCCACAATCACCGCCCCCCTACAGTCACCTGCTTCCCCCCTCCCCACAATCACCTGCTTCCCCCTCCCCACAATCACCTGCTTCTCCCTCCCCACAATCACCGCCCCCCTACAGTCACCTGCTTCCCCCTCCCCACAATCACCTGCTTCGCCCTCCCCACAATCACCTGCTTCTGCCTCCCCCACAATCACCGCCCCCCTACAGTCACCTGCTTCCCCTCCCCACAATCACCTACTTTCCCCTCCCCACAATCACCTACTTCCCCCTCCCCACAATCACCGCCCCCCCTACAGTCACCTGCTTCCCCCTCCCCACAATCACCTGCTTTCCCCCTCTCCCATAATCACCTGGCCCCCTCCCCACAATCACCTGACACCCCAAACACACTCTAAGATTACGAATGTACCTTTAAAACTTCTCACATATCCTTAAATGTAACTTCATATAATCAACATCGACTCGGGTTGTATTGGCCAGAACAGGTGACTAACCTGGTCAAATGGGACTTTTAAAAATGACCAGCCCTTACGAAGGCAATGAATTTGGAGTTTCTACGCAATCTGTTAGTATTAGAACTAATGAAATTCAAGAATTGATAAATGAGAAATATTTCGACATATTAGCATTATCTGAAACATGGTTAAATGACTTCAACCAGGCTAAGATTGCTGAAATGGCCTCCATACACAGATACTTTGAGGGGGCAGGCTATCGACGTATTTTGATAATGTGGATGTGATAATTAATACAACTTACGCAGTGATACGCAAATTACTCAAGAGCTATAAGTATGACAAACTGATCTTGTAGGTCATGTAGTGCGTAAGGTTGCATTGTGTAAGTAAGTAAGCAATTAGCCAAGTAAGTAAGTAGGTAGGTAGGTAAATAAGCAAGCAAGTAAGTAGGTAAATAAGCAAGCAAGTAAGTAGGTAAATAAGAAAGCATGTAAGTAGGTAAATAAGCAAGCAAGCAATTAAGTAAGTGAGTGAGTGAGTGAGTGAGTGAGTAAGCAAGCAAGCAATTAGGCAAGTAAGTAAGTAAGTAAGTGAAGTCAGTGAGGAATGACAAGTGAATGAGGGGAGGGGGAGGAAAGAGGGAGGAGGAGAGAGGGAGGAGGGAGGAGGAACGAGGGAGGAGGGAGGAGGAACGAGGGAGGAGGGAGGAGGGGTGAGTGAGGGAGGAGGGGTGAGTGAGAGAGGAGGGGTGAGTGAGAGAGGAGGGGTGAGTGAGGGAGGAGGGAGGGAGGAGTGAGTGAGGAGTAAGTGAGGAGTGGTGAGTGACGGGTGAGGGAGGAGAGAGTGAGTGAGTGAGAAAGCAAGTAAGCAAGCAAGCAAGCAAGCAAGCAAGCAATTAGGCAAGTAAGTAAGTAAGTGAGTGAGTGAGTGAGTGAGGAGGGAGGATGGGTGAGTGAGGGAGGATGGGTGAGTGAGGGAGGATGGGTGATTGATGGAGGCGGGAGAAGGGAGGAGGGAGGAGTGAGGAGTGAGGAGTGAGGAGTGAATGAGGAGTGAGGGAGGAGGGAGGAGTGAGTGAGGGTTGAGGAGTGAGTACGGATTGAGGAGTGGGTGAGTGAGGGAGGGAGGAGGGGTGAGTGTGGGAGGAGGGAGGATGGGTGATTGTGGGAGGAGGGAGGAGGAGGGAGGAGGGAGGAAGGAGGTGGGAGGGAGGAGTGAGTGAGGGTTGAGGATGAGTGAGGATTGAGGATGAGTGAGGATTGAGGAGTGATTGAGGAGTGAGTGAGGGTTGAGGGGTGAGTGAGGGTTGAGGGGTGAGTGAGGGTTGAGGGGTGAGTGAGGGTTGAGGAGTGATTGAGGAGAGAGTGAGGGTTGAGGAGTGAGTGAGGGTTGAGGAGTGATTGAGGAGTGGGTGAGTGGGTGACTGAGTGAGGAGTGGGGTGAGTGAGTGAGGAGTAAATAAGTGAGTAAGTGAGGAGTGGGAGAGTGAGGAGTGGGAGAGTGAGAGTGAGTGAGTGAGGAGTAAATAAGTGAGAGTGAGTGAGTAAGCAAATGAGTGAGCGGGTTAGTGATTGAGGAGTAAATAAGTGAGTGAGTGAGGATTGAGGAGTGAGAGAGTGAGGAATAAATAAGTGAGTGATGAGTGAGTGAGTGAGTATGTATGTATGTATGTATGGATGTAAGCAAGCAAGCAATATATTTACCGAAATTCGAAGTACATTCTTTCGTTTTCTAACCACCAGCATAATTTCCAAAGATTCTGCTATCAAATCAGAAATTCCTGCTCACTTCACATAAAATACAAAGTGAGTAGGCCTACTGATCACACCAAAAAGACAGTTACTATACGCAAAATAATATAATAGCAGCCGGTGGTAACGCAAATACAATTCCGTATCGATGCTCAAACATTTGATATCACGTCTCCAATTGCGTAAACAATTAGCTTTAGTACTTTGCTTGCTTGCTTTTACTTAAGGGTTACTGCTTTCCTGGTCCTATAAAAACATGGGAACTACTCACTACAGGGCGTTACAGCATACACACTCAAGTATTTGGAGTATCACACAGCGTGTTGCTTGTTTGTTAAATCCACATTATCGAAGCACTTAGAGCACTTTCTACAACTAAATATAAATATCTCCATTTACGGAGATAAGAGTCATGAAGGAAATAAAATCAATAGCTAGAACGGGCACTCGGTAAAGCGCATACCCTCGCCAATACCACATCACACGATAGGCAATTGAAT
>NC_090735.1:55675420-55697920 GCF_036898095.1 Palaemon carinicauda
AATGGAGTGAAAAAGAATGAAGAATTTAGGAATGAAAACATTGGAATAGAACAAAATCGTCTTCAGCATTAAATTTCATCCGTTTTCCGCCTTTCAACATATTTTGAAGATTCCTACGAGAGAGAGAGAGAGAGAGAGAGAGAGAGAGAGAGAGAGAGAGAGAGAGAGATATTTGAGATTCCTTATTCTTCCAATTATTTCCTTAACTGTAAACACGAATACTAAGGAAATCTATACATTCTGGGAATGAACGAAGATGAAATAAGAACGCTTCCAGAACGGTCTTCAGAGGGAGATTTGCCTCAGAAGCGTTTTAGCTGATAAATGTTATGATTCGCCCAGAAAGAAAACTATGAATGAATCTTTCCTTTTGTTATGTTTTTCTTAATTCCTTTCAGTGTATCTTTTTCTTGTGGATTATCTCTCTCACTCTCTCTCTCTCTCTCAGTCCTCAACTTGCTCTCTTTTTTTTTAGATAATGAAATTCTATTGCAAAGCACGAACTCAGTTGCGGCACTTAAGGCCAGCTGACGGTGCTGCCATGCGATGCTACCAGACGTACGATGTTCAGAAGACGCCGGAATAACCTATGATTAAATATATATATATATATATATATATATATATATATATATATATATATATATATATATGTGTGTGTGTGTGTGTGTGTGTGTGTGTATGTATATATTCAGTCTGCAGTTTCATTCCATCGTATTTTAAATTGTTGCATTCCTTTAATTACGTTTTATATAAATTCTTGATTACTTGTCATTCCATACTTTAGCCTGCCTCCATTAGAAAATGGTTATGGTCATAATTACAACGGAAATAACAATAATAAAGATACAAAGTGAGTGAAGACATGAAAGTTTAAGAAAATAATCACGGAAATATAACGAGAGCAATGTTGCAATACTGTACGAGATTTCTGCGAGTCTGGAATGCCGAAGACAATTTGACTACTCCCTTCCGCTGAAGACTTTTTGACTCTCGTTCCGCCGAAGACAACTATTTTTTCCGATTTTAAAAATAAACCACATTCGACTGTGTGTGACAATGAAGACGAAAAAAGTCATCTCATGAAGAGGATTAACTTTTACACACAAAGACTTCCATATCATGTAATTTTAGGATGCTCTGAAAACACAACGAGAGAATTATAAGGAATTTGTGTGTCTTGTGTTAGTGTATAGAGAAGGATAGTGTTAGAGTATAAAGAAGGATAAAGATTTAGCCCTGTGAAAACATAAAAGGTCCTATATCCCAAGCAAGGCTGAGCCGCCTAATGTCAGGTGACAAGGTGGAACATCAGAAGACCTGGCAGATGATCCAAGTGGAAGAGGACTCACAGGTAGGAACGGAGGTAGGCCTCCCAACTTCCGTCTCATTTCCTGTCGCAAGATCACCCTCAGGAGAGCCCCTGAAGCCTTCGTCTCTTGAGGCTTACACGGAATGCAGTGGATGCCCTTGGTTTACGCAATCCTTCAGCATGGTGTAACAGGACGTGGCGCTGGTGGAACACGTAAGTATTGAAGTGAAAGCGCTGAGTAGAGTTGTTAGAGTGCCCTGAGATTATGCAACTGCCCAATCAACAAAGGAACTATGGTAATTGAAGCTGATGAATGAATGAATGAGGAGGAAATATCCTTTGATGTAGAGGTAGTACAAGGCTACATTATAGGATAAAGTACTGGCTCAGTTAGAAGGACCAGGTAGTTGGACTATGGAAGATGAAAAAAAAGGAAGTTTGTTTTGAGGAGGAAATATCCTTTGATGTAGAGGTACAAGGCTACATTATAGGATAAAGTACTGGCTCAGTGGGAAGGACCAAGTAGTTGGACTATGGAAGATGAAGAGAAAAAGAACTTTGTTTTAAGGAGGAAATATCCTTTGATGTAGAGGTACAAGGCTACATTATAGGATAAAGTACTGGCTCAGTGGAAAGGACCAAGTAGTTGGACTATGGAAGATGAAGAGAAAAAGAACTTTGTTTAAAGGAGGAAATATCCTTTGATGTAGAGGTACAAGGCTACATTATAGGATAAAGTACTGGCTCAGTTAGAAGGACCAGGTAGTTGGACTATGGAAGATGAAAAAAAAGGAACTTTGTTTTGTGGAGGAAATATCCTTTGATGTAGAGTTACAAGGCTACATTATAGGATAAAGTACTGGCTCAGTGGGAAGGACCAAGTAGTTGAACCATAGAAGATGAAGAGAAAAAGGAACTTTGTTTTGAGGAGGAAATATCCTTTGATGTAGAGGTACAAGGCTACATTATAGGATAAAGTACTGGCTCAGTGGGAAGGACCAAGTAGTTGGACTATGGAAGATGAAGAGAATAAGGAACTTTGTTTTGAGGAGGGAATATCCTTTGATGTAGAGGTACAATTCTACATTATAGGATAAAGTACTGGCTCAGTGGGAAGGACCAAGTAGTTGGACTATGGAAGATGAAAAAAAAAAAGGAACTTTGTTTTGAGGAGGAAATATCCTTTGATGTACAGGTACAAGGCTACATTATAGGATAAATCACTGGCTCAGTGGGGAGGACCAAGTGGTTGGACTATGGAAGATGAAAAAAAAAAAAAGGAACTTTGTTTTGAGGAGGAAATATCCTTTGATGTAGAGGTACAAGGCTACATTATAGGATAAAGTACTGGCTCAGTGGGAAGGACCAAGTAGTTGGACTATGGAAGATGAAAAAAAAAAAGGAACTTTGTTTTGAGGAGGAAATATCCTTTGATGTAGAGGTACAAGGCTACATTATAGGATAAAGTACTGGCTCAGTGGGGAGGACCAAGTAGTTGGACTATAGAAGATGAAAAAAAAAGGAACTTTGTTTTAAGGAGGAAATATCCTTTGATGTAGAGGTACAAGGCTACATTATAGGATAAAGTACTGGCCCAGTGGGAAAGACCAAGTAGTTGGACTATGGAAGATGAAAAAAAAAAAGAACTTTGTTTTGAGGAGGAAATATCCTTTGATGTAGAGGTACAAGGCAACATTATAGGATAAAGTACAGGCTCAGTGGGAAGGACCAAGTAGTTGGACTATGGAAGATGAAAAAAAAGAACTTTGTTTTGAGGAGTAAATATCTTTGATGTAGAGGTACAAGGCTACATTATAGGATAAAGTACTGGCTCAGTGGGAAGGACCAAGTAGTTGGACCATAGAAGATGAAGAGAAAAAGGAACTTTGTTTTGAGGAGGAAATATCCTTTGATGTAGAGGTACAAGGCTATATTATAGGATAAAGTACTGGCTCAGTGGGGAGGACCAAGTAGTTGGACTATGGAAGATGAAAAAAAAAGGAACTTTGTTTTGAGGGGGAAATATCCTTTGATGTAGAGGTACAAGGCTACATTATAGGATAAAGTACTGGCTCAGTGGGAAGGACCAAGTAGTTGGACTATGGAAGATGAAAAAAAAGGAACTTTGTTTTGAGGAGGAAATATCCTTTGATGTAGAGGTACAAGGCTACATTATAGGATAAAGTACTGGCTCAGTGGGAAGGACCAAGTAGTTGGACCATAGAAAATGAAGAGAAAAAGGAACTTTGTTTTGAGGAGGAAATATCCTTTGATGTAGAGGTACAAGGCTACATTATAGGATAAAGTACTGGCTCAGTGGGGAGGACCAAGTAGTTGGACTATAAAAGATGAAAAAAAAGGAACTTTGTTTTAAGGAGGAAATATCCTTTGATATAGAAGTACAAGGCTACACTATAGGATAAAGTACTGGCTCAGTGGGAAGGACCAAGTAGTTGGACCATAGAAGATGAAGAGAAAAAGGAACTTTGTTTTGAGGAGGAAATATCCTTTGATGTAGAGGTACAAGGCTACATTATAGGATAAAGTACTGGCTCAGTGGGAAGGACCAAGTAGTTGGACTATAAAAGTTGAAAAAAAAAGGAACTTTATTTTGAGGAGGAAATATCCTTTGATGTAGAGGTACAAGGCTACATTATAGGATAAAGTACTGGCTCAGTGGGAAGGACCAGGTAGTTGGACCATAGAAGATGAAGAGAAAAAGGAACTTTGTTTTGAGGAGGAAATATCTTTTGATGTAGAGGTACAAGGCTACATTATAGGATAAAGTACTGGCTCAGTGGGAAGGACCAAGTAGTTGGACTATAAAAGTTGAAAAAAAAAGGAACTTTATTTTGAGGAGGAAATATCCTTTGATGTAGAGGTACAAGGCTACATTATAGGATAAAGTACTGGCTCAGTGGGAAGGACCAAGTAGTTGGACTATGGAAGATGAAAAAAAAGGAACTTTGTTTTGAGGAGGAAATATCCTTTGATGTAGAGGTACAAGGCTACATTATAGGATAAAGTACTGGCTCAGTGGAAAGAACCAAGTAGTTGGACTATAAAAGTTGAAAAAAAAGGAACTTTATTTTGAGGAGGAAATATCCTTTGATGTAGAGGTACAAGGCTACATTATAGGATAAAGTACTGGCTCAGTGGGAAGGACCAAGTAGTTGGACTATGGAAGATGAAAAAAAAGGAACTTTGTTTTGAGGAGGAAATATCCTTTGATGTAGAGGTACAAGGCTACATTATAGGATAAAGTACTGGCTCAGTGGGAAGCACCAAGTAGTTGGACTATGGAAGATGAAAAAAAAAGGAACTTTGTTTTAAGGAGGAAATATCCTTTGATATAGAAGTACAAGGCTACATTATAGGATAAAGTACTGGCTCAGTGGGAAGGACCAAGTAGTTGGACTATAAAAGTTGAAAAAAAAAGGAACTTTATTTTGAGGAGGAAATATCCTTTGATGTAGAGGTACAAGGCTACATTATAGGATAAAGTACTGGCTCAGTGGGAAGGACCAAGTAGTTGGACTATGGAAGATGAAAAAAAAGGAACTTTGTTTTAAGGAGGAAATATCCTTTGATGTAGAGGTACAAGGCTACATTATAGGATAAAGTACTGGCTCAGTGGGAAGGACCAAGTAGTTGGACTATAAAAGTTGAAAAAAAAAGGAACTTTATTTTGAAGAGGAAATATCCTTTGATGTAGAGGTACAAGGCTACATTATAGGATAAAGTACTGGCTCAGTGGGAAGGACCAAGTAGTTGGACTATAAAAGTTGAAAAAAAAAGGAACTTTATTTTGAGGAGGAAATATCCTTTGATGTAGAGGTACAAGGCTACATTATAGGATAAAGTACTGGCTCAGTGGGAAGGACCAAGTAGTTGGACTATAAAAGTTGAAAAAAAAAGGAACTTTATTTTGAGGAGGAAATATCCTTTGATGTAGAGGTACAAGGCTACATTATAGGATAAAGTACTGGCTCAGTGGGAAGGACCAAGTAGTTGGACTATGGAAGATGAAAAAAAAGGAACTTTGTTTTAAGGAGGAAATATCCTTTGATGTAGAGGTACAAGGCTACATTATAGGATAAAGTACTGGCTCAGTGGGAAGGACCAAGTAGTTGGACTATAAAAGTTGAAAAAAAAAGGAACTTTATTTTGAGGAGGAAATATCCTTTGATGTAGAGGTACAAGGCTACATTATAGGATAAAGTACTGGCTCAGTGGGAAGGACCAAGTAGTTGGACTATGGAAGATGAAAAAAAGGGAACTTTGTTTTAAGGAGGAAATATCCTTTGATGTAGAGGTACAAGGCTACATTATAGGATAAAGTACTGGCTCAGTGGGAAGGACCAAGTAGTTGGACTATAAAAGTTGAAAAAAAAAGGAACTTTATTTTGAGGAGGAAATATCCTTTGATGTAGAGGTACAAGGCTACATTATAGGATAAAGTACTGGCTCAGTGGGAAGGACCAAGTAGTTGGACTATGGAAGATGAAAAAAAAGGAACTTTGTTTTAAGGAGGAAATATCCTTTGATGTAGAGGTACAAGGCTACATTATAGGATAAAGTACTGGCTCAGTGGGAAGGACCAAGTAGTTGGACTATAAAAGTTGAAAAAAAAAGGAACTTTATTTTGAGGAGGAAATATCCTTTGATGTAGAGGTACAAGGCTACATTATAGGATAAAGTACTGGCTCAGTGGGAAGGACCAAGTAGTTGGACTATGGAAGATGAAAAAAAAAGGAACTTTGTTTTGAGGAGGAAATATCCTTTGATGTAGAGGTACAAGGCTACATTATAGGATAAAGTACTGGCTCAGTGGGAAGGACCAAGTAGTTGGACTATAAAAGTTGAAAAAAAAAGGAACTTTATTTTGAGGAGGAAATATCTTTTGATGTAGAGGTACAAGGCTACATTATAGGATAAAGTACTGGCTCAGTGGGAAGGACCAGGTAGTTGGACCATAGAAGATGAAGAGAAAAAGGAACTTTGTTTTAAGGAGGAAATATCCTTTGATGTAGAGGTACAAGGCTACATTATAGGATAAAGTACTGGCTCAGTGGGAAGGACCAAGTAGTTGGACTATAAAAGTTGAAAAAAAAAGGAACTTTATTTTGAGGAGGAAATATCCTTTGATGTAGAGGTACAAGGCTACATTATAGGATATAGTACTGGCTCAGTGGGAAGGACCAGGTAGTTGGACCATAGAAAATGAAGAGAAAAAGGAACTTTGTTTTAAGGAGGAAATATCCTTTGATGTAGAGGTACAAGGCTACATTATAGGATAAAGTACTGGCTCAGTGGGAAGGACCAAGTAGTTGGACTATAAAAGTGTAAAAAAAAAAGGAACTTTATTTTGAGGAGGAAATATCCTTTGATGTAGAGGGACAAGGCTACATTATAGGATAAAGTACTGGCTCAGTGGGAAGGACCAGGTAGTTGGACCATAGAAGATGAAGAGAAAAAGGAACTTTGTTTTAAGGAGGAAATATCCTTTGATGTAGAGGTACAAGGCTACATTATAGGATAAAGTACTGGCTCAGTGGGAAGGACCAGGTAGTTGGACCATAGAAGATGAAGAGAAAAAGGAACTTTGTTTTGAGGAGGAAATATCTTTTGATGTAGAGGTACAAGGCTACATTATAGGATAAATTACTGGCTCAGTGGGAAGGACCAAGTAGTTGGACTATAAAAGTTGAAAAAAAAAGGAACTTTATTTTGAGGAGGAAATATCCTTTGATGTAGAGGTACAAGGCTACATTATAGGATAAAGTACTGGCTCAGTGGGAAGGACCAAGTAGTTGGACTATGGAAGATGAAAAAAAAAAGGAACTTTGTTTTGAGGAGGAAATATCCTTTGATGTAGAGGTACAAGGCTACATTATAGGATAAAGTACTGGCTCAGTGGGAAGGACCAAGTAGTTGGACTATAAAAGTTGAAAAAAAAAGGAACTTTGTTTTGAGGAGGAAATATCCTTTGATGTAGAGGTACAAGGCTACATTATAGGATAAAGTACTGGCTCAGTGGGAAGGACCAAGTAGTTGGACTATGGAAGATGAAAAAAAAAGGAACTTTGTTTTAAGGAGGAAATATCCTTTGATATAGAAGTACAAGGCTACATTATAAGATAAAGTACTGGCTCAGTGGGAAGGACCAAGTAGTTGGACTATAAAAGTTGAAAAAAAAAGGAACTTTATTTTGAGGAGGAAATATCCTTTGATGTAGAGGTACAAGGCTACATTATAGGATAAAGTACTGGCTCAGTGGGAAGGACCAAGTAGTTGGACTATGGAAGATGAAAAAAAAGGAACTTTGTTTTGAGGAGGAAATATCCTTTGATGTAGAGGTACAAGGCTACATTATAGGATAAAGTACTGGCTCAGTGGGAAGGACCAAGTAGTTGGACTATGGAAGATGAAAAAAAAAGGAACTTTGTTTTGAGGAGGAAATATCCTTTGATGTAGAGGTACAAGGCTACATTATAGGATAAAGTACTGGCTCAGTGGGAAGGACCAAGTAGTTGGACTATAAAAGTTGAAAAAGAAAGGAACTTTATTTTGAGGAGGAAATATCCTTTGATGTAGAGGTACAAGGCTACATTATAGGATAAAGTACTGGCTCAGTGGGAAGGACCAAGTAGTTGGACTATGGAAGATGAAAAAAAAGGAACTTTGTTTTGAGGAGGAAATATCCTTTGATGTAGAGGTACAAGGCTACATTATAGGATAAAGTACTGGCTCAGTGGGGAGGACCAAGTAGTTGGACTATGGAAGATGAAAAAAAAAGGAACTTTGTTTTAAGGAGGAAATATCCTTTGATGTAGAGGTACAAGGCTACATTATAGGATAAAGTACTGGCTCAGTGGGAAGGACCAAGTAGTTGGACTATAAAAGTTGAAAAAAAAAAGGAACTTTATTTTGAGGAGGAGATATCCTTTGATGTAGAGGTACAAGGCTACATTATAGGATAAAGTACTGGCTCAGTGGGAAGGACCAAGTAGTTGGACTATGGAAGATGAAAAAAAAGGAACTTTGTTTTGAGGAGGAAATATCCTTTGATGTAGAGGTACAAGGCTACATTATAGGATAAAGTACTGGCTCAGTGGGGAGGACCAAGTGGTTGGACTATGGAAGATGAAAAAAAAAGGAACTTTGTTTTAAGGAGGAAATATCCTTTGATGTAGAGGTACAAGGCTACATTATAGGATAAAGTACTGGCTCAGTGGGAAGGACCAAGTAGTTGGACTATGGAAGATGAAAAAAAAAGGAACTTTGTTTTGAGGAGGAAATATCCTTTGATGTAGAGGTACAAGGCTACAATATAGGATAAAGTACTGGCTCAGTGTGGAGGACCAAGTAGTTGAACTATAAAAGATGAAAAAAAAAGGAACTTTGTTTTAAGGAGGAAATATCCTTTGATGTAGAGGTACAAAGCTACATTATAGGATAAAGTACTGGCTCAGTGGGAAGGACCAAGTAGTTGGACTATGGAAGATGAAAAAAAAAAAAACTTTGTTTTGAGGAGGAAATATCCTTTGATGTAGAGGTACAGGGCTACATTATAGGATAAAGTACAGGCTCAGTGGGAAGAACCAAGTAGTTGGACTATGGAAGATGAAAAAAAAGAAGATTGTTTTGAGGAGGAAATATCCTTTGATGTAGAGGTACAAGGCTACATTATAGGATAAAGTACTGGCTCAGTGGGAAGGACCAAGTAGTTGGACCATAGAAGATGAAGAGAAAAAGGAACTTTGTTTTGAGGAGGAAATATCCTTTGATGTAGAGGTACAAGGCTATATTATAGGATAAAGTACTGGCTCAGTGGGAAGGACCAAGTAGTTGGACCATAGAAGATGAAGAGAAAAAGGAACTTTGTTTTGAGGAGGAAATATCCTTTGATGTAGAGGTACAAGGCTACATTACAGGATAAAGCACTGGCTCAGTGGGGAGGACCAAGTAGTTGGACTATGGAAGATGAAAAAAAAAGGAACTTTGTTTTGAGGAGGAAATATCTTTTGATGTAGAGGTACAATGCTACATTATAGGATAAAGTACTGGCTCAGTGGGAAGGACCAAGTAGTTGGACTATGGAAGATGAAAAAAAAGGAACTTTGTTTTGAGGAGGAAATATCCTTTGATGTAGAGGTACAAGGCTACATTATAGGATAAAGTACTGGCTCAGTGGGAAGGACCAAGTAGTTGAACCATAGAAGATGAAAAGAAAAAGGAACCTTGTTTTGAGGAAGAAATATCCTTTGATGTAGAGGTACAAGGCTACATTATAGGATAAAGTACTGGCTCAGTGGGGAGGACCAAGTAGTTGGACTATAAAAGATGAAAAAAAAGAACTTTGTTTTAAGGAGGAAATATCCTTTGATGTAGAGGTACAAGGCTACATTATAGGATAAAGTACTGGCTCAGTGGGAAGGACCAAGTAGTTGGACCATAAAAGATGAAGAGAAAAAGGAACTTTGTTTTGAGGAGGAAATATCCTTTGATGTAGAGGTACAAGGCTACATTATAGAATAAAGTACTGGCTCAGTTATAAGGACCAAGTAGTTGGACTATGGAAGATGAAAAAAAGGAACTTTGTTTTGAGGAGGAAATATCCTTTGATGTAGAGGTACAAGGCTACATTATAGGATAAAGTACTGGCTCAGTGGGAAGGACCAAGTAGTTGGACTATGGAAGATGAAGAGAAAAAGGAACTTTGTTTTGAGGAGGAAATATCCTTTGATGTAGAGGTACAAGACTAAATTATAGGATAAAGTACTGGCTCAGTGGGAAGGACCAAGTAGTTGGACTATAGAAGATGAAAAAAAAGGAACTTTGTTTTGAGAAGGAAATATCCTTTGATGTAGAGGTAAAAGGCTACATTATAAGATAAAGTACTGGCTCAGTTAGAAGGACCAGGTAGTTGGACAATGGAAGATGAAAAAAAAGGAACTTTGTTTTGAGGAGGAAATATCCTTTGATGTAGAGGTACAAGGCTACAATATAGGATAAAGTACTGGCTCAGTTAGAAGGACCAAGTAGTTGGACTATGGAAGATGAAAAAAAAAACTTTGTTTTGAGGAGGAAATATCCTTTGATGTAGAGGTACAAGGCTACATTATAGGATAAAGTACTGGCTCAGTGGGAAGGACCAAGTAGTTGGACCATAGAAGATGAAGAGAAAAAGGAACTTTGTTTTGAGGAGGAAATATCCTTTGATGTAGAGGTACAAGGCTATATTATAGGATAAAGTACTGGCTCAGTGGGAAGGACCAAGTAGTTGGACTATGGAAGATGAAAAAAAAGAAACCTTGTTTAGAGGAGGAAATATCCTTTGATGTAGAGGTACAAGGCAACATTATAGGATAAAGTACTGGCTCAGTTAGAAGGACCAGGTAGTTGGACTATGGAAGATGAAAAAAAAAGGAACTTTGTTTTGAGGAGGAGATATCCTTTGATGTAGAGGTACAAGGCTACATTATAGGATACAGTACTGGCTCAGTTAGAAGGACCAAGTAGTTGGACTATGGAAGATGAAAAAAAAAAAGGAACTTTGTTTTGAGGAGGAAATATCCTTTGATGTAGAGGTACAAGGCTACATTATAGGATAAAGTACTGGCTCAGTTAGAAGGACCAGGTAGTTGGACAATGGAAGATGAAAAAAAAGGAACTTTGTTTTGAGGAGGAAATATACTTTGATGTAGAGGTACAAGGCTACAATATAGGATAAAGTACTGGCTCAGTTAGAAGGACCAAGTAGTTGGACTATGGAAGATGAAAAAAAAAAGGAACTTTGTTTTGAGGAGGAAATATCCTTTGATGTAGAGGTACAAGGCTACATTATAGGATAAAGTACTGGCTCAGTTAGAAGGACCAAGTAGTTGGACTATGGAAGATAAAAAAAAAGAACTTTGTTTTGAGGAGGAAATATCCTTTGATGTAGAGGTACAAGGCTACATTATAGGATAAAGTACTGGCTCAGTTAGAAGGACCAAGTAGTTGGACTATGGAAGATAAAAAAAAAAAAGGGAACTTTGTTTTGAGGAGGAAATATCCTTTGATGTAGAGGTACAAGGCTACATTATAGGATAAAGTACTGGCTCAGTTAGAAGGACCAGGTAGTTGGACTATAGAAGATGAAAAAAAAAAAGGAACTTTGTTTTGAGGAGGAAATATCCTTTGATGTAGAGGTACAAGGCTATATTATACGATAAAGTACTAGCTCAGTTAGAAGGACCAAATAGTTGGACTATGGAAGATGAAAAAAAAAGGATCTTTGTTTTGAGGAGGAAATATCCTTTGACGTAGAGGTACAAGACTATATCAGAGGATAAAGTACTGGCTCAGTGGGAAGGACCAAGTAGTTGGACTATGGAAGATGAAAAAAAAAAGGAACTTTGTTTTGAGGAGGAAATATCCTTTGAAGTAGAGGTACAAGGCAACATTATAGGATAAAGTACTGGCTCAGTGGGAAGGACCAAGTAGTTGGACTATGGAAGATGAAAAAAAAAAGGAACATTGTTTTGAGGAGGAAATATCCTTTGATGTAGAGGTACAAAGCAACATTATAGGATAAAGTACTGGCTCAGTGGGAAGGACCGAGTAGTTGGACTATGGAATATGAAAAAAAAAGGAACTTTGTTTTGAGGAGGAAATATCCTTGGATGTAGAGGTACAATGCTACATTTTAGGATAAAGTACTGGCTCAGTGGGAAGGACCAAGTAGTTGGACTATGGAAGATGAAAAAAAAAAAAACTTTGTTTTGAGGAGGAAATATCCTTTGATGTAGAGGTACAAGGCTACATTATAGGATAAAGTACTGGCTCAGTGGGAAGGACCAAGTAGTTGGACTATGGAAGATGAAGAGAAAAAGAACTTTGTTATGAGGAGGAAATATCCTTTGATGTAGAGGTACAAAGCTACATTATAGGATAAAGTACAGGCTCAGTGGGAAGGAACAACTAGTTGGACTATGGAAGATGAAAAAAAAAAGGAACTTTGTTTTGAGGAGGAAATATCCTTTGATGTAGAGGTACAAGTCTACATTTTAGGATAAAGTACTGGCTCAGTGGGAAGCACCAAGTAGTTGGACTATGGAAGATGAAGAGAAAAAGAACTTTGTTTTGAGGAAGAAATATCCTTTGATGTAGAGGTACAAGACAACATTATAGGATAAAGTACTGGCTCAGTGGGAAGGACCAACTAGTTGGACTATAGAAGATGAAAAAAAAAAAAACTTTGTTTTAAGGAGGAAATATCCTTTGATGTAGAGGTACAAGGCTACATTATAGGATAAAGTACTGGCTCAGTGGGAAGGACCAAGTAGTTGGACTATGGAAGATGAAGAAAAAAAGAACTTTGTTTTGAGGAGGAAATATCCTTTGATTGCCTTATTGCCTTATTTTTTGTTTGGGTTCCCCCAGGTCCCTCAGTGTGAGGCACAAGGCTACATTATAGGATAAAGTACTGGCTCAGTGGGAAGGACCAAGTAGTTGGACTATGGAAGATGAAAAAAAAAGAAACTTTGTTTTGAGGAGGAAATATCCTTTGCTGTAGAGGTACAAGGCTACATTATAGGATAAAATACTGGCTCAGTGGGAAGGACCAAGTAGTAGAACCATAAAAGATGAAGAGAAAAAGGAACTTTGTTTTGAGGAGGAAATATCCTTTGATGTAGAGGTACAAGGCTACATTATAGGATAAAGTACTGGCTCAGTGGGAAGGACCAAGTAGTTGGACTATGGAAGATGAAAATAAAAGGAACTTTGTTTTGAGGAGGAAATATCCTTTGATGTAGAGGTACAAGGCTACATTATAGGATAAAGTATAGGATCAGTGGGAAGGACCAAGTAGTTGGACTATGGAAGATGAAGAGAAAAAGAACTTTGTTTTGAGGAGGAAATATCCTTTGATGTAGAGGTACAAGGCTACATTATAGGATAAAGTACTGGCTCAGTGGGAAGGACCAAGTAGTTGGACTAAGGAAGATGAAAAAAAAAGAAACTTTGTTTTGAGGAGGAAATATCCTTTGATGTAGAGGTACAATCCTACATTATAGGATAAAGTACTGGCTCAGTGGGAAGGACCAAGTAGTTGAACCATAAAAGATGAAGAGAAAAAGGAGCTTTGTTTTGAGGAGGAAATATCCTTTGATGTAGAGGTACAAGGCTACATTATAGGATAAAGTACTGGCTCAGTGGGAAGGACCAAGTAGTTGGACTATGGAAGATGAAAAAAAAGGAACTTTGTTTTGAGGAGGAAATATCCTTTGATGTAGAGGTACATGGCTACATTATAGGATAAAGTACTGGCTCAGTGGGAAGGACCAAGTAGTTGGACTATGGAAGATGAAGAGAAAAAGGAACTTTGTTTTGAGGAGGAAATATCCTTTGATGTAGAGGTACAAGGCTACATTATAGGATAAAGTACTGGCTCAGTGGGAAGGACCAGGTAGTTGGACTATGGAAGATGAAAAAAAAAAAAAACTTTGTTTTGAGGAGGAAATATCCTTTGATGTAGAGGTACAAGACTACATTATAGGATAAAGTCCTGGCTCAGTGGGGAGGACCAAGTAGTTGGACTATAGAAGATGAAAAAAAAAACAACAACTTTGTTTTGAGGAGGAAATATCCTTTGATGTAGAGGTACAAGGCTACATTATAGGATAAAGTACTGGCTCAGTGGGAAGGACCAAGTAGTAGAACCATAAAAGATGAAAAAAAAAGAAACTTTGTTTTGAGGAGGAAATATCCTTTGATGTAGAGGTACAATCCTACATTATAGGATAAAGTACTGGCTCAGTGGGAAGGACCAAGTAGTTGAACCATAAAAGATGAAGAGAAAAAGGAGCTTTGTTTTGAGGAGGAAATATCCTTTGATGTAGAGGTACAAGGCTACATTATAGGATAAAGTACTGGCTCAGTGGGAAGGACCAAGTAGTTGGACTATGGAAGATGAAACAAAAAGAAACTTTGTTTTGAGGAGGAAATATCCTTTGCTGTAGAGGTACAAGGCTACATTATAGGATAAAGTACTGGCTCAGTGGGAAGGACCAAGTAGTAGAACCATAAAAGATGAAGAGAAAAAGGAACTTTGTTTTGAGGAGGAAATATCCTTTGATGTAGAGGTACAAGGCTACATTATAGGATAAAGTACTGGCTCAGTGGGAAGGACCAAGTAGTTGGACTATGGAAGATGAAGAGAAAAAGAACTTTGTTTTGAGGAGGAAATATCCTTTGATGCAGAGGTACAAGGCTACATTATAGGATAAAGTACTGGCTCAGTGGGAAGGACCAAGTAGTTGGACTAAGGAAGATGAAAAAAAAAGAAACTTTGTTTTGAGGAGGAAATATCCTTTGATGTAGAGGTACAAGGCTGCATTATAGGATAAAGTACTGGCTCAGTGGGAAGGACCAAGTAGTAGAACCATAAAAGATGAAAAAAAAAAAAACTTTGTTTTGAGGAGGAAATATCCTTTGATGTAGAGGTACAATCCTACATTATAGGATAAAGTACTGGCTCAGTGGGAAGGACCAAGTAGTTGAACCATAAAAGATGAAGAGAAAAAGGAGCTTTGTTTTGAGGAGGAAATATCCTTTGATGTAGAGGTACAAGGCTACATTATAGGATAAAGTACTGGCTCAGTGGGAAGGACCAAGTAGTTGGACTATGGAAGATGAAAAAAAAGGAACTTTGTTTTGACGAGGAAATATCCTTTGATGTAGAGGTACAATCCTACATCATAGGATAAAGTACTGGCTCAGTGGGAAGGACCAAGTAGTTGAACCATAAAAGATGAAGAGAAAAAGGAGCTTTGTTTTGAGGAGGAAATATCCTTTGATGTAGAGGTACAAGGCTACATTATAGGATAAAGTACTGGCTCAGTTAGAAGGACCAAGTAGTTGGACTATGGAAGATGAAAAAAAAGAACTTTGTTTTGAGGAGGAAATATCCTTTGATGCAGAGGTACAAGGCTACATTATAAGATAAAGTACTGGCTCAGTGGGAAGGACCAAGTAGTTGGACTAAGGAAGATGAAAAAAAAAAAAACTTTGTTTTGAGGAGGAAATATCCTTTGATGTAGAGGTACAAGGCTACATTATAGGATAAAGTACTGGCTCAGTGGGAAGGACCAAGTAGTAGAACCATAAAAGATGAAAAAAAAAGAAACTTTGTTTTGAGGAGGAAATATCCTTTGATGTAGAGGTACAATCCTACATTATAGGATAAAGTACTGGCTCAGTGGGAAGGACCAAGTAGTTGAACCATAAAAGATGAAGAGAAAAAGGAGCTTTGTTTTGAGGAGGAAATATCCTTTGATGTAGAGGGACAAGGCTACATTATAGGATAAAGTACTGGCTCAGTGGGAAGGACCAAGTAGTTGGACTATGGAAGATGAAAAAAAAAGAAACTTTGTTTTGAGGGGGAAATATCCTTTGCTGTAGAGGTACAAGGCTACATTATAGGATAAAATACTGGCTCAGTGGGAAGGACCAAGTAGTAGAACCATAAAAGATGAAGAGAAAAAGGAACTTTGTTTTGAGGAGGAAATATCCTTTGATGTAGAGGTACAAGGCTACATTATAGGATAAAGTACTGGCTCAGTGGGAAGGACCAAGTAGTTGGACTATGGAAGATGAAAATAAAAGGAACTTTGTTTTGAGGAGGAAATATCCTTTGATGTAGAGGTACAAGGCTACATTATAGGATAAAGTACAGGATCAGTGGGAAGGACCAAGTAGTTGGACTATGGAAGATGAAGAGAAAAAGAACTTTGTTTTGAGGAGGAAATATCCTTTGATGTAGAGGTACAAGGCTACATTATAGGATAAAGTACTGGCTCAGTGGGAAGGACCAAGTAGTTGGACTAAGGAAGATGAAAAAAAAAGAAACTTTGTTTTGAGGAGGAAATATCCTTTGATGTAGAGGTACAATCCTACATTATAGGATAAAGTACTGGCTCAGTGGGAAGGACCAAGTAGTTGAACCATAAAAGATGAAGAGAAAAAGGAGCTTTGTTTTGAGGAGGAAATATCCTTTGATGTAGAGGTACAAGGCTACATTATAGGATAAAGTACTGGCTCAGTGGGAAGGACCAAGTAGTTGGACTATGGAAGATGAAAAAAAAGGAACTTTGTTTTGAGGAGGAAATATCCTTTGATGTAGAGGTACATGGCTACATTATAGGATAAAGTACTGGCTCAGTGGGAAGGACCAAGTAGTTGGACTATGGAAGATGAAGAGAAAAAGGAACTTTGTTTTGAGGAGGAAATATCCTTTGATGTAGAGGTACAAGGCTACATTATAGGATAAAGTACTGGCTCAGTGGGAAGGACCAGGTAGTTGGACTATGGAAGATGAAAAAAAAAAAAAACTTTGTTTTGAGGAGGAAATATCCTTTGATGTAGAGGTACAAGACTACATTATAGGATAAAGTCCTGGCTCAGTGGGGAGGACCAAGTAGTTGGACTATAGAAGATGAAAAAAAAAACAACAACTTTGTTTTGAGGAGGAAATATCCTTTGATGTAGAGGTACAAGGCTACATTATAGGATAAAGTACTGGCTCAGTGGGAAGGACCAAGTAGTAGAACCATAAAAGATGAAAAAAAAAGAAACTTTGTTTTGAGGAGGAAATATCCTTTGATGTAGAGGTACAATCCTACATTATAGGATAAAGTACTGGCTCAGTGGGAAGGACCAAGTAGTTGAACCATAAAAGATGAAGAGAAAAAGGAGCTTTGTTTTGAGGAGGAAATATCCTTTGATGTAGAGGTACAAGGCTACATTATAGGATAAAGTACTGGCTCAGTGGGAAGGACCAAGTAGTTGGACTATGGAAGATGAAACAAAAAGAAACTTTGTTTTGAGGAGGAAATATCCTTTGCTGTAGAGGTACAAGGCTACATTATAGGATAAAGTACTGGCTCAGTGGGAAGGACCAAGTAGTAGAACCATAAAAGATGAAGAGAAAAAGGAACTTTGTTTTGAGGAGGAAATATCCTTTGATGTAGAGGTACAAGGCTACATTATAGGATAAAGTACTGGCTCAGTGGGAAGGACCAAGTAGTTGGACTATGGAAGATGAAGAGAAAAAGAACTTTGTTTTGAGGAGGAAATATCCTTTGATGCAGAGGTACAAGGCTACATTATAGGATAAAGTACTGGCTCAGTGGGAAGGACCAAGTAGTTGGACTAAGGAAGATGAAAAAAAAAGAAACTTTGTTTTGAGGAGGAAATATCCTTTGATGTAGAGGTACAAGGCTGCATTATAGGATAAAGTACTGGCTCAGTGGGAAGGACCAAGTAGTAGAACCATAAAAGATGAAAAAAAAAAAAACTTTGTTTTGAGGAGGAAATATCCTTTGATGTAGAGGTACAATCCTACATTATAGGATAAAGTACTGGCTCAGTGGGAAGGACCAAGTAGTTGAACCATAAAAGATGAAGAGAAAAAGGAGCTTTGTTTTGAGGAGGAAATATCCTTTGATGTAGAGGTACAAGGCTACATTATAGGATAAAGTACTGGCTCAGTGGGAAGGACCAAGTAGTTGGACTATGGAAGATGAAAAAAAAGGAACTTTGTTTTGACGAGGAAATATCCTTTGATGTAGAGGTACAATCCTACATCATAGGATAAAGTACTGGCTCAGTGGGAAGGACCAAGTAGTTGAACCATAAAAGATGAAGAGAAAAAGGAGCTTTGTTTTGAGGAGGAAATATCCTTTGATGTAGAGGTACAAGGCTACATTATAGGATAAAGTACTGGCTCAGTTAGAAGGACCAAGTAGTTGGACTATGGAAGATGAAAAAAAAGAACTTTGTTTTGAGGAGGAAATATCCTTTGATGCAGAGGTACAAGGCTACATTATAGGATAAAGTACTGGCTCAGTGGGAAGGACCAAGTAGTTGGACTAAGGAAGATGAAAAAAAAAAAAACTTTGTTTTGAGGAGGAAATATCCTTTGATGTAGAGGTACAAGGCTACATTATAGGATAAAGTACTGGCTCAGTGGGAAGGACCAAGTAGTAGAACCATAAAAGATGAAAAAAAAGAAACTTTGTTTTGAGGAGGAAATATCCTTTGATGTAGAGGTACAATCCTACATTATAGGATAAAGTACTGGCTCAGTGGGAAGGACCAAGTAGTTGAACCATAAAAGATGAAGAGAAAAAGGAGCTTTGTTTTGAGGAGGAAATATCCTTTGATGTAGAGGGACAAGGCTACATTATAGGATAAAGTACTGGCTCAGTGGGAAGGACCAAGTAGTTGGACTATGGAAGATGAAAAAAAAAGAAACTTTGTTTTGAGGGGGAAATATCCTTTGCTGTAGAGGTACAAGGCTACATTATAGGATAAAGTACTGGCTCAGTGGGAAGGACCAAGTAATAGAACCATAAAAGATGAAGAGAAAAAGGAACTTTGTTTTGAGGAGGAAATATCCTTTGATGTAGAGGTACAAGGCTACATTATAGGATAAAGTACTGGCTCAGTGGGAAGGACCAAGTAGTTGGACTATGGAAGATGAAAATAAAAGGAACTTTGTTTTGAGGAGGAAATATCCTTTGATGTAGAGGTACAAGGCTACATTATAGGATAAAGTACTGGCTCAGTGGGAAGGACCAAGTAGTTGGACTATGGAAGATGAAAAAAAAAAGTAACTTTGTTTTGAGGAGGAAATATCCTTTGATGTAGAGGTACAAGGCTACATTATAGGATAAAGTACTGGCTCAGTGGGGAGGACCAAGTAGTTGGACTATGGAAGATGAAGAGAAAAAGAACTTTATTTTGACGAGGAAATATCCTTTGATGTAGAGGTACAAGGCTACATTATAGGATGAAGTACTGGCTCAGTGGGAAGGACCAAGTAGTTGGACTATGGAAGATGAAAAAAAAAAAAAGGATCTTTGTTTTGAGGAGGAAATATCCTTTGATGTAGAGGTACAAGGCTACATTATAGGATAAAGTACTGGCTCAGTGGGAAGGAACAAGTAGTTGGACTATGGAAGATGAAGAGAAAAAGAACTTTGTTTTGACGAGGAAATATCCTTTGATGTAGAGGTACAAGGCTACATTATAGGATAAAGTACTGGCTCAGTGGGAAGGACCAAGTAGTTGGACTATAAAAGATGGAAAAAAAAAAAAACTTTGTTTTGAGGAGGAAATATCCTTTGATGTAGAGGTACAAGACTACATTATAGGATAAAGTCCTGGCTCAGTGGGGAGGACCAAGTAGTTGGACTATGGAAGATGAAGAGAAAAAGAACTTTGTTTTGACGAGGAAATATCCTTTGATGTAGAGGTACAAGGCTACATTATAGGATAAAGTACTGGCTCAGTGGGAAGGACCAAGTAGTTGGACTATGGAAGATGAAAAAAAAAAGGATCTTTGTTTTGAGGAGGAAATATCCTTTGATGTAGAGGTACAAGACTACATTATAGGATAAAGTCCTGGCTCAGTGGGGAGGACCAAGTAGTTGGACTATAGAAGATGAAAAAAAAAACAACTTTGTTTTGAGGAGGAAATATCCTTTGATGTAGAGGTACAAGACTACATTATAGGATAAAGTCCTGGCTCAGTGGGGAGGACCAAGTAGTTGGACTATGGAAGATGAAGAGAAAAAGAACTTTGTTTTGACGAGGAAATATCCTTTGATGTAGAGGTACAAGGCTACATTATAGGATAAAGTACTGGCTCAGTGGGGAGGACCAAGTAGTTGGACTATGGAAGATGAAGAGAAAAAGAACTTTGTTTTGACGAGGAAATATCCTTTGATGTAGAGGTACAAGACTACATTATAGGATAAAGTCCTGGCTCAGTTAGAAGGACCAAGTAGTTGGACTATAAAAGATGAAAAAAAAAAGGAACTTTGTTTTGAGGAGGAAATATCCTTTGATGTAGAGGTACAAGACTACATTATAGGATAAAGTACTGGCTCAGTTAGAAGGACAAAGTAGTTGGACTATGGAAGATGAAAAAAAAAGGAACTTTGTTTTGAGGAGGAAATATCCTTTTAGAGCAACGGAAATGTTTCGTTTCCATTTAAAATTAAATGCAGTCTGCAGTGTCTGAAGCTACTGATTCAATTTGCATTTATAAATTAAAAATAAAATAATTTCACCGCTTCTAAACAACAAAATTGAGCCTCAGTTTTTCACATTAGTGAATCATCTTATTAAGAAAAACGTAACCTGACATCCCATACCACTGGCTGGCGTTAGCTTCGGTATCTAAAAGGCGAAACAATATTACCAAACAGATACTTGTTCCTGATCATACTTATAATCAATGATACTGCCTTTTAATATCATTAAAAAGCACTTCAATTTTTCCCATCTTACACAGTCATTGCTCACACAACAAGTTTGTGTATATATATATATATATATATATATATATATATATATATATATATATATATATATATATATATATACATATGTATATATATATATATATATATATATATATATATAATCACTTATTATACAAATGAAACTAATATATCTACTTTATAGAATTTCATGAATAATTTGACAATAAAAGGATCTCTATCAAACCACATTTATTCTTCATCCTTTGGTATTTTATATTTCATCTCTACCTATAATACTTCCTTACCTCTCTCTCTCTCTCTCTCTCTCTCTCTCTCTCTCTCTCTCTCTCTCTCTCTCTCTCTAAACATATTTTAGTAAACGGAAGTAACATTATTCTTTCGATATTTCTTACTTCACATCTATACATTTAATCAGGCATTGAAATGCATACCATATACGCCTAAGGACAGATAGACACACGGTCAATGGATTATCATTGGCAAATTTAACATTAATGACATTTCTATTGGACATTAATGAGAAGTAAATGGCAGCTCTCGGGTTTGACTCTGGCAATGTGTGTTCGAGTAATCACGATTGCTAGTCATGGAAGGCCAAAGGTAACATCGTCCTTACTTCGGTGTAAGATCAAAGACAGCATCAATCTTATATCATTGTTTTGAAGTTCCCTCACAACTATATCCCTATTGTTTAATATCGATAGTACAGTTGGCTTCATTAATCACGGTACACTTCATGGGAAGCTAAGCAGACGTTAAACAGCTGTACATTGTAGCAGGTATCGCTGTGTTTAGCTAAAGAAACAATGTTGGTAACGCTGATTGTAAAACAAAGTCGCAGAGCTTGTATACACTATTTTAAAAGCATTTTTATTAGTACTGTATTACGAAGTGCTGTTTAGCAAATAAATATCTAGCTAGGCAGCTCCTCGAAAAATTAATAAAAATGCTCTAGATCATATATTTACTAGATTGGCGACTTTGCTTTACAGTCAGCGTTGCCAACAGATTTTCCTTTGCTTAACACAGCAATACCTGCTACAACATGGAGCTGCCAGACTTTTCCTTAGCATCCACTGAAGTATACCGGAATTAATGAAGCCAACTGTACATGGGAACAGTGGTCTGTAGTGGGTCGCAATTATGGTTGTATTAAGGCATGAGGAGAAAAACTGTAACCCTAGAGACCTATTGAGATGTTAAAGATTCATATCTTCTGGAGGATTCCGTTTAAAATAAATAGGTGTTTGTGTGTGTTAGAAGAAAACCCTAATTAAAAGAGAAAGAAATCAGTGTTTTATGGCAAGGGTTTGAACACTAATTCCTTAATTGGCTTTAGATATCATTACAGCAGACTTAGTATTGTCATAAAACTGAAAAATAATCCAATATAATTCCTCATCTTTCGCAGACCTTAGTTGACATTTTCTAATGTGTACATAAATGTTTTTAAATTACAACTATTCTCTACCTAAACTGTAAGCAAGTAGAGGTAGTTATCATATCATGGAAAACTTTGTGGTTATAACGTCGGATAAAGCGAATTTATGTGATGGTTTAGGAGACTGTTCTTGCCTCAATGTTCTTGGATACAATTATGTCCGTCTATTTGCCACGAAATGGCACATGTCTCTGATTTGTTTTCAAATAGTTAATAAACAATAGGAGGTTCAGTGCTCTTTAATTTCTTTCTAATTTTCTTTATTATTCAATTATTAAACCCCAGTTTCTCTTACAGAAATAGCAGAGATGAAAACATAAATTTTCACAGTTGCATTAAAATCTCATACATAATTACAGCCATAATAGTCAAAGTATCAATTTTTTTTTCTTTATTTCATAAAT
>NC_090735.1:55702920-55705420 GCF_036898095.1 Palaemon carinicauda
ATACTAAATTAAACAAATAGATTTAGAGGACACAACAATTACTCTCTTTTCATCAATAAATTCTAATATTCCCTTTTGTATTACGAATGATTTGTCGAATAAAACAACCGGAATTTTCCTAAAAAATCTACTTTTTACGAATCATTTCCACCAATTAAGATCACTCTTTTTACTATGTTAGTTTTCATGATGATATTGATTAATTGTATATTATTAGATATGATAAATTCTGTCTCATTATATTCTGAAAAACTATCAAACAAATATAATTAAATTAAAACTAATAAAATCAAGCCCGCAGATATATATAACCATCTAACTGTTCATCCCATCGTATCAAAATATAGATTAGATATGAAATTTGAGGTTTAAGGTTCAAAACAAACTTCCAACATATTATTATTCTCAACTTCGATCAAAATGTTTACTTGTTTTTAAGAGAATCTTATAATTTGTCCTAACATCAGATCATAACACACTTGAAAATGTTCCAAATATGTACAACATGTTATCATAATTGGCATTTAATTTCAAAATATTTGGAGCGAACGTTAGATATCTTCCAAGATCTTTGGTTACCATATTTCTTGACTAAATGTTTACTTTATCCATTGTTATAAAACCACATTGAAATGAGATGCAAAAATAATGAAATTGAATCGAAGTATAAAACTAAGTAAATCAAAAATTCTACTCAAAATTTAACTGAGGAAGAAATAGTGAAATAAACTAAATTTAAGATTAAAATTAAGATAATTAACACAAGGTTATTTAAAATTTAACTGTAGCTATATAAACAAAGCACATATGTGGACCTGAAATTAACTCTAATATTCAAGGACGGCTATAGATATTAATTACGATTTTCTTGAAGAAGGAATGAGAGGAATTTCTCATTATCCAAAGAAAACATAATCACATAAAACAGCATCTTCCTCCATCTGCTCAAATTCCATTGCCTGGGATTCTCCACATATCATTCAACGAGGTTACTCGTTAAAGCTTCCAAATTACCACAAAAGGTTTACAGTCAAACATCATTAATTAACATGAGTTATTTGAGGTGTGTGCTTTTCTCTGAAGAAAAATATAAAACATAGCTTTGGTAATGAGATAAAGAGCGCTTCTTCAAAAGGAGAGAGAGAGAGAGAGAGAGAGAGAGAGAGAGAGAGAGAGAGAGAGAGAGAGAGAGAGAGAGATTAAAAAAAGAAGATATAATCTAATCCCGTAAATAATCATGTTCCTTAACGCAGCTTAGGCAACGATTGGAAAATATTTGATACATGAGAAACAATTAACAAAATGAAAAAGATATGAATGAAAAAACCATTGAAGAAAAAACAATAGTGCTTAAGAGTTCCGTATTTCGTAATCTTTTGATGTCTTGATTTAGACCATCTTGATGTTGAAATCTAAAATTTCCTTTTCAAAACCTTCGTTAACTTAAGATGTTCTCTTTCTAAAATGTAAAATGATCTTTTCTATTTGAATTGTGGAATGAAACATAAGATTTTTCATCCCCTAAAGAATGGGGATGTGAAATACCGTAATTATTTCTTTTATTTGTGCGTTAAGTGTTGTTAAAAGGATGCCAAAAATTGGCAAAAATAGGTTTAGATCCTTCAACGATTTCAAGGAGTATGATAATTAGGCAATTTTCAACCAATCAGGATATTCGTCATAGCACACTTCTTTTCTACAAAGTTTTTTTATCAAGATAATATCTGAAGGATATCATAGGAGGTAAATTTGAAGGACAAAGACCCAGAGGATGGAAAAGGAATTCAATGCTAGATGACCTGAAGGGAGGGACAAGGTGCCATGAGATAAAAGAGCTGGCCATGGTTGAATAGAGAATTATGGAGGGTGAATAATACATGAAAGGACCTGCCTTAGGGCACAACACTATAGTAGTAGTAGCAATATCTTTCCCCCCCCCCAAAAAAAAAGGGTCAACCACAATGCAATATTCTGTACATCCCCTGCCCCAATATTAATCGTACTTCATTTCCTTACTTCTATCAAAATACACAATAAAAAGATGGACAAATGCAAAAAAGTATTCTTCCACACAAAAGTACCTCCCTTTTATACACACACTCTTCCCTCAGAGGAACGGGTCCAATGAGAACACCGAGCAAGCCAATTTAAATGATTTAAAGTTTTCAGGCATCCTGACATCTAAGGTCATTGACGCCGGTAACATTTAATTTATGTATACAAAAATAAAAAATGAAATAAAACAAAAAATTAAAGAGTATTCAATTAAAATCATAAAAATTGAATGTCATAAAAGTTAAATATTTTTCAGAAGACCTGCTTCTGAAAGAAATCTAAAAATGCCACTTGCATGGTAGGACACATCATTTCCAAGAATCTTGGCAAGGATGAACCTGCCACCCTCACCTCGAGCCTCAAACAAATATCTATTCCGCAAGATGTTATAATTGGGGCATTCGGTCAACAAATGCCTCACTGTTAGAGGCCGAGCAAGCCAATG
>NC_090735.1:55715420-55730420 GCF_036898095.1 Palaemon carinicauda
CGTCAGACTTTCCAACTAGATTAAAATGCCAAAAGGCAAATTAGGGGTATTCATGGAACTCTCAGATGCATACCAACGCATCCGCGAGATGACTCTCCCAGCTAGCTCCACCCACCCTTTGTCCCCGAAATAAAAAAAAGATAACATCCTATCACCAGGCTCTACACTAAAATTCCAAGCCTGTGGTACAGAATTTTCCAAAGCACCTAATACACTGCGTATTTTCTTTCAAACACGACACAATACCTCATAAAAATATAAAAGAACATCACATAAGCTTACCCTTGTTCATATCTTGCACGAATCCTACTACACTCAAATAGCTTACGTAAGACTTCGTAACAAAAATATGTGAACTAAAAAAGTTAATTTTTAAAAATAACGTAAATTTACATATACTAATTTGAATAAAGAATACAATGATGTTAACGACGATGGTCTTACGTAATTTACATATAATTCTTAAATCTACACAAAAGGGGCTCATTTTACGGGCTGGCTAACCTCTCTTCAATTCACAAATAAAACATAAATAAACTCATTAACAAACTATTGTATTTACTCTACACTAGACCAGCTTCGTAAGAATATATATATATATATTAATTTCCTTCACTAGCTACGAGCAAATGCTACATAATATTCTCTAAATGTAATTTATAGGATAATTTTCTTTTATGTGATGGTAAGAGAAATCTCCATATTTCTTTCTTGGAAACGGAACAGGAAACGTTAATTTGATAATGCCAAAAAGGTTGTATAGGATCGTGATGATGACCTCCGTATCCTAACCAGCAACAAAACAATTGTTCCCCACCTCTCTCTCTCTCTCTCTCTCTCTCTCTCTCTCTCTCTCTCTCTCTCTCTCTCTCTCTCTCTCTCTCTCTCTCTCTCGCTCTCAATGAATACAATCCCTTAACTACCACTTCTCCCTGTAAAATATGCAGAATCGAGAACCATCCCATTTGTCGCACTCCGATCTATCCTCTATCCTCAATTTCAACTCCTTCGACCCTGATCGATCCTTTCAGATTCCTCTATCCTCATTGATGACTGTACTTGCATTTACATTTACATTCTTGAAATACCTGATCTGATGGTAGACAATTTCATGCTACAACGTTTTCAGATATTGCCTGAAATATTGGGGAGAAAATCTTCTCATTCGTTAAATATTTATACACATTTAGATAGATACAGATACACGTATACATATATATATATATACATATATTATATACAGTATATATATATATATATATATATATATATATATATATATATATATATATATATATATATATATATATATATATATATATGCTACGTCGACACTCGTTCCTTCATCAAGAATAGTGGATTTAAAAAGTGAAAATGTGTCTGTCCAGTACTTGCAAAGAAAATCCGTAGGCCTATACGATAACAAATCCTTTGGTACGAATTTTTTATCATCTGATTTTCTACATGAATGCAAAACTGCAATATACTATGATATGATTATGTGAATATATTTATCGATGAAATGATAAAGATTGAATAAAGAAAATAAGAAAAGCATTAGCAAAAAGGCTAGTGCTTTTATAATGTCCCAGATTCGTATATTCACCTCAAACGCAAAAGACTTCTTTAATAGTAAGATTCAAATAAAAAACGTTTACAGGTCTACAAAAAGTAAATAAAAACAAGTAGAAAGATCAATCAGATATTTCAGATCTCCGCAAATGAACATTGCCTACATCTGACTCAAGTCTACGGGTCAAGCTCTCCTTCTTTCATATGTTTACTATTTGTATAATATAATAAACATCCAGGATCCAGATTACCTCTAAAATCTAGCCTATTTCTGACATATCCTTAAATTTTCATAAAAACATCATGGTTAACAAACAAACAGACAGAGATGAAAACATAATCTCCTTTGCGGGGGTAAAAAAGCTAAGAAAACCAGAAGCTGTAATAATAAAAGGTTGAAAAGGGACGTGCCTTACCCTGTACACTACTGTATATCCAGCCCGTAGATCTTCTGGGATCAAACCCTGTAAGTCTTTATCCCTACCTGTCCCGGTAATGAAAACGGAACTCCTTCTTCTCCCTAGAGGAGATGAATTCATAAATTTTAGACAAGGTACTTTGTCTCGCATTATTTGTATGTTGCTATGTTAAGCGAGGCTGTGTATAAATGGGGCTTTGCTTTTAACAAGTAAAGTAACAATAATAACAATGATAATAATTTCAATAATAATAATAATAATAATAATAATAATAATAACAATAACAATAATAATAATAATGATAATCTCTATTCTCATTATTATAGCGAGTTAAATAAACAATTTTCAATTCCACTAAAGCACAGACACAGATATATGTACACACTATAATTTCCAAACAATGTTCATAAAGCAATTGCATTTATGATACTTGATATATTATTTGCGTAAATTAACTCCTTCAAAACAGATATTTTGATATGATTCTATTCATTAGACATGGATATATATATATATATATATATATATATATATATATATATATATATATATATACAGTATGTATAATATATATATGTATATATATACATATATATATATATATATATATAAATACATATATATATATATATATATATATATATGTGTGTGTGTGTGTGTGTGTGTTTGTGTGTGTAATTGTTTATTTTAATGATTTTTCTCCCCAAACTGATATTTGGATATGATTTTACTCATGAGGCATCCAATTATCAGCACTGGCCAGATAGTCAAATAACCAATAGTTGACTAAAATATAAATAGTTGCACATAATCTTATCCTTTCATGTTAACATTTTATCATGAAACATTTAAAAACTGGTAAATTACTTTATTCTGATTACAAAAATGGAATAAGGTTTCGCTCTTTAGGACAAACGTGTTTTCATCTGACATACAACGTCCATAGGTGTGGGATTGTATTCAAGTGTTACGTGATATCAAGATTATTCAAATTTTAATGTTATGGAACATGAGTTCTTAATAGAGGCCATATCACTAAAGGTGAATAGAGATCATGTTTACGTTATAAACAAGGATGAAAACATAAACATAACATAGGATAGATGGATAAAAATAATGGAGAAAAGTAAGAATGAAAGAACGATGAAATAGGTGGATGAACGATCATTAACAGGTGACTAAGGAGAAGAGATGGTAATTTGAGAGCAGGTGAGGAGAAAATGGGAATGAAATATTCAAAAGAAAATTATGGTTGTTCACATCGAAAAACAGTAAAACAAACATAAATAACATCCCATACCAAACACGTAAGCATCTCTTCTTACATCCTTATACAGGGAAAATATGTTTGTTTACATGAAAAAAGTAAAGCAATTATAGTTAACATCCCATACCAAATATGCAAGTATCGCTTCTTTCATCCTTATACCACGAAAATATGTTTGTTTACATAGAGAGAAAAGTAAAACAAACATAAATAACATCCCATACCAAACATGTAAGCATCACTTCTTATATCCTTATACAGGAAAAATGTGTTTGTTTACATCGAATAAAGCAAAACAAACATAAATAACATCTCATACCAAACACCTAAGCATCACTTCTTATATCCTTATACAGGAAAAAATATGTTTGTTTACATCGAATAAAGCAAAACAAACATAAATAACATCTCATACCAAACAAGTAAGCATCACTTCTTATATCCTTATACAGGAAAAATGTGTTTGTTTACATCGAATAAAGCAAAGCAAACATAAATAACATCTCATACCAAACAAGTAAGCATCACTTCTTATATCCTTATACAGGAAAAATGTGTTTTTTTACATCGAATAAAGCAAAACAAACATAAATAACATCTCATACCAAACACCTAAGCATCACTTCTTATATCCTTATACAGGAAAAATGTGTTTGTTTACATCGAATAAAGCAAAACAAACATAAATAACATCTCATACCAAACACCTAAGCATCACTTCTTATATCCTTATACAGGAAAAAATGTGTTTGTTTACATCGAATAAAGCAAAACAAACATAAATAACATCTCATACCAAACACCTAAGCATCACTTCTTATATCCTTATACAGGAAAAATTTGTTTGTTTACATCGAATAAAGCAAAACAAACATAAATAACATCTCATACCAAACACCTAAGCATCACTTCTTATATCCTTATACAGGAAAAATGTGTTTGTTTACATCGAATAAAGCAAAACAAACATAAATAACATCTCATACCAAACACCTAAGCATCACTTCTTATATCCTTATACAGGAAAAAATGTGTTTGTTTACATCGAATAAAGCAAAACAAACATAAATAACATCTCATACCAAACACCTAAGCATCACTTCTTATATCCTTATACAGGAAAAAATGTGTTTGTTTACATCGAATAAAGCAAAACAAACATAAATAACATCTCATACCAAACAAGTAAGCATCACTTCTTATATCCTTATACAGGAAAAATGTGTTTGTTTACATCGAATAAAGCAAAGCAAACATAAATAACATCTCATACCAAACAGGTAAGTATCACTTCTTTCTCCCTTATATCAGGAGAATATGTTTGTTTACATCGGAAAAAAAAAACTTAAATAACATACCTTACCAAATGGTAAGCATCACTTCTTTTATCCTTTATCAGGAAAAATAAAGTAAAACAATTGTAAATAACATCCCATACCAAACATGCAAGTATCACACCTTATATCCGTATACAGGAAAAATATGTTTATTTACATCGAAATAAGAAAAACAAACATAAATAACATCCCATACCAAACAGGTAAGCATCAGTTCTTTTATCCTTATACAGGAAAAATATTATGTTTGTTTACATCGAAAAAGGTAAAACAAACGTAAATAACATCCCATACCAAACAGGTAAGCATCAGTTCTTTATATAACTGACGAAAAATACGAATCTTTCAATTTGGAAGCTGTAGCAGAATCCACAATGTCTTCGGTGTCAGAACATGAGCTGGACATTTTTCTTCTTACCTTTCACAAGAGATTTCTTGGGTAAACCTGATATTGTTGGATAAAGCTGACATAGGCTACTAGGATAAACTTGATCTCCTCTGTGTTATCTAACTGCCATCTACGACCCTTGATTCTCGGGTGGACGTTACAAGAAAATAGAAGATTGTACCAAAAAACAAATAGCGTGAAATAAATGTAAACATTTTATATTTTATTTACAATATAATTCGCTTTCGGGAATTGCCATGTCATAATCTCTTGACTAATAATTTCTCCATAATATTTTACTTATGTTTACGTATCTTTATTCATGATAACTCAACTAAGACTGTTATGAATGACACAATTCCCTTATACTATTAATGAGGTTTTATACAAAAAAAAAAAAACGTTCTACTTATCAACGATGTTTTATGATAAAATATTCTGTGTAATTAAATCTCATAACGCACTGAAGCCAGATTCTGCATGCAGAGGGGAATAAGAACGATAACAAGTTTTTTTTATTTTTTTTTTTTTACTTAAAAAACCCTCCTGTGAAAGACAGAAGTTTCCCGTGAAAGAATTTGTCATCTATATCGACTTTACCTGACCAGATAATGAAGGATTCGATTATTGAAACGTTCCTTGCGTAACGAGATATCCTTCTTGATTAGGATATTGCTTTTTATTCATAACTATCCTACGCAAAAAAAAAAAAAAAGTTCTTCGGGAAAAAACACGTTATGTTGAACAGGCTGACATAAATGTCATAGTAGTTGATATATCTTAAGATAATTTTCATTCTCTATTCATTATTTTTCATACAGTTTATTAATTTCCTTATTTCCTTTCCTCATTGGGCTGTTTTTCCTCGTTGAGGCCCTTGGACTATAGCATCCTGCTTATCCAATAGGGCTGTAAATTAGCTGATAATAATAATAATAATAATAATAATAATAATAATAATAATAATAATAATAAACCTTTTCCAAGTGTTACAAAACGTTGTTTTGGTACTGAAACGTTATCGGAGATAATAATAATAATAATAATAATAATAATAATAATAATAATAATAATAATAATAAAACCTTTTCCAATCATTACAGAACATTGTTTTTATACAAAAAAGTTATCAGAGAGGTTAGAAATATATATTTTGAAGTAAAACGTAGTTCTAAGCAATAACAATATCAAAAGTAATAAACAGTTGAACCTTCCAACAATCAGAGACTTTCTATATTACTACAGGAGACACAAGATACGTGAAATGTTTTCGTCTCTCAAAAGTGATTTTGGAGGGCAAAACCCATTGCATTCAGATGGGTGATAATGCTTGCAGGAAATGAAACGTGCGTGCAACTATTTGTTTGTGCGCGAAGGCGTAAGGAAGAAAAATTTTTTGGCTTGTGAAATGTTAAACGTGGAAGGGAGAAAGGGTTGTTCTCTCTCTCTCTCTCTCTCTCTCTCTCTCTCTCTCTCTCTCTCTCTCTCTCTCTCTCTCTCTCTCTCTCTGTATGTATGTAATTCTGTGGTTCTCTTTCAGTATGTGTTTCTGTGGTAGAGAGAGAGAGAGAGAGAGAGAGAGAGAGAGAGAGAGAGAGAGAGAGAGAGAGAGAGAGAGAGGGCGTGCTTGTGCAATTGTTTAAATATTTTACTTTTACATGCAAACTTTAACAAGTAAAGAAATAACAAATTATTTTTTATGAGTGCATGTCTGTATAAATACAGTATATATCAGAATCCGGGTGAACATAAAAAGAATTTATTCAATTTTCGTTTTTAGTTACAGTAACAATCGGCACAACATTGACAATTTTTTGGGGGAACAGTGAGAGACGTATTCGCTAACAAGGAAAATAAACATGGAAGAAATAGAGACAAATATAGAAGTTGAAGCATTCCGAAGGATCAGTAGGAACCATGTCCTTCAAAGGTTTTAAAGGCCGCTCATGAATGGCAGAGGCAAGGGACAGTGACAACGCCCTGGAGACTGACCATATATAAATATGATCAGTGTCCAAGCCACCTCTCCACCCAAGCTAGAACCAAGGAAGGCCAGGCAATGGCTGCTGATTACTCAGCAGATAGACCTGTAGGCTCCCCCAAACCCGGCCCTCATCCTTATCTCACAAGGTTAGTAAAGTTGCAGCGACCAAAGGAACTAACGAGTTTGAGCGGGACTCAAACCCCAGTCTGGCAATCACCCGGCAAGGACGCTACCAGCCGGCCACCACAACCCTGGTCTTAAAGCCATCATAAAAAGGACTATGCAATAATACACGATTTGAAGAAAAAACTAAGTGATAGAAACTGTATGTTTACAATTCTCACTGCTTCATTGCCCATTTTAGCTTCCAACTAACTAACAAAACTTAAACTCTAAAATTTCTTTTCTTTAAAACAGTTATCATTATAGGAGTTTATGACAATGTCATTTTTTATAAAGTAACAAAACGATTACGATACTTCATAACGCAAGTGAGCTATGTGTGTGTGTATGGGGGCGGGGGTTATTGCCCGCACAGGTCTTCATGCCCAACAATCATCATCCAATGCCTGGTCTTCCCTGGCCCAATCATGAGAGGGTGCATATTTAGTCCAGTCTTTGCTTGACCAGTCCCTTTGCTGTGTCGCTCATGAGTAACCTTTAAACCTTTCCTCTCCTTTTTGTTATTGGAAGCTTTGAAAGCGTTTTAACCTTAAACGGCTTCAGCAAGGACCTGACATCTGATCTTTTTTAACCAGGAGTTGTGATGGTCTATTGGAAACGTCCCTGCCAGGTGATTGCAGGACTGGGGTTCGAAACCCGCTCAAGCTCTATATTTCCTTGTAGTATTTGTGCCCCCACGATCCTTGTGAGCTATGGATGGGGAGTTTGGGGAGAGCATATAAGTCTACCTGCTGACTCACCAGCAGCCATTGTCTAGCCCTCCCTGGTCCTAGCTTGGGTGGATAGGGGCCGTAGGTGTTGATCATTTGTATGTCAGTCTCTAGGAGGATTCCTCTGCTAAGGCATTGTCACTGTCCCTTGTCTCTGCCATTCATGAGTGACCTTTACACCTTTAAAGTTAGCGAGGACGTATGGGGAAGGAAATATATCCTTGCTGTACGAGTCTTAAAGACCAGAATTAAAAAGTGGGTAACAATGGAAGCCAAGACAGAAAGATAGGATCCTTTCAACGGTTTAAAGGCCGCTCATGAATAGCAGAGACAAGGGACAGTGACATTGCCCTATCAAGCGGGACAATGCCCTAGAGATTGACCATATATACATATGATCAGCGCCCAAGCCCCCTCTCTCCCCAAGCTAGGACCAAGGAGGGCCAGGCAATGGCTGCTGATGACTAAGCAGATAGACCTATAGGCTCTCCCAATTTAATTTTTCTTGAATTGAATGTGATGTTTTAAATAAGTCTTTACATAATGTTTTTTACGAATTGAAAGTGATTTATCTTTTTTTTTTTTTTTTGCATGTCTTAATAGCATTCCTTTTTTAAAACTAAATGTGACATTTATAAATAAAAGTTTTTTTTTTACATAAATTTTGATATATCTTTAACCTTTTTAATGGCTTTTAAATAGTATAACTAATTTATGTAATTGAAAAGTAATCCTGAAAGAAACAACCAGAAAACAATTACACTGTTATTCTGAAAACAGTTAAAAATTTTCAAAGAAAAAATAACTAGTCCTTAAAAACAGCCAGAAAATAAACTGTAATCCAGAAAGAAACAACCAGAAAACAATAATTCATCCTGAAGCAGCTGAATATCAACTCAACAACAAATTCCCCATAATAACACTAGGACCACTCATTTCAATTTCTGATAGTTTCCAAAACAATGACAATTGTCCGGGTGGCAATTGTCAGCCTGTCGATTGTCCACACTGGCAGTTTTCTGCATGGAAGTTGCCCGCATGGGAATTGTCCTAGAACCTATTGCTATCAGTGAGGAAAGAAAAAAAGAAAAATAGAATATTTTAAGAAAAGTAACAACATTAAAATAAATATCTCCTATATAAACTATAAAAACTTTAACAAAAGAATTAGAGAAATAAGATAGAATAAGATACAAGTAAACACAAACACCATCTGAACAAACACACACGACTTCACACTTCCCACCAATATTGACATCACTTGGCTACAAAAATACCGAAAGAGATAGATGATGTAACAGATCCTCTGGGTCATCAGGCTGATGAATGGTTAGAGGAACAGGGAGTCTAGTCTCTCTTCATTAAGGGTTCCGTTTACTATATATTTTTGCTGCTGAAAAGATGTTTGCTGCCAACGAGGAGATTAATCTTCTAGGAGACTTTTTCATTGACTTCTCTTGAAAGGTGTTGTTGGATCTTATCTTTAATAAATTTTATCCGTGAGATTACTTTATACGCTGTTAAGATGAAATGAATGATAATTAAATAATTGTATAAATGCAGGCACGAATACGTTAAGTAATCGTTATGTAAGTAATGGAAGCGTGAGTCTAAGAGCGTAAATAAAGACATAGACATATATATATATATATATATATATACACACATAAATATGTATGTATGTATGTATATATGTGTGCGTCAAAGGACAATAGTGGGAGTACATGATTTTTGTTGAAATCCCTTATTTATGTGGCTTCAAAAAGCCCACAAAATATAAAAACCCCCACCTGATATATGAAATGACACCACTGAGAGAGAGAGAGAGAGAGAGAGAGAGAGAGAGAGAGAGAGAGAATAACCATCAATTTAGCTTCAAGCTGATTCCAATTCTCCCTTCCTGTTTGAGGAGTAACATTTTCCTCTTTTCCTCTTCACTTCCTAAGGAAACTGTTGGGAAAACAGCTTCTCCTGATGAGCCATGAAAATCATTTAGCTGATTGGCTGAAACTATTTTTATTCCTTGATAGTTGATGAGCTAATCCAGGGAACTTTATAAAAAGAAATCAATTTTCTTGGGTTTTGCAGCGCACTAATACGATCACTAACCAGTAGGGACAAAAGATAGCTTATTTCAACGAATTACTGTATAACTTAATGAGCTACTGAAGTCTAAGGTGAGTGTATATACGAAATATTTATGTTTTGTAAAAATTTACTTTTGCTTGAAATATATCAGCCACTATCATTTATACCTTTTCGTCAAACATATTTTCACTTTAAAGAATATATTTGCGTATGTGTGCCTGTATGAGTGTATGGAGAACACAACTTTTTCCCTAGAGAATATGAGTTTGTATGTGCGCGTGTATGAGTGTATGAAGAGCAGCAAAAAAATAAGTATATTTAGGTAACTTAAAAACAAAATTTGACAATACAGTAAAAGGATACTATGAATTGAAAATTATAAAAAAGAAATATATATACATTAGACCAGTTTAAATTATTAAATAATTTCATTTGGTATCAACAGTAGAAAGAAGGCATACACCTAGGAGCGAATGAAAAAGACACTAGGAATAATATGAAAATTACTCAATTTAACCAAGACTTCTCTAAGAAAGTGTATTAATGTTCTTTTCTACAAAAAAAAGGGAAAAATCCATTACGTATGGGATTTAGAGATGTTTGTAACCTAGAACTACAATAAAATACCAGGATATTTGCGGCGGTATTTTCAAGTGGGGAAAATGGAAGTGGTATGGGTAACACGAAGGAACATTAGAGATGGTTCGCGCATGTAGTGGGAATGGAAGTAGAGAGATTGTGTAAAAAGCTCTGAAAAGACGGAGTAATTGAATTGACTATATATATATATATATATATATATATATATTCTTAATACATAAAGTGGAAAGGAGTGTCCGCGTATGTATACTGTATTCTCATATATTAACATACCTACATTTACAAACAACCATCTTAATCGTTATGTATAAATCTAAAGTAAATTACCTTTGAGACTTTCAAAAGGCTGCAATAATGTACTTATCAGTCTCTAGTGATATTGTATAAATCTACAAAACAAATCGGTGTCCATATCCCCTGAAGTATTAAGATAGTTATGATATTTCAATCCAATTTGCATGTCATGAATACTTAACGATGCTACCTCCCCTCTTTTTATGTCTGGCGTAAGCTCAGACCTCTCCCTCTCTCTCTCTCTCTCTCTCCTCTCTCTCTCTCTCTCTCAAGGGGGCTATACGAATAAAACCAATATATTTTTGTCATTGACGATGGCAAATATCATATCTGGTAACGAATAAGTTGCAAATTATAGAACTAATCAATAAATATTAAGATAATTGATTGATTTGATGATTACATGAAAATTAGATAATCATTTAAATAATAAAATGTGTATCTAATATAACAAGGGAAACAACGATGTCCATTAAAATTAAAGCAACGGATCGTAGTCTTCACGAGAGCAATACAACCTCTCCTGAAGACACTAAAAGCATGGACAAACCATTCATAAGTCAGAATACATAAGGAAAATCACTTTATATGTAAATGCTCTAATTGTTTTGCATATTCATGTGTTCGATACGTTGACCGCACCAGCCAAAACAATGTCTCAGCCAGATGTCTCATTGTTTTTCAACATTCGTCCAAACTTATGGGAGTTCAAAGGGAAGTTTCTACAGTGTTTCCATATACCGTGTCCTAACATCACGACGATGTTCAAATTTTTCAATGACTCAGTACATTACTGTACTCACCGAGTCCTCTCTTACACCATAATACAAGGCTTCATATGACATCCGTCCTATAAATGGAGAGCAAGTTTCTGGCTTTATATATATATATATATATATATACATATATATATATTTATATATAATACATATAAATATATATAATATATATATATATATATATATACACATAAATATATATATATATATATATATACATATATATATATATATTTAAATATATATATATACACATATATATATATATATATATACATATATATATATATGTATATATATATATATATATATATACAGTAATCTCTCACCTATCGCGGTTAATGGGGACCAGAACCAACCGCGATAGGTGAAAAACCACGAAGTAGGTTCCCTCCCTATTTTTGGAATACGTGTATTTTTTTGTGTACATGTACATGTATATATAATAACATTAAGTGTACATTAACCCTATAAATGCATATGTTATCATGGGTAGTTTGTAGTGTGCCGGCCACCCCCCCATATTTTGTTTATTATCGCTCCCACTGTTATCTTGTATAGAATAAGATCGTTTGGAAATGGTCTACGGATCTTAAATATGTGCTTAATCGCACACTTTTATGTTTTTTGCCGAAAACCCTAAATTACCTGAAAATTTATATGTGGCTCGAGTTCTTACTCCGGCCACGAATCTTCTCGCTCCCGTAGTTCAAAAACTAGCTGTAGTTGGCGTTACGATAGCGATAGCACCGCTGTAGTGGCAAATTACCGAACTAATCGCGGCCGCGGTACTTTTGAAACGACCCAATGAGACCCCACTTGACCTGCGGATTAGCCTAAGGGCATTTTTTTGCCCAATCAGAATTCAAGAATTCAAAAATCTCGATCATACCATACCTCACACGAAGCACACTCGTTCTTTCTAGTGCAGAGTCTGCAGACACCATGTCGTCCGGTGCTACATCTCGTGTTTGTGAAGATATAATTAAGTTTGACCAAATTAACGACCCTACTTTTTTTCAAGTGTTTAGTTTCATGGCCACTAACAATTTCAGTGATTACTTGTATTTCAAAGGCCTGTTAGGTGATTTTTCCGGTGTGTGTTCTAAGTGCAATATCGGCGAAGTCACTAAGAAGTACGACGGCAAATCAAGAAACGGTGAAAACACGTACTTTTGGCGGTGTAATTATCACAAGTGCCGGAAAAAGATTAGTTTGAAACGTGGCAGTTTTTTTGAAAGATCCCAGTTGTCGTGCCAGGATGTTTTTATCCTCGTCTGTGGTTTCGTTTATAAATTTCCCCAATACACCATTCGCCAGACGTATAAAAAGTTTGCCTCTCATACTCTCGTGGATTGGTACAACTTTTGCCGGGACGGGTGTGCCGATATTCTTTTGATAGACAATAAGAAGATTGGCGGTCCTGGTCACGTGGTGGAGATAGATGAGAGCAAGTTTGGCAAACAGAAGTACGGCCGGGGGGATCCGGTCGACGGTGCTTGGGTGTTTGGAGGGATTGATCGGCAAACACGTGAGACGTTTTTCCAGGTTGTCGAGCATCGTTCGGCTGAGACGTTGATTCCTATATTAGTAGAATTCGTCCATCCCGAAACTACTATTATTTCGGATTGTTGGAAGGCTTATAAGAATATAAAGAATCAATTTTTTCAGCATCTCACAGTTAATCATAGCATTCACTTTGTGAACCCGGACGATCGCAGTGTACACACTAACTCTATAGAATCGCAGTGGCACGTTTTGAAAAGGACTGTCATACCTGCTTTCGGCACACGGAAACACATGTATGACAGTTATTTTTCATATTACTGTGTTCGCAAGCGATATCTAGAGGGATCAGAGTGTCAACTGAAGGCATTCTTGAAATTAATCAATCGTGTTTACCCTCTCAAAACTTGCCAAACCCCATCAACAACGGCCGCTACACACACTTCTCCTGGACCATCCATATCTCCCGGTCCATCCATATCTCCCGGTCCATCCCGCCCATCGAAAGTCAGAAAGAAGATCGTCAGCGCGTACCCCGAAGATTCGGAATTCAGCGATTACGAATTATAATCATGTAAGTACTCATGGATTTCAGTATATAACTACTTAGTTAATATTATTGTTGTGTAAGGGGGGGGGGGACATGGCTTTTAGCATAGGTTAGGTGGGTTTTTTAAGTTAGCTTCTCCCGTCGTACTCGTAGGTAAGGACACGGCTTCTAGCATAGGTTAGGTGGGTTTTTTAAGTTAGCTTCTCCCGTCGTAGTCGTAGGCAAGGAAACTGTTGTGTAAGGGTGGGGGGGTCCGGGGGGGCGAAGCCCCCCTGGGTAAGGATACGGCTTTTAGCATAGGTTAGGTAGAACGACGGCCACAGTTCTGGATATTCCCGTTTTCTACGAACTCGATTTTAGAACGGCGGCCACAGTCCACCCCACTTTATAATATTCCCATTTTCTATGGTTGAAAACGGACCTGGCCGGCACCCTACAATGGCTCCGTTATCATTAGTACATTAGAGAATCATGTATATAAATATTGATAATATAAATTATATAGGGTGAGTTCTGGACAAACCGTACATATGGATGTACCGTACAAAAGCTCTCAAGACCACATATATTATTTTGAGCTAGTTAGCGTCTAAAGAGTGAAAGAGAAAACGAAGTTACACAGCTCTGTCCCCCCCATTAGAGAACGGGAACCAACAGCGCATGAATGAAGAGTTTTTTGGTTTTTCTCATTCCTGATGTAATATTTTGTCTCTAAGTTATGGTTTGTGGTGCTTATGAATATGCTCGGAGTGTGAAGGTTAGGTATTGTACACCTAAATATGACTATATGTGATGATATGACGAGGTTTTAGTGATTTAGTACACCAGCTGTGTCGGTTAAGTTTATTTACATTTCAATGACTGCCTGTGGATGTTCCGTACATCTTGGTTTTTAAATGTACAGAATCTCCACATATAAACTAAAATGTTTATGCTGTTTGTGTGTTGAACTCTTCTTTCATATAATATCAAGTAGGCAGGCTTCAAGCATAATTTTGTGTGGTAGGCTGGTCTACATTATGTATTTCTAATGTATTAGAGCATTAAAGTGTAAAAAACAGTTTCATACATTACATAATAGCCAAAATTAGCTCTGCCATCCTGGAAACTTTAAATACTACTTATTTTTGTTTGTTTTAAGCCTTGTAAGCTTTATAAGGCAAAGCAGATAATGTAACCACATTTTTTCTCAACTTTTTGTGTAAAAAAGCAAAATGAAAATTAAATCGCATTCTTTATTTCAACATAGTCATCTATTTCTGTTGCAAATCATTTAAAATCAACATAGGGGTCTATTTTGATGGAAATATGGCAGGGAAAATT
>NC_090735.1:55735420-55752920 GCF_036898095.1 Palaemon carinicauda
GCACAATATCTGCTTCATTAATATCTATATCCGTTAGATATTCAATATTTTCTTCTCATTTCTGTTTCATTATTCTCACTCGCAATTCTTGGCGTGAATTCACTCTTATATTTTTCTGCTAATATGTTGCATATTTCCTTTTTTTTATTCGTTAACCGTCCTTCAATTCTTGGAGGGCCTATTTCTAATCTCCCTTTATTCATCTTTTTTGCATAGGAGTAAAGTACTTTGGTTTTTTTTTATTTTTTATTTTGAAGCGTCCCTTTTTTCATTTTCTTTTGATTGTATAATCTATTGTTTTGCATTTTCTATCTTACTTTTTATTATCATCATTTTCCATACATTTTTTCTTTTGGAAGATTTTTCTTCCACTTTCTAATTTTCTGAAATAAGATCCTTGTCTCTTGGTATGCATGTCTGTTGTTTATTGTTTTTTTGTTTTTGTTTTTTTGGTACATTTTTTCAACAATTTTCTCCAGTATTTTGTACAGTATGTCCGTATTCACCTGTATAATATAATCACTTACAAACATTTTTTCATTCTTTGTTCAGTTCTTCATTTATTTCTGACCATTTTATATCCTTACTATAGAAATTATATTTTCCATATCCTTCCCAACGATTTTTGCTTTGATTATCTCTGCGATCACTTGCTTTGGAATGGACTATCAATTCTATGACATTGTGGTCTGAAATTCCCGTGTTATACACTATTATTTCTTTAACATAATTTACCTCATTCACAAATACTAAATCTATGACATTTTCCTTTCTTGTTGGAATGTGGTTTATTTGTTGCATATTATGTTCTAATAGCATATCTTGAATCTTTTCAAATTGCCTCTTATCTTCTACGCTACTATTACTCTCTTTTTTATATGCATATATACAACCACTTTCTTCTATCCATTCTTTCCAATCCAAGAAAGGAAAGTTAAAATCTCCGGATAGGAGTATATTCCAGTCTTTATGGTTTCTACATATATATATCATCTATTTTTTCTATTATTATGTCAAACTCCTTAGTATTTGGGAGTCTGTAACTACAATATTCACTAGTTTTTCAAATTCAAATTCTACCGCATTCAATTCACATCCTGTGTTGCTGTATTTTTCACAGACTTTTCCTTGATTTAAGTCTCTTCCATATATTGCGGTTCCCCCTTGATTCCTATTTGTTCTGTCTGATCTATATGATTGGAAACCCTTTATCAGGTCATCACTGCCAGTCTCTTGGGAATACCGTTTCACTTATATTTAATATATCTATTTTTTCAATTTGGGTTAGTTCTTCTAAAAACTATATTTTCCTTTTAGAGTTACTCGTGACTAAACCCTGTGCATTCATCACTATTATGATTTGAGTTTCATCCCCATTATTTAATATTGGTAATATGGATTTTCCCATGCTTCCTTCCTGTTCTGATATGATGTTCTTTTCTTCATTTCCCGGAATTCTGCCATTTAAAAATCCAACTTTTCTATTATATTTGCTCTTTCGTCTTCATATTTATTTTTGTGTGTATACCTGCAATTATCCCCATATCTCCACCAACCCCTGGCATTATAGATGCATTCTTTGTAGTTGGGCTCTAATTGTGCATATTTGGGTTGAAAGGCATCATATCTTGGGGCCTTTTGTGCATAGAGCAGTTTATGCTCGGCTTGTTTTTTTGGTTCTTCCCTTTGTTTCATTTTTGCTTTCCTTTTTCTTTTCTGTTTGCTGAGTTTTCTTACTTTCATTCATGGTTGCAGGATGCATATATGGACATTAGGTTTTTGCATATTTTTGGATGGAGATCTCCGCATTCGTCTCCATATCCGTCTAAATACGCACATTTACCATATATTTGATAATTATGGCATATCTTTGGATGCTCAAATGCATCTTTCGCCAAATCTGCAATTCCCTCTTTTCAGCAAAATTGCAGACTATATCTTTCTTTTCTTTTTTTTTTCTTGTTCTTGCTCTTCCCTAAAAGTATGTAGGTCCGGGTAGAGTCTCTTGGGTCTATGATTTTTTTCCATAGGATATTCTATTTCTACGTATGTTGTTGAATGGCATCATACCATTTTGGCATTCTTTTTCCCAACGCATCAATCAGCACATTCACCATATTGGACTTTTTATTGTTCTTGAATGGAATGTGCTGATTAATGTAAACTTTCTTTAGAAGTTGCCTTATCACCTGGATCTTCTTTGGAATTTCTTCTATTATTTTGATGATGTTTTCCGCAGACTTGCTCCAGTTTGTTGGATCATATTGATTCAATATGTTTGAGAATATTTTTCCGTCACACTGGTTGGAGTTACTAGCGACCTCTGTTACCAGTCGATCTAGTTCTTGATGTGCCAATCCATGGAAATTACTCTTGCTCTTGCTGATTGCAGCAAAATCCCTCCAAGCCTTGTTTGTGTTAGAGGCTGCCATCTGGTTCAGATTTTTCGTATTTCACAAGATAACTATTCTACGCCGACGTTTCATCCCCCTCTTCCGAACTCAAACTAATCACCGACTATTCACGAAAACTTGTATCTATATTGCACTCGATAGGCTTTTGTTATTCGCGTTAAATCGTCTGATTTTCTCGGATCACAAAATGGGATTCACTAGCATATAGTAACACTCACTCGGAGAGAGAGAGAGAGAGAGAGAGAGAGAGAGAGAGAGAGAGAGAGAGAGAGAGAGAGAGAGAGAGAGAGGGGGGGGGGTATTCAATAATAAAGGGTGAAACTAACAAAATTACGAGGCAAGTGACTGAGAGAGACAAAAGTCAAAAGCAAAGTCAAACATCTTTATTCCATCATAAAATTGTTATTCTGAGAGAGAGAGAGAGAGAGAGAGAGAGAGAGAGAGAGAGAGAGAGAGAGAGACCCTGTACCAAACATCTAAATCAACAAGTTTAAAAACAAACGCTGCCCTAATTTGATGGGATGCTCCAGCCTAATGACGCCCCAGAATTTCCCTGTGCTATTATTGTCCACCAGTCAGTGGGGTAATTAATGAAGGTCTTTCCTATCGACACGAAAATAAAACAGAACAAAAAAAAGATATACAAAAGATTATATTCTTTCTATAATTATCTTTATTTTTTTAAAGAACATGAAACAGGATTCATTATTATTATTATTATTATTATTATTATTATTATTGTTGTTGTTGTTGTTGTTATTTTGTAATGCAGAGGCCAGTTGGGTATGGTGGAAAAGGATTGGACTGGTTTGGTAACCGGAAATTATCTGACCTAGAGTATGCTGATGACGCTGTCCTTATTAGCAGAACACAACAGGACTTGCAAAGCTTGCTTACCAGAATGCATAAAATATCACATGAGGTTAGGCTCAAGATAAATAGAAAAAAAGACAGAGGGTGAGAACGGAATATGCAATGGAAGATAAAATATTATTGGAAGGAGAAAGGATTAATGAGGAGGAATCATTTAAATGTTTAGGAACCATGATCTCTAACGCAGGATCTTTAGAATTTGAGTTTAATGAAAGAAATGAAAAAATCAAATCTGACAATGGCTAGGTTAATTAAAATTTGGAAATCAAATCGCCTGAAATTACATAAAAATCAGGTCATATATCAGTTTAGTAGATCGGTGTTACTGTATGGACATGAGTCATGGGATGACAATGAAACAATATCCAACAGATTCTCTATATTTGAGAACAAAGCCCTCGGAAGAATACTGGGAGTTAAATGGCAGGACAGGATTAAAAATGAAACTATAAGACATATAACTCGAGTGCCATATGTGGATGACATCATGAAGAGGGGTAGATGGAGATGGTTTGGGCATGCTCTTCGCACTCCCCAAGAGAGATTAGTTCATCAAACATTTGACTGTGCTCCACAAGGTACTAGAAGAGCTGGATGACCCAATCCTACATGGCTGAGGACCATGAAGCGTGAAGTAGAGGATGATGAATGGAGAAGTATTGATTTAAAAGCTCAGGATAGAGACCATTGGCGAAATCTAACCGAGGCTCTTTGTGTCAATATGCGTGGGAGATGATGATAATTATGATTTTGATTATTATTATTATCATCATTAGCTAAGTTACAACTCTAGTTTGAAAAACAGGAAGCTAGAAGCCCAAAGGCTCCAACAGGAAAAAATAGACAAGTGAGGAAAGGAAATAGGGAACTAAATACTGTAAGCTAAAAGCGAATTAATGAACAATTAAAATCAAATATTTAAAGAACAGTAACAACATTAAAAAATATCTTCCATATATAAACTATACAAGGAGAATGGAAAAAATTAGAAATGTTTATAAATATCAAAGGAACTTTGCTAAGTAGTATTCTTTACAGATAAATCAACAAGAGAAATATGAAAAAGATAACAGCTATTATTTCAATAATTTTACTAAAATTACCTTAGATTATATTGAAAAACTATAAAAATGTCAAAACTTGTAAATTACGAATTTATAAAAATAAATCAACATTAAAACCAGTTGAAATGTTTTCGCACTCATATCCGATGACATATGTCATTGAATACGAATAATAGAAATTAAGCAACAGAAAAATAAATGCTTGAGAGAGAGAGAGAGAGAGAGAGAGAGAGAGAGAGAGAGAGAGAGAGAGAGAGAGAGAGAGAGAGAGAGAGAGAGAGAGAACTTTAAGTATCACCTAAAAAGAAAATCAGTACATGATTTGGGTTCTAGAGAAGAATGATAAAATGGAAAGATTGTAACGCTTATGAAATAAACATATGAAACCAAATTTAAACTTAAACGTAACCCAAGAGAATAAAATCCAATATTGATTAATAAATGAACTAAAGTTCTATTTTTTGAAAAAAAAAATATACTTTAATTATTCATGTTAATCATACAGAATAGAGATATTACAATTTCATGATTAAACAAATAATAAAATGCAAAGGTTATTCGAACATATTAGAATGTATTTTGATTTAAGGTTACCAATTGCCAAGTTGAGCACAAGCTGATGGATGAATAGAGACAAAACATTATTATTATTATTATTATTATTATTATTATTATTATTATTATTATCAAATACTTTACAGAAACTACAACAAATTAGGAGGAATAAAAGTCGAAAATTACCACTTAATTACACAACAGAATCAAAACAAAACCCTAAACCAATCAAAGCGTCTCATTGGTCCTTTAATTCTACTGATCCCCGGTACTTGAGTTTCCTGCTAATTACAGATCTTACCCAACGAACGACGCCCGATATAATTGGTTTATGACAGCACCTGCTTGTTATGTCCAAAGTTACTGCTGTCCGTACTAATGAAGGGAACTAATTCCATTTATTATCTGAAATAACTTGCATTAATAGTTTAATTAAGAAAAACGAGTGCGTGGTGGCCGCGTTCCTTTTGGGGAATAACGAATCTAATTAAAAGTCTCTGTTATTAAATGCGTAGGAATTACGCTTTGAATCTGAAATGGTAGACGTCCTCTTGATATAGAATAATTCTCATTTAAGGTTTAAAAGTTGTTCGTGAATGGCAGAGGCGAGGGACAGTGACAATGCCATAGAAGGACAATGTCCTAGAGACTGACAATATATACATATGATCAGTGCTCAAGCCTATTCTCCACCTAAGCTAAGACCAGGGAGGGCCAGGCAATGGTTGCTGATGACTCAGCAGATAGACCTGCAGACATATAGGCTCCCCCAAAAGCCCTCCGTAGCTCACAAGGAGGGTGAGGTTGCAGAAACCACAAGAAACTGTCGAACTTGATCGGGATTCTAACCCCAGTCTCGCAGATCGCCAGGCAGGGACGTTTCATTGAGATCGAATGCTTCGGTCACGAACTGATATATCTATGCTAATCAAAGTCCAGGTATCAAAGAGAGTTAGGGGTTGGAATAACTCTCAGGACGACAGCGGAAGTAGAAGACAGAATGTCTAACGCACACAGGAGATTGATGACCTTGAATATAAATAATTTAGAAGTTGAAGCTTTCGGGTAAAAGTAGCTCGAGAGTCGCCTATTTAAATAACTCCAACTTTAAATTAGTTACGTTTTCCTAGGTAGATTTAAAATCTCCGTTCATAAAATATACAATAATACCCTTCTTTCTCGTTACCTTTCTTTAAAAATGGCTGTACTACTTTGAAATAATATATACGACCCAGAGTCTGATGAAATTGAAAAATATGTGCTTAGATGAAGTTAAATCTGTAAAAAAGGAGAGAGAAAAAGAACTGGATTCATCACGAATATATATATATATATATATATATATATATATATATATATATATATATATATATATATATATATATATATATATGACAAGATCAACAAATGCAGCCGTTTCTACTACTCAACTGCTGGACAAAGGCCTCAGACATGTCAATATTCATGTCCAGGGGTTGGCTATTTTTCCTCACGGCGCTACCCAGTGCGGATTGGTCATGGTAGTATATTTTCGTCTGATTGCTCACAGCAAACCCACCTAGTACTGGTAGCCCTGACTATTACAGCTTTGATGATCATGGCGATACGCAAACCCTTTTACCACGTTACGGTATCCGCACTCAGAAAGGAATACATATATATATATATATATATATATATATATATATATATATATATATATATATATATATATATATATACACACACATACAGTATATATGAAATTATACTTTAGTGAATATAAAACGAGCCTTTTGAGACACAGTTACCCAGAGACAGATATTAGGCCTACCTTTATATCAATTGTTGTTTCCAAAGTTCATATATTTAAACATAAATTTTCTAAAGCCATTGGGAGAGTTGTTTGGAAATTATTTTGTTTTAATTTCATCTCTCTCTCTCTCTCTCTCTCTCTCTCTCTCTCTCTCTCTCTCTCTCTCTCTCTCTCTCTCTCTCTCTCTCTCTCTAAAACAGATTTAATGAACCCAGTCTCCAAAAAGGAAAATCTATGTTCTGGCAGCATTTTCATCCTACTGGAAATTAAAGGAACGATCTTCCTAAAGCATTAATAATATCAATATTTAGGCCAATATTATTTTGTGAAAGAAAATCCTCCAATAAGCAACCCAGAGCCTAGATGATCAAAGTTTTTTTTGGCAAAGTCAAAATACAGCGCATATATGAACAAACTAATTTTGTAGGCCTATAGATTAAGATAGCCATATTCCTGTTGACATCCTTCTTCATGAGATATTCTGAACAAATTTGTAGGAAAATTAAAAATTCCAGAAAGACTTGCGTGTAGAAAATAAAGTAATCTATAAGAAACGTAATTGTGCATTATGTTCAATTTGCTTGTGAAAAAAAATTATATCACTGGTTATAAAGAATATTTATAAAAAAATTCAGTCTGTCTTTTCAATGATTTTTCTAACCAATGTGTACTATCAAAGTGTTAATATATCAATTACTTTTGTAAAACGATGAAAACATTTCATATAAGAAATTAATAGTAATATATCTATTGCACTAATAAAAAATGATTTTCCCTTTTCCTTTTCAAGCAGAAAAATAAATAAAAAGAAGCCTGTATCTTCAATTTAAAATTGAAAAATAAAATTATTTACGTTAAAAATTCTTTTAAAAACAAGCTTATTTTCATACATATTTTGAGACAATTATTAGCATTATATTACTTTACCTTCAACAATGTTATGTTATTTTCATTTCTATTTCAAAAGTATGTATATCGGCCCCGTAATCTTTATGAAAATATGTTTGCAATTAATCCAGAATTTAATCCCAACCAGTGCACATATTCTCTTGGTTCTAAGGATGGCCTCCAAAGAATTACACCAAACTACTGCAGTCTTGGGACCATCCCAAATACAAAGAACAAATTCTCTGAATTCCTCGGTGGTCATAAATCCTTTTATCCTATGTATATATACAGGACCCTGAAGTCCCATAATTTCAGGAAGAGGAGTTGCCTCTGGTTATGAGAGATCCCAGAATATCATTTGTTTGCTTCCCGCCTTGAAAGTCCTTTCATATTCTTTTGGAAATATATCTGATTTCAGTAAATATTTAAGTAATTTAATGCTTATTTCAGTAAATGTTCAAGTAATTTAATGCTTATGAAAAAGAAACAATACATAAACAGGACATCACTTTTCCCTGAAGGCGTAAAGACAAAGAAACTAAATATTCGAGTTACTCAGGAAAATCTAGGAAAATAGATAGATTGATATTAGCCACGTGTGAGATATCAATTTTCCCCATTAAGGCATTGAACAGAAAAATAAATGCTCAACGATTTTCAGAACAATTTGGACATAGAATATCAATTAGAAAATATAGAATATATATGTAATATATCCCATTCCAATAAAAAATAAATTATGACCTGGTTTCTAAAATATGTCATTTGAACTAACAGGTGCTCATGTTCGAGTGATCTCATTACGATTACGGCTTCCTCTTCAGACTTCAATTTCCACTAACGGCTGGTCAGCATTCCTTGGCCCTCATTGCCCAACGTCTTAAACTTTATCTTGAGTCAATTTTTACCGACCATTTAAAGAGCAACTCAATCTGATCGGATCTGGGATTTGGAACGTTACTCAATAAATTATATAATAAGGGTTGTGGTGGCCGATGTGGTAACGTCCCTGAGTGGTGAATGCTAAACTGGGGTTCGAGTCCCGCTCAGACTCGTTAGTTTCTTTGGTCGCTGCAATATCACCATCCTTATGAGCTAAAGATGGGGGGTTTTGGGGAGCCTATAGATCTACCTGCTAAGTCATCAGCATTCATTGCCTGGCCCCCCTTGGTCTTAGCTTGGATGGAGAGGGGGCTTGGGCGTTGATCATATGTATATATGGTCAGTCTCTAGGGCATTGTCCTGCTTGATAGGGCAATGCCACTGTCCCTTGTCTCTGCCATTCATGAGTGGCCTTTAAACCTTTAAACTAGTGTAAGCCACCCGTAAAAAATGACAGCTTATTATTTAGATAGACATGCACACACACAAATTCAACCGTTTCCACTCCCTACCCCCTTTCTTAACTACAACACGGCAGTTTCGGCAATTTGTGGGAGATTGTGATTTCCGAGTGTACCTCTCGGGGTACCCCTCTCGCCAAGATATAGCTACTCCCTCTTCCCCCTGGGTATGACTACCCTTCTCCCCTTACCCGAGGAACGGGGAAAGACCGCTGAACGTGACCAGAAAGAAATATTTATATATTCATATAAATATAGGGGAGATAATAATAATAATAATAATAATAATAATAATAATAATAATAATAATAATAATAATAATGTGTACAATAAATGCATATTTTTCCGTGAACGACATAGACAAAGAGTAACGAACTCTACGATTGATTCTCCAAAATCTCCAAGTAGTAAACACAGAGCAAAATTATGTAACTAGTATACATTAAGGCATGGGACAATTGTCGAAATTATTTAAATATTTTCATAAGTTTTGACAAAGTATCCACGTTAATAATGTCCTCAACACCTTCTCAGAATCAATATAAGAAACGACATGACACACTGGCTTCAGCTCTCCGTTGCAGTCTTTGTAGAAAATATAAAATACAATGCAGCAACAAATAGTACGAACATCAACCACAAGCTGTGGTAGAAAATGATCAGGCCAAACTTCTCTAGGACTACATTATAAGGAGGGACAGGGTAATACAAGCGGTTATATGCCTTTTCGTACGACGTCACTTCGTCCAACGTCTCTTTGTCCACTCTCTTTGGTCCAACGTCTCTTTGTCCGACAATTTTGTAGTCCAACGTCTTTTCGTCCATGTATTTTTTGGTCCATTGTCTTTTAGTCCAATATCCATGATTTTTTCGTTAGTCTATTTATTCAATATCTGAACGTAAAACTCGGTAGTTTTGTCTTTAGGTAATCCAAAGATTCCTCGGTAGTTTAATTACTGTTAAGAGCCATTTCCCAAAATAGAAGTGATTCTTCGGTAGTTAGGATGTTGCTAAGAGAAATTTCCCAAAATAGAAGTAATGTTTTGTTTGGAAAATTTAGTAAACTTGTTTCTTGCCCATGAATTCGAAAGGAAGCATCAACACAATGGCAAGATTTCTAACGTCTTCAAAAAGGAAAAAAGAAAGTAGTTGACGAGAACAATTACATTTATGATTTTCACTCTCACAATCGAAAATTGGATAAAGATTACTGGCGGTGTGAATTTAGAAAATCCTGCTCAGTGCGGATTCATACCGTGACACAAGAAGATACTTCAAAAATTGTATGTGTCAGGCGAGCACAAACACCCAGCAGAAAATTGAATTTTTAAAGGCTGTTGCTCACAACCTACACTCTTTCTAAGCATATCATTGATTAAAGTTTTTTTTTTTTAATTTTTATTAGTGCCTTCAATATATATATTTTATTCTTGCATATCATTGTCTGCAATAAATATTAATTTTATTTTGCTTTTTCATATAAAAATGAATTTTTGTCTTCCATATTTTTGTCTACAATTAATATAAATTTTTTTCTTACATATTTTACTTTTTCTGGTCGTAATTTTAATTAATATATAAAAACGCATGGAAAAATTTCTACTTGCAAATATACCCTGGCATACATAATCTAATATATGCATTATATTAATATCTAACTGCTATAAAAATCTAACATAAAATCTAACATTTCGTCCAGACAAAATTGGTCAAAATCACGCTGGAACAAAAAAAAAAAATCATCGGACAAAAAAACGTTGGACCAAAAAATCATTGGACAAAAAGACGTTGGACCAAAAACTCATTGGACAAAAAGACGTTGAACGAAATGGATTGGACAAAAAGACTTTGGACGAAAAGGATTGGACAAACTGACTGTACACGATACAAGCACATCGACTAGACGTCACTGGTTGACAAGACAACGAAAAAAGTTTCACTCATATATGTCCCAGTCTCGTGAGACTCAAGAATGCAAAATGTGGGGAAAAATAAATAGGAAAGGGTCAGGACTTACGAAGTGAATTGAGATGGGTAGGGAATATGAAGGTAGAAATGGTGCTGATCATCATAGGATCACTAGGGACCATACCTAAATTATTGAAAAGAAAACTTAAGAAGGTAGGAGCAGATATAGCCCAAGGATTGGTGCCGAAGAGCGTAATACTTGAAATAGCACATATAGTGAAGAAAGTGATGGATTCCTAAGGAAGCTGGATGTAACCTTGAAACCCCATACTATAAACCACCATCTCTGTAGATTGTGATTAACAATAACAATAACAATAATAATAATAATAATAATAATAATAATAAAGTAACAATAATAATAATAATAATAATAATAATAATAATAATAATAAAATAACAATAATAATAATAATAATAATAATTATGTAAGAAGGTATTAGAAATAAAATGAAAAAATACAAAGAGAGCTTCCGAGATCCTATTAAATTTTGTTGTGGAAATTTCAATCATGAATGTCCTTCAAAGCTTTTTCTCTCAAGACATTTTTACAGAAATATTACTTTAGAATAACTATACATATAAAGATTAATATATCAGACAAGTGTAGCAACCCATAAAAATGACGGATAAACATTTAGATAGCATGCGCAAACACATCCGCACATCCCTCTCTTGCCAGACTAAGACTACCCTCCAATGTCGTGACTGGAAACTTTTATTCAAATATATATATATATATATATATATATATATATATATATATATATATACATATACATATATATATTATATATAATATATATATATATATATATATATATATATATATATATATATATATATATATATATACATACACACCATCAGCCGTAACTAGTCAACTGCAGGACAAAGGCCTCAGACATATCCTTCCACTCTCGTCTTTTTATGGTCCTTTTATGACAGTCTTCTCTTCCTTTTCCCAGTTCTTTTGCATTTTCAGGGACCCATTCTTTTATTCTTAATGCCCATCTATTGTCTGTCATTCGCATTACATGTCCTTCCCACGTCCATTTCTTTTTCTTACACGTTGTTAGAATATACTGATTTACTATGGTTCTAAGTTTCCAAAGCATAAGCTAATACTGGTACGACCATCTTATTGAATACTTTTCTTTTTAAAGGGAGTGGCATTTTCCTTTTCAAAATCTCATTTTGTTTACCAAAAGCTCTCCATCCTATGCTTATCCTTCTATTAAGTTCGGTCTCATGTCCTGGGGCAACACTTACTGTCTGTCATAAGTACATATATTCATTAACAATCTCTAGAGGTTCGTCCATGACCCTTATTTGTTATCTCTGCATTTTCATTGAATATTGTCTTAATTTCTCCCATGATTTACTATACTGAACTAAGTCATCTGCAAATCTTAAGTTGTTAAATTATTCCCCATTAATAACTCCTAGTTTCCCAATCTAAATTCTTAAAATCTACTTCTAGGCATGCTGTGAATAATTTAGGAGATGGGGGTCTCCCTGTCTAACTCCTTTCTCAATTGTAATTCTCTCACTATCTTTAAGTAGTTAAGTAGTTTTAGGATTCCTGCACTTCCTGTATAGATATCTTGAAGTGTTCTGATATAAGATTCATTTCTATATTCTTTTGTGTATATATATATATATATATATATATATATATATATATATATATATATATATAGCCATACATTCGGTATTTATTATATAGGGGATATTAATATTTTCAAGATTGATTTAAAATAATAATAATAATAATAATAATAATAATAATAATAATAATAATAATAATAATAATAATAACCCCGTTCGTATGTCAGTAAACCTTACTTAATGCAAAGGAGAGAACCAAGCCAAAGTTCTATTAGGGCAAGAACGAAACACAGCAACGGTCTGAAATAAAAGTTGCGAATCTGACTGATTGCAATAAAAGAAATACTTGTGTCCAACCTCCATCTCATGAATACCTGATGAGACCAGAACACATGAATCTTGTTTGCCCAAGTCTCTGAGACACTTTCGGATTGAGGATGAGCGTTCGAACGGAGTCCAGTCTGGGGACGAGATTTGTATTGTATCTTTTATTCAACAGATTCTTGCTGTCGTAAGGTCAAAAGTGTGGGTTTCTGTCAGGCGATGGAAGGCATTTGTTTTCATTTTTCAGGAAAGGAAGGAAGAATGGATGGGGAAATATTACGGAATTTTGATTCAGATAACAGGGAAATTGGTAGTTTGTATTGTAGCCTATGATTGATTTTTTCTAAGCTGAGAGAATATACAAATATATATATATATATATATATATATGTATATATATAATATATATATATATATATATATATATATATATATATATATGCATATATATATACATATATATTTCTATATATATATATATATATTTATATATATATAGATATGAATATATAAACGTATATATATATATATATATATATACATATATACACATTTATATACATATATATATATACATATATATATATATATATATATATATATATATATATTCATATATATATGCATATATATATATAATATACTGTATATACATATATATTTATATGTATATATATATAGATATAAATATTTATACGCATATATATACATATATATACACATATTTATATACACACACACACACATATATATATATATATATATAATTTATATATATATATATATATATGTATATAATATTCTTCTAGCTTAAGAAAATACGATACAAACTACTTAATTTTCCTGTTATATGAATCAAAATTCTGTAATATTTTCCCCTTCATTTTACTCTCTTTTCCTGGAAACTAATAACGAATATTACAGTATCAATGGTATTCACTAAACTATTGCAGGTAACTTTGGTATTATATCACCGAATTGGACTGACAGTACCTGGAATACCTGAAATTTCTCCTATAATTTATGCATTATATTCATACTGCTATTTTCCATAGTAAAACGAATGAATTATTTGACTACATATTCTCCTTCACTGAACCGTAAGTTACTCTAGTTTATTTGTGGAATGCAGTAAAGGAAATAAATCTCTACAAATGAAAAACTTTTTTATGAAGAGAAAAATGTTGCCGAAGAAATATTCTATGTTGGTACAGTTGGACACAGAAGTTCCTGGGACACCTTATTCCAAACAGGTGCACCTTATCACACAGTTACTTTGCGGCGGCGAGTTACCAAACAGATTGTGTAGGAAGAGATGGCAGAGGTGGTGGACCCCCGGGGCTAAGCACGGGAACTTGCCGTGCAGTGAGGGTGTACTGTGAGTTGGTGCATTTCTTCAGAGCGAGGTAGACTATGAATACCTGTGTTCAACTGTCCATTTACATAACAACAACATCAAAAACGACATTAACAACAACAACAACAACAACAACAACAACAACAACAATAATAATAATAATAATAATAATAATAATATCGCGGAAGTGACTCTCTTTCAAGCAGGTTTCATTGAAGATTACAACAGCCGCAGTGGCATTTATTTTGTAATTAAGCTTTTCAATCAGTCTAATTTTCCTTTTCTCAACAGTCTTACTTAAATAAGAATAGAATGTCATCTACAGAATTTCACCCATTTTGAAAAGAATGCATAAATACTATGTGAAATACGTAAAGTGTATGCATCAATTAGAATTAAACACTTTAAGACTAAATGTTTTCAAGAAGAAATACAATCCGCTCCAATCTGAAATAAATTCCTTTAATATCGTTACCCTTCGAAAAACAGACATACGTTCCTAGGGGGCAACTGGGACTCCTCCTGGTCCTGGCACTTCTCTTGGCCCTGGATTACTTAAAGAACTCTCCTAAGGAAATTGGCCTCCAACTCATCACACTAATGAGTGCCAGAGCTAATCTCCCCAGGATCCTTTTCAGGAGCATCCTCACAAGGGAATGTTGGCACCTTCTTTTTCTTTCTCTTTTGGTCTCTAAAGAATGTGAAAGGGCAAAGGGAAAAATCAGACACAAGGATTGAGCAAGATCAGGTTGGTTCCTCTTATCTGACGCCCCCCCCCCCCAACCCTCAACCCCCAGAAAAATGTAAATTATCTTATTCGCCTCCGAAAGTTTTCGAGAAGATAAAGATGGACGAAAAGGGGAAAAAAAAAAATAAATAAATGCGTAGAAATTTACATTGTTTTCAGGATGTTTTGAAATTTATGAGTGGGTATATGTGTAGCTGTACTTCTTATAAGATTCGTGTATTTTAAAGTTTTCATGGAGATAAGGATTGAAGAAAAGAGAAACAAATAATAAATACGTATATATTTAGATTGTTTTAAGGACATGTGTTGACGCTTCTGAGTGCGTATATATGTGGGTATACTTCTTATAGGATTCCTGCATTCTAAAGTTTCGCGAAGATAAGGATGGGTGAAACGAGAAAAAAATATGAATACGTAGAAATTTAGATTATGTTAAGGATATGTAGACATTTCTGAGTGTCTATGTGTGGGTGTATTTCTTATGAGATTCGTACATTTTGAAGTCTTCGACAAAATAAGGATAAATGAAGATAAAAATAATAAATACAAAGAAATTTACATTGTTTTAAGGATATGCGTTGAAATTTCTGAGTGTGTATGTTGGCTTATTTCTTATAAGATTCGTGAAATTCAAGTAGTATCAAGATTAAAACGAAGAGATAGGAAAATTTGGAAAAAGAATGGATTTAGATGTATCCGCCGATCAGTGAAACACCGGAAAACGTCATTTCTATTCAGACACAAAAGATCGAATTGATATGTATGATGAAACCTACAATTGTTGATCAATTTGCGCACTTCATACTTTATAAACCTTAATTAGTTTTATTCCAGAAGCAACGGAAGGAAAGCAATAGGAAAACATAGGGAGAATTCTAGCACTTTTATCTAATTTTGTGCCCATATGTAATTTGAATTTTTCCAGTTATTATTTCCTTCTAGTTATTTCATGCATCGACACTGTGTGTGGCTTCTTATTGAATGATGAACCTTGCTTGCAGTAACAAGCATGGTGAGTAAAATATGACTCAGGTGACTGTTTAAACAACCGTCTCTCATTAATTTGTTATTTTCATAATCATCACTTTATTATAGTACATACTGTACATAAACATGCATACAACCTAACAAAAACGTATACTTACACATACCTATCATTATTACTATTACTTGCTAAGCTACAACCCTAGTTGGAAAAGCTGAATGCTATAAGCCCGAGGGCTCCAAAAGGGAAAATAGCCCAGTGAGAAAAGGAAATAAGGAAACTGCAAGAGAAGTAGTTAACAAGTGAAATTAAATATTTTAAGACCAATAACAACATTAAAATAAATCTTTCATATATAAACTATAAAATATAAAAAAAAAAAACAAGGGGAAGAAAATAAAATAGAATAGTGTGCCCGAGTGCACCCTCAAGTAAAAGAACTCTAACCCAAGACAACAGTGAAAGACCATGGTACAGAGGCTATGGCACTATCCAAGACTAGAGAACAATGGTTTGATTTTGGAGTTTCCTTCTCCTAGAAGAGCTGCTTACCATAGCTAAAGAGTCTACTTTGCAGTAGTTAGCCCCTTGAGCGAGGAATAACTGTTATTTAATGAAACGAATGAGAGGGTACTAGTGATTTATGGATCTCTTGAATTTGGACCATATGGCCCATCGCGGGGACCGAGAGAACTATTTAGTACCATAGTGCACCAATGGGGGAGGGACCCTTCAATTGCACCATGAAGTAAAATTTCCTAAAGGTTGGACCAGAGTCAATACAGATAAAAGGTAAACGAATGATTTATAGGTAAGAATTTATTTAATTTTAATATAAAAACATGATACAGCAAAAGTAAGACCAATAGTACGACAGTTGAAGGTTTAGAATGGCAACCCAACTTAGAAAAAAATAGTGCACAAGAGTGCACTTCCGAGACGAAAGACAAATAGCAGCCATAAAAATGGCGATGGGCCAGAGGAATTTCCAATGCAAATTACTCGTTTACTCGCTGAACTTGGTCAGCAGAAATGACTTTAACCTCCGGTGAAACACAATGACCACAGCAAAGGAATAAAATTGAGGGTTTCCTTAAACAAAAATGTTGAAACAAAAGAACAGCTGGACACAGGAATTCCTGGCACATCTTGTTCTGAGTAAATACACCCGTCACACCCTTACTGTGCAGCTAGATCCTGTGTGTAGCCCAGCCCAAAATCACTGCAATCTCTCCCTACACTATCTGTTTGGTTATTCGCCGCGCAGTAAGGCTGTGACATAGTCCACTTCTTTGGAGCGAGGTGTGCCAGGAAATCTTGTGTCTAACTGTACATCATTTCATGGCATTCACAATTTCTTCCGGCACTTTAGGAAGGAAGATTATTCATACGTTTAAACAGGCACTTGAATTTATAAATTATATCGTTTATAGTAGGCATATTCAAAATCATAAACTTATATAAGTAGCAATACTGGCGAAGTTGACTTTAAAAGAAAATTGCTCATAAAACTTCTCTCATAATTAAAGTAAAATTATCTTTTCGATATTTCCTTCTAAAGAACAACACACGTTC
>NC_090735.1:55757920-55815420 GCF_036898095.1 Palaemon carinicauda
AATTTCTCCCTTTTTTTCTAATATTCTTTCTTTTAGAAGACTTATTTGTCGGGTAAATAGCCCGTGAGATAACCTCAATGATGATTCGTTCCAGGTGGATGTTCATCTAATGACATTACTGGAATACATTACCTACGTGTAATAATATTAGGTCAATTTGCCCAAGGGAAAGAAGGGAGTAACATGGGTGCTAGAGTAAATCAAAGTAGAGGATATTCTAACAACATGTAAGAAAAATAAATGGACATGGGCAGGACATATAATGAGAATGACAGATAATAGAAAGACATTAAGAATAACAGAATGGGTCCCAGAGACTGAAAACGAAGCAAGGGAAAGAAGAGAAGACTATAGATTATTATTATTATCATTATTATTATTATTATTATTATTATTATTATTATTGTTGTTGTTGCTGTTGTTGTTATCATTAATATAGTTACTAGCTAAACAACATCCCTAGTTGGAAAAGCAAGATGCTATAAACCCGAGGGCTCCAGCAGGTATAAATAGCCCAGGTAGGAAACGAAACAAGAAAATAAATAAATGATCTGAGAAATAATGAACAAGTGAAATGAAATATTTAAAAAACAGTAACATCAAAATAGATATTTCATAAATAAACTATAAAAGGACTTATGTCAGCCTGTTCAACATAAAAACATTTGCTGCAAGTTTGAACATTTTGAAGTTCTACTGATTCAACTACCCGATTTAGAAGATCATTCCACAACTTGGTCACAGCTGGTAGAAAACTTCTAGAATACTGTGTAGTACCGAGTCTCATGAGGGAGAAGGCCTGACTATTAGAATTAACTGCAGGATGAAACTGTCAGGGAAGATCTGACTGTAAAGGATGATCATAATTATGAAAAATCTTATGCAACATTCATAATGAACTAATTGAACGACGGTGACATAGATTAATATCTCGATCAAGAATAAGAAATTTAATAGACCGTAAATTCCTGTCCAACAAATTAAGATGAGAATCAGAAGCTGAAGACCAGACAGGAGAAAAATACTCGAAACAAGGTAGAATGAAAGAATTAAAACACTTCTTCATAATAGATTAATCACCGGAAATCTTAAAAGACTTTCTCAACGACGAACTACGAAAATATTTGTGTAAAAACTGGCATAGCATGGCTATAAAAAGACGCGAGTGGAAGGACATGTCTGAGGCCTTTGTCCTGCACTGAATTAGTTATATTACGGCTGGTGACAAGTATAAAGAAGACTGATAAGATCCTTCTTAATATGCTTTGTTTATTAAAACAAAGAATCAATTAATGATGGGTATGACGGACTCTGAATTGTTAAGACTCGCGTCGTCTTGAAACAACTTGCATGCAAATTTGAGGTATGTTGTGCTTTAAAGGTTTAAAGGCCGTTCATGCATGGCAGAGGCAAGGGACAGTAACATTGCCCTATCAAGCAGGGCAATGCCTTAGAGACTGGCCATTATATAAATATGATCAGCACCAAACCCCCTCTCCACCCATGCTAGGACCAAGGAGGGCCAGGCAATGGCTGCTTAATTACTCAGCAGATAAACCCATAGGGTCCCCCCAAACACCCCATCCTTAGCTGACAAGAATGGTGAGGTTGCAGCGACCAAAGGAACTAACAAGTTTGAGCGGGACTCGAATCCCAGTCTGGAGTTCACCAGTCAGGGATGTTGCCACATCAGCCACCACAACCCTGTTCGTAACGTCCTTGCCTGGTGATCGCTTGACTGAGGTTCGAGCCAATTAAAACTCGTTAGTTCCTTTGTTTGTTGTAACAAAACCATCCTTGTGAGCTAAGGATGGTTGGTTTGGGGGAGTCCCTAAGACTACCAGTCAATGCCTGGCCCTTTCTCGTCCTAGTTTGGGTGGAGGAGGGCTTGGGCACTGATCATATGTATATGGTCAGTCTCAAGGGCATTGTCCTGCTTGCTAGTCCAATGTCACTGTCTCTTGCATCTACCATTCATGTGTAACCTTTAAACCCTGGCTACATCTTGTCGTCGTAAACCACCCTTTTTTCAATCTTTCTTTTTCAATATTTTAGTATCATTAGAACAGGAAAACAAATATGTTTGATCCAAACATTTCCTCTAGGTAAGGATAGAAGTGACTCTTTTGCAACTCTTCTAGGAGAAGGACACTCCAAAATCAAACCATTGTTCTCTAGTCTTGGGTAGTACCATGGTCTTCCACTGATTTGGGTTAGAGTTCTCTTGCTTGAGGGTACACTCGGGTACACTATTCTATCTTATTTATCTTCCTCTTGTTCTGTTTAAGGGTTTTTATAGTTTTTATGAGAGATATTAATTTTAATGTTACTGTTCTTAAAAAAAAATTTCCTTGTTTCCTTTTCTCACTGGGCTTTTTTCCCCATTGGAGCCCTTGGGCTTATAGCATTCTGTTTTTCCAACTAGCTTAGCAATTAACAACAACAACAACAATAATAATAATAATAATAATAATAATATTAATAGCATTAATAATAGTATTGGCGTGTTTCCCCGATGAAGTACAATTGAGGTGATTTAGAACTTGATGATTAGCCTTCTGTTCAACATTCAGCAAACTGACGAAGTTTACACACAAAAATACACAGGCACATTTACACACACACACAAATATATAATATAATATAATATATATACATACATATATATATATATATATATATATATATATATATATATATATATATATAAATATCAGACCCATATGGAAATACCTTTAATGAAAAAATATTTCAGTCCGAAAAAGGAGTCGAACCTATTTTCGTTAAAAATAAGGGTATACATCCGACTTTAATTCACTCGGCTGTAAAGAGGAAAAAAAGTTGCTTTGAAAGAAAGTGAACGTTGGTGATGAAATCATCATAAAACGGCCAAATGTTACATACTTACAAATCAGCTTTAATGGTAAAGATAAGTTAATTTCGATTATAACTATATATCATGAATTCGACGGGATTGAATACATCATAGTAGGAATCAGCTCTAAACTCTGCTCACAGCAGAATCGGTTAAGGTTCAAATCCTTCACCAGATAGAAATGTTTATTGTAAAGGAATTTCCGTACTGCACTAGTTTGAGATCCCGAGATGCCGTGGCAAAGCGAATACGATATTAAAGGGTATTAGGGGCTTAATTGAATATATATATATATATATATATATATATATATATATATATATATATATATATACTGTATATGTATATACAGTATATATTCTCACGAAGCTGGTCTAGTGTATAGTAAATATATTATTCGTGTATTTCATTTGTGTATTTAAGAGGTGTATAGCCAGCACGTACGGTGAGCTCCTCTCATGTAGGTTTAAATAATTGTATATAAATTGTGTAAGACTTTCGTCGTAAATTTCATTGTATTTTTTCGTTCAAGTAAGTATATGTAAATTTACGTTATTTTCAAGAATTAACTTTTTATTTCACGTATTTTGCTACGAAGTCTTACGTAATCTCGATTAAGTGTGCTATACGAACCTTACGAGGTATGAACGAGGGCATATGTAATTTTTTATCGTATAGCATCATGTTTGTGAGAGATTATGCAAGGGTTATATTTGCCATGTGTTTAGAAGGTTCTTGAAAACCCCAGAGTTAGCTTTCTCTATTTTTAATGTTCCTAGAATGTAGGTGGGCGTAGCTGCTGAGAGAGGGTTGCCTTACAAGCGGGGTTAGATTCTCCTGTTCGATATGTGATCGTTGGCAACTACAGTGTCGCTAGGGCCAGCCCCCAAGCTTCTACACCCCTGACCTAGAGGAATCTAGAATAATTAAGTCAATATCTATGTGCCACCAGGGATGCATAGCATCAGAAGAGAGCCAGCCTGTCCTGTGAAAGAGCCTAGTACCTCGAGTGTGTGTCCTCTCTAAAGTGAACAAGTCTTTACCCAACATATATCGAGTGTAGTGTTTTAAAACGTTAGATGGACTTTAAAAGTGATTTCCAATTTATTGTGTCATTATGCGTGCTGGTGTTATATAAATTTTTGTAGCTGGCCCTGAGAGATTTATGCGAAAAAGTGAAGTGTATTTATTTTGACTTAACTGTTCGATTGCTTCGGGTGAGCTAAAAACTCTTAAGTTTATCAGTTACTTTATGTAATTTCTATAAGAGTTTAATCATTACAGTGTTAAAGGTTAAATATTTTCATTAATTATCAAGATTAAATATTTGTGTAAAATTTAATTCCAGTGAAACAAGTGATTATATAATTTTCCGAATATAATATTCTCTTGTCTTAGTCTAAGGTTATGTCCAGATTTAATATTTTGAGTCAAGTGATAATATGATTTTCAGAGTAATATTTTCTTGTCTTAGTTTAAGTTTTTGTTCAGATTTAATATTTCATGTCAAAAGATTGAATAATTTCCATAAGTATTATTTTTTTGTCTTAGTCTAAGTTTTTGTTCAGATTTAATATTTTGAGTAATTAATTTTTTTGGTGTAAATTCTTTCAGTGTTGTAATCTTTTATAGAATATATTTATTTTTGTAAAGAGAGTATAATTTCGATCACCAGTGTTTTTTACAGAAATCTCCCGTATCCCTGTTTAAGAATTGAAGTAAGAGGTTGTTTTGAATAGTTTTTAATAATAATTACCCAGTTTGTTTTGAGTGTATGTAAGAGACCTTTGGATATTCAGTGTTTTTGTACATTGCCAACTGGGAGTTATGATTTTTTCAGAGCTCGGGTATTATTCAAGCGTAACAAATTTATGTAAAAACAAACAGGTGAGTTTGGAACTCAGGAGGTTGTGTAACTTGCCAGCAGTAATATATAATAATATATATTTGTGGTGCCCAGACACGGGACCATAATATATATATATATATATATATATATATATATATATATATATATATATATATATATATATGTATATATATAATATATATATGTATATATATATAATATATATATATATATATATATATATATATGTATGTATATATATAATATATATATATGTATATATATATAATATATATATATATATATATATATTATATATATATGTATATATATGCATAAATTATAAATCTAAATACACACATCTACATATATATAATTTGACTGAAAGTTTAAGTCAGCTTTACTTTCTTACTTTATCTAAGTATCCAAACATAAACTTGTTAACATAGTTGGAAACTCCAATTGTCATTATCTCAGTTAATTATTTTCTTGTGTTTATCTAGAAAACTGACAAGAACGAACTAAACCGTTTGTATACTTGAAAGGCCAAATCTCTCTCTCTCTCTCTCTCTAAGTTGACAGGCACTGCAGCGATAAGGACAAAGACAAAACCTTTCCAAAGGATTACGTTGTAAGTTGTCGGAACATTACTGTGACAGTGTGGATGTGAAACTGACATTCAAGGAATTACTGCGATATGAAACTAGGGAACGAAGTTATTCGCGCATCTTGGAGTGCTTTTGCCTTATGAAAGTTCAATTTCTCATATATTTTCATTTCTATTTTATTTTATGAATGCACCGGGTGCACTGTGTACCATGCAATGCATTATTAAGAAAAAATATGTAATAGATTTTTTCTATTCATTTAATGTTTGGAATCATGATTTTTATATCGCTTATTTATCATCATCCTTGAAGTGTATTCAAAGAAAATGGTGCTTCTCTACACATTTAGAAATTATTATTATTATTATTATTATTATTATTATTATTATTATTATTATTATTATTACTAGTTAAGCTACAACCCTAGTTGGAAAAGCAATATGCTATAAGCCCAAGGGCTCCAAAAGGGAAAAATAGCCCTGTGAGGAAAGGAAATAAGGAAAAAATAAACGATATAAGAAGTAATGAACATTTAAAACAAAATATCTAAAAAACATAAATAACATTAAAACAAATATTTCATATATAAACTATAAAAATATTTATGTCAGCCTGTTCGACATGAAAAATTTGCTGCAAGTTTGAACTTTTGAATTTCTACTGATTCAACTAACAGATTAGGAAGATCATTCCACAACTTAGTCACATCTGGAAAAAAAAACCTGTGTAGTATTGAGTCTCATGATGGAGAAGGCCTAACAATTAGAATTATCTAGGTATAACAAATGTAGAGTATTTGGATAATGATGCTATGCGTCTTTATCATTCGGATATGAAAATATAATTGAAAAGAGGGTTTTACAAGAATGTCTGACACATATGACTGGTTTTCGTAGCAATATTTATAATTAAGATTAAAGTCATTATTAGAGAATTTGAAACATCCAAGTAAAATTTCTAAAAAAAAAAACCCACTGACCTATGGTAAAAAGTAGAGCAATAGAAATATCATGCGATATATAATAACTTGGAAGTAATTGATATATACAAATATTATTATCCCCTTTGTCCTTTCAACTTTTTGATACAGCGATTCCTCCTGTTCGTCAGCAGAATCTATATCTCTCTCCCACTTCCATTCATTGTTCCGTTAGAGATACCGAATGAAAAGCAGGATGACATGGTTATTGGGATTGTGAATTTGACTACCAAACATCTGATGCCTTTCGTGGTGGCCGATGCGGTAACGTCCCTGACTAGTGAACGCCAGACTGGGGTTCGAGTACCGCTCAAATTCGTTAGTTCCTTCGGTCGCTGCAACCTCATCATCCTTGTGAGCTAAAGACGGAGGTTTTGGGGGAGCCTATAGGTCTATCTGCTCAGTCATCAGCAGCCATTGCCTGGCCCTCCTTGGTCCTAGCTTGGGTGGAGAGGGGGCTTGGGCGCTGATCATATGAATATATGGTCAGCCTCTAGGGCATTGTCCTGCTTGATAGGACAATGTCGCTGACCCTTGCCTCTGCCATTCATGAGTGGGCTTTAAACCTTTAAACTAGGAGAGATTGAATACTGCCTTCAGTCGCTAGGATTTGAAAGACGATTCCACTTTCTTACAAGAATAGTTTAAGGCTTCATAAAGAAATCACTGGCGAAGAGTTATCAAACTTAAATTCAAGAGCCAAATTCAGAAAAAAGATACCAACGTATCTTTGAAGATAAAAATCTATCTTTGATATGTTTTGACTGTCTTTTAATAACCAATACTATTGCATTTACTCAAACAAGTAATGAAATACGGAAAACATTTCGTGCAACATGAAGTAACTTTATAGATGAATCTGACGGAAAAGATATAAAAAACATACACTATAGACAAAACCCTGAAAGAAATACTCGCATGAAGCAGTCGTACAAGTATTTTTATAACAGAACTGAATGAAATTCGTTGTTGGACGTGAGCAGAGAACATATCTTAACTGACGACTTATTCAGCACCCAGGAAAGGAAACAAATGCTGCCAAATATCGTTTGCAAAAGCAGATATAGCAAGAATACAAATCTACATCTATATATTTTTTTAATCATCTGCAAACGTAAAAATGCATCAAAAAGTGGCAGGGAGCAAGCTTGCCACCAGTTGTAAAAAGGAGATATAATAGAAGCAATGAAGGTAAAAGCACAAAAAGAATCGTAAAAAAAGGGCATTTTTCCTTTTTGCAGGAATCATTTCCCTGTATGCAAAGCAAGGCAATCATAAACATGAAAATTTACATTTAAACATATGCTTTGTGCCTTACGCCAGAAATGTTTTTACTTTTATCAAGCCAAAATAACCATTGTAGATAATATTCAATCTTATCCAATAACTTCAGTTACATCCTCTTAACAGAGAATGCACCACGAGTAAATTTGCCACTGCAGACATTTGTCTGTAAGAACGGTTCAGTGAATCACAAATGAAAAGCTAATAATCAAAAGAAATAACCTTTTACATTGCACACAGTGATATCAATAATGGTAAACCTGAATTATTTGGATAAAAGATTTTGATATATATATATATATATATATATATATATATATATATATAAATATATTTACATATATACATATATATAGATAGATATATTTACTTATATATATATATATATATATATATATATATGTATATATGTATATAAATATATACCTATATATAACATTTGTAGATGATATAGTTCTATTTAGTGAATCATGGGTGGAATTGCAAGAGATGGTGGAAGATTGGAATAGAGAAATTAGAAGTGTGGGACTGAAAATGAATATATGTAAACTAAGATAATGTTCAATGAAAATGGACGAACCTCTAGCGATAGTTAATGAATATACATGCATGAGACCGATTAAACGAAGGACAAACATGGGATGGAGAGCTTTTGGTAAACAAAATGAGATTATCAAAAGTAAAATACCACTTCCTCAAAAAAGAAAAGTATTCGATCAGATAGCCCTACCAGTAATAACTTGGGGCTATACTAAAGCCCTAGAACATAAGCTAATTACAACAACTCAAACAGCGATGGAAACAATAATCATGGGAATAACACTGAGACAGAAAAGGAGCAACATGGATACAAGAGCAAACTAAAGTGGAGAATATTCTAACAATATGTAAGAAAAAGAAATGGACATGGGAAGGACATATAACAAGAATGACAGAAAATAGATGAATATTGAGAAAAATAGAATGGGTCCATAGTGATTGAAAATCCAAGCAGGGGAAGGAAAAGAAGACGATGTATTGGCGGACTAAGAAAATATGCGGGGTTAGACTGACGCAGAAAGAACATAAAGAGTCGCAAATTAAGGACATATCTGAGGCTTTTGTCCTATAGAGAACTAGCGACGGCTGATATATATATATATATATATATATATATATATATATATATATATATATATATATATATATATATATATATATATATATAGCCAAGCTACAATTCTCATTGGTAAAGCAAGATGCTACAAGGCCTAGCGTTACAACAGGAAAAAGTAGCCCGGTAAGGAAAGGAAATAGGAAAATAAATAAACTATTTATGAGAAGTAATGAATTAGAAATATATAAAAATAATATATTTCAAGATCAGTAATAACGTTAGAATAGATCTGACATAAGTAAACATGGAAGAGACACATTTACTGCAAGTTTGAACATCTGGAGTTCAAACTTGCATACACAGGTACACACACACACCATATATATATATATATATATATATATATATATATACATATATATATAATATATATATAAGTGTTTATATAAACATATATATATATATATATATACATATATATATACACACACACATATATATGCATATATATATATATATATATATATATATATATATATATACACATATATATACACACACACATATATATATATATATATATATACATATATACGTACATATTATATATATATACATACATACATATATATATATATATATATATATATATATATATATATTTATTTATATATATATAGTTATAGTTATAAAATTAACCTTCCAAAAACACGTGATGCTGCAGATTCGAGTTGATTGAGGGTCCCCTAAAGAACGTTGAGCCCCTTTGCACTAGACACCATTCACTGTACATTTCCAACATGATGAAACGCTTCTTCAAATTCGTGACAGCAAGGCTTTTAGCAATCGTGGTTTAAAGCGTGCAAGCCAAAGTGGAGTTAAATGAGGCATCAAAGTAAAACATAGTTGCAATAGAGCAGAATAGAGCAGGACGAGTTTCTGATAGTTATGCTCTCCGGTCTTATTATTATTATTACTAGCCAAGCTACATCCCTAGTTGAAAAAGCAAGATGCTATAAGATCAAGGGCTCAAACAGGGAAAAATAGCACAATGAGGAAGGGAAACAAGGAAATAAATAAACAATATAAGAAGTAATGAACAATTAAAATAAAATATTTTAAATATTTTAAAAATCATTAACATTAAAACAGATATTTCATACATAAACTATGAAAAGACTTATGTCAGACTGTTCAACATAAAAACATTTGCTGCAAGCTTGATCTTTTGAAGTGCTACTGATTCAACTACCCGATTAGGAAGAACATACCACAACTTGGTCACAGCTGGAATAAAACTTCTAGAACACTGTGTAGTATTTATAATTATCATTGCTATTACTATCGTCATTATTATTCAGTATGGGGACATGTTCAAGTGCAACTAAGAAAAAGCGCATTAAATGCGTAAGGGGAATGAAAAGAAAATTTGTTTATGTGTGGATTTAAGAAAAAAAAATTGAGACAAATATTTGACAAAAAATGCCCTCTTTGGATTTAATTATGCCATTGTTTTTCAGTTAAATCAAAGTGAAGTAATAATGTGGTGGAAGTACTCGATGCTCTATAAAGCAGATGAATATGTAAATCCTAAGAAATTATCACCCTGGTCCTTTTTTTAGCCTTACACAGAGAAATAAGAAACACGGACGCATAGGGCGAATTATAAAGCAGCTTGGTATGAATTTTGCAATACAAATATGTTTGATTTTCTTTCAGACTCAACATGGATATTCATCTTTTATTTGCAACGCGGGAATTATTTTGTTCTAATTGTAAAAAGTCCTGCTCAAACTCGTAGCTTCTTTGGTCGGTGCAACCTCACCATCCTTGTGAGCTAAGGAGAGGGGGGGGGGGAGTTTGGGGGAGCCTACAGGTCTATCTGCTGAGTCATTAGCAGCCAATGCCAGGCCCTCCCTGATCCTAGCTTGGTTGGGGAAGGTGTTTGGTCGCTGATCATATGTATATATGGTCAGTCTCTAGGGCATTGTCCTGCTCGATAGGGCACTATCACTGCCCCTTGCCTCTGCCATTCATGAGCGACCTTTAAACCTTTAAATGAAATCTACCGATGAAAACAGAAAACGCTCTGACTGGCCACGCGTTAAAGGACGCAGCAGCACAGAGAGAAGATCACAAAATCATGTAAATTTCTTTGCATTCAGTGTTGTAAAAACATGTGTTGAAAAGTGTATTAAACATCAGCTTCTGCGTTAGGGATCCATTTGTCTGTAAAGCTCTGATTACAGGAAACTATTATTGAAATGTATCTGTACCAACAATAGGAACAAAATCTTATATGGTGGAGTTTTCCATCATATGATTTCGCAGGGAAATGCGTGATAATATGATGAAGAGCTTTCAATCATATAATTTTCTGTCACAGATGTTAATTCTGAAGGCTGTAAACACTTGGGTTATAAGATTAAAAATGAAGGGAATATGGAAAATGAAGCGAAATGAATAAGCATGCGATCAACACATACCAGTAAAGATAAGAAGGAATAGCTTTCACCAAATGAAAAGAACGGAAAATATATAAAGATTCCCTACATCAATGAACGAATATATAAGGGGATAAATAATAGATAAAAGAACCAAATTAATAATGAGATATTAATAGTAATGATACAATCTTACCTTAGACTGGAATCGAAATCTGGATAATTAGAATGAAACCCAAATTTTGAGTTCTACCAGATACGTATTACGAGACAGATTTTTAAACAACAACAACAACAATAATAATAATAATAATAATAATAATAATAATAATAATATCATTATTACTATTATAATAAAGAGCAAATGTTTAACACACACACACACATAAATATTTACAGTATATATATATATATATATATATATATATATATATATATATATATATATACATGTATTTATATAAATATATATATATATATATATATATATGTATGAGTATATACATTATATATACACACACACACACACACACACATATATATATATATATATATATATATATATATATATATATATATATATATATATGACCCCTGTGGCTACAGGGGCATAAAAACAATTAAAATTGAAGAGACATTGTAAGATGGAAATGGAAGGTTGTTAAAAGGAGAGGAGGCAAGGAAACGTAGGCGGAATATTTTGAAGGTTTACTGAATGTTGAGGATAATAGGGAGGCAGATATATTTGCTGTTGCAGGCGTTGAGGTGCCGGTGATGGGAGATGAGAATGGGAACCCCCTCTCCTGTATTATAATCTTGTGAGACATCAAAGCTGGGGGGAGAGTGACTGCTCCCAGCACTCTAATTTTGGGGTGTTTTAATGTGCGTGGATGTAGTGCGATAGAGAGTAAAAGATGTGAGGTTGGAAGTATGTTTAGGAATAGAAGGATGGATATATTGGCTTTGTGTGAGACAAAGATAAAATGGAAAGGTGAAGTGATGTTTGGTGAAATGTCTCGTAGAATGTCTGGGATTGAAAGGGGAAGAGTAAGAGAAGGGGTGGCTTCATTGCTGAGTGAATGGATGACAGGTAAAGTAGTGGAATGAGGGTAAGAGTTAGGTTGGGTAGGGAATGTTGGGCTTTTGTCAGTGCATATGGGCCAGGTTGTGAGAAAAGTGAAGAAGAGCGGAATGAGTTCTGGAATGAATTAACTAGGTGTGTAGAAGGACTGGGTAAAAGGAATTATGTAGTTGTCATGGGTGACTTAAATGCTAGAGTGGGCGCTGGAGAGTTAGAAGGTGTCATTTGGAAGTATGGTGTACCAAGTGAAAATGAGAGTGGTGACAGACTGGTAGATATGTGTTGAGCAAGAGATGGTGATAAGTTCTAGCTTTTTCAAAAAGAAAGATAAAAACAAGTGTACATGGGTAAGAGTGGCAAATGGAAGAGTGATAGAAAGGGCGTTAATGGATTATGTGTTGATAACTAAAAGAATGTTTGGAAGATTGAAAGATGTGCACGTGTTTAGGGGTATGACTAACGATATGTCTGATCATTTTTTGGTGGAAGGAGAATTAGTTGTGTCAAAAGAGTGGGGGAATAGAGTAGGTGGATGTAAAAGGGAGCTAGTGAGGGTTTAAGAGCTAATAAAACCGGGGGTAAAAAGTAAATATCAAGAAAGGTTGAAAATGGCATATGACGAAGTGAAAGTAAGAGAAACTGGTAATTTAGAGGAGTAGTGGAAGTTAGTAAAAGAAAATTTTGTTGGGATTGCAAGTGATGTGTGTGGCAAGAAGTTTGTTGGAGGCAGCATGAGGAAGGGCAGTGCATGGTGGAATGAAGGAGTGAAGGTAAAAGTGGAGGAGAAAAAGAGGGCTTTTGAAGAATGGCTGCAGAGTAATAGTGTAGAGAAGTATGAAAGATATAGAGAGAAAAATGTGGAAGCAAAACGCAAGGTAAGTGAGGCAAAGATGGCAGTTGACCTGAGGTGGGGTCAGGGATTGGGTCATTTATATGAAGAAAATAAAAAGTTTTGGAAAGAAGTGAAGAGAGTTAGGAAGGCTGGTTCAAGAATTGAAGAGAGAGTGAAAGATGGAAATGGAAGGTTGTTAAAAGGAGAGGAGGCAAGGAAAACGTAGGCGAAATATTTTGAAAGTTTACTGAATGTTGAGGATAATAGGGAGGCAGATATAATTGCTGTTGCAGGTGTTGAGGTGCCGGTGATGGGAGATGAGAATGAGAGAGAGATTACAAGAGAGGAAGTGAGGAGAGCAATAGATGAAACGAGAGTAGGAAAAGCATCTGGTATGGATCGTGTGACAACTGAGATGTTGAAGGAAGGGGGTGTGACTGTACTTGAATGGTTGGTGAGATTAAGGATTAAGGATAAAACAGAGAATGCAATCTTAAAAGTACAGGGTGGTTTTAGAAGAGGTAGGGGTTGTATGAATCAGATTTTTACAGTTAGGCAGATATGCGAGAAATATTTAGCAAAAGGTAAGGAGGTGTATGTTGCGTTTATGGATCTGGAGAAAGCGTATGATAAGAGTTGATAGGGAAGCAATGTGGAATGTGATGAGGTTATATGGAGTTGGTGGAAGGTTGTTGCAAGCAGTGAAAAGTTTCTACAAAGGTAGTAAAGCATGTGTTAGGATAGGAAATGAAGTGAGCGATTGGTTCCCGATGAGAGTGGAGCTGAGACAGGTATGTGTGATGTCGCCGTGGTTGTTTAACTTGTATGTTGATGGAGTGGTGAGATAGATGAATGCTCGAGTGCTTGGACGAGGATTGAAACTGGTAGACGAGAATGACCATGAATGGGAGGTATATCAGTAGTTGAGTGCGGATGATACTGTACTGGTTGCAGACGAGGAAGGGAAGCTTGGCCGATTAGTGACAGAATTTGGAAGGGTGTGTGAGAGAAGGAAGTTGAGAGTTAAAGTGGGTAAAAGTAAGGTTATGAGATGTATGGGAAGGGAAGGTGGTGCGAGGTTGAATGTCATGTTGAATGAAGAGTTACTTGAGGAGGTAAATCAGTTTAAGTACTTAGGGCCTGTTGTTGCAGCAAATGGTGGAGTGGAAGCAGATGTACGTCAGAGAGTGAATGAAGGATGCAAAGCATTGGGGGCAGTTAAGGGAGTAGTAAAAAATAGAGGGTTGGGCATGAATGTAAAGAGAGTTCTGTATGAGAAAGTGATTGTACCAACTGTGATGTATGGATCGGAGTTGTGGGGAATGAAAGTGACGGAGAGACAGAAATTAAATGTATTTGAGATGAAGTGTCTAAGGAGTATGACTGGTGTATCTCGAGTAGATAGGGTTAGGAACGAAGTAGTGAGGGTGAGAACAGGTGTAAGAAATGAGTTAACAGCTAGAGTGGATATGAATGTGTTGAGGTGGTTTGGCCATGTTGAGAGAATGGAAAATGGCTGTCTGCTAAAGAAGGTGATGAATGCAAGAGTTGATGGGAGAAGTACAAGAGGAAGGCCAAGGTTTGGGTGGATGGATGGAGTGAAGAAAGCTCTGGGTAATAGGAGGATAGATGTAAGAGAGGCAAGAGAGCGTGCTAAAAATAGGAATGAATGGCAAGCGATTGTGACGCAGTTCCAGTAGGCCCTAGTGCTTCCTCCGGTGCCTTGGATGACTGCGGACGTAGCAGCAGTACGGGATTCAGCGTTATGAAGCTTCATCTGTGGTGGATAACGGGGGAGGGTGGGCTGTGGCACCCTAGCAGTACCAGCCGAACTCGGTTGAGTCCCTTGTCAGGCTATGAGGAACGTAGAGAGGAGAGATCCCCTTCCTTGGTTCATTTGTTTGATGTCGGCTACCCCCCAAAATTGGGGGCAGTGCCTTGGTATATATATATATATATATATATATATATATATATATATATATATATATATATATATATATACATATATATATATATGTTTTTTTCAAAAAGGCCCATAAAAAAACATGTTAAACTGTTCAATTACAGTTATAAGTAAGACATATATATATATATATATATATATATATATATATATATATATATATATATATATATATATATATATATATATGGGTCACGCTGAGCTCTCCCTGCCCTCGGTTAGGGGTAGAGGAAGTAGTTATACCATGGTTAGAAGGAAATACGTGTGCGTGCATACCTATCTATGTTTAGCCGTCATTTTTGACGGGTTGCGTATGATAACAATAATAATAAAAACAATGAGAAGAAACATCGACAACAATATCACCTTTAAAATCGACAATAATCATTTAATGAGATGCTCTCTCTAATTTCCTGGCAAAGCTTTCCGTGTTATTCCCGTCCACTCAGCCAATTACTGCAGGTCATTTGCATCAACACAAAAACAAACATGGGCAAATGGGGCGTATTATCATTCTTTTCGGGGATTTTTTTTCTTTTTATTTACATGTTTGCTAAATGGTATTCCTGACGGGGAAATTCTCCCCTTTGCAATTAATTAGTAATTCTTTTATTACGCGGGTTTTTATGATCTTAACATATTCAGTTGTATATAATGACAGTTTTAGCCACTAAAAATGTTAATGGCACGGTTTTTATGATCTCCTTAACATATTCACCCGTACATAATTACAGGTTTAGCCATTACAAATCTTAATGGCACCGTTTTTATGATCTCCTTAACATATTCACCTGTATATTATGACGGCTTTAGCCATTACAAATGCTAATAACGCGGTGTTTATGATATCCTTATCATAGTCACCTGTATATAATGACAGGTTTAGCCCTTAGAATTATGACACGCTTTTTTATTACCTCCTCATCATATTCACCTGTATATAACGTCAGGATTTGCCATTACAAATGTTAATAACACACTATTTTTATGATTTCCTATTCACCTGTATATAATGACAGGTTTAGCCTTTACAAATGTCAATGACAGAGTTCTTTATGATTTCCTATTCACCTGTATATAATGACAGGTTTAGCCTTTACAAATGTTAATGACAGAGTTCTTTATGATTTCCTATTCACCTGTATATAATGATAGGTTTACCATTACAAATGTTAATGGCGCGGTTTCTATGATCGTATCATCTTCAGCTGTATATAATGACACACTTGGCCATTACATATGTTTAGAGGTGTTACACTTTGCCCTATACTCTTTTATTTCAGAGGGTACTTCCTTTCGTGTATTACACAGCTGGGGTGTTTCAATCGAGATGCCTTCACTAAAATTAACACAAGGGAGTTAGTGAAATATTCCTCACGGCAATATCATAAGGCATCTTCATAATGCTGAGATATTTTGCTTTTAATCACTTCCCTGGATTATTTCTCAACCATTCTTCCACATTACGGAAAATATATGTCTGTAATACTACCTTTGTGTATGTATATGTGATTTAATTTTTTTCATTATGCTTATTTCCTCTTGGATCAGTCTTTCTTTTCAATTATCGACAATCTATTCCCTGTAGCTTGCTTGAAAGCTAAAGCCTTTTTTTTTTTTACCTCCCTCTACACGGACGAGGAAGTATGAATAATCTCAATGATAATACAAGAAACAAATTAATCAACAATTTTAAAATCTCAAAGAAATAACATGCATACATGTATTAATCTTTTGTATCAAACGTTAAAAAACTCAAGAAAGCAACAGACTTTAGCTCAGCCAGACGAGAAGCAGAATGAAATAATCTTTATGGCAACCGAAGGATTCTCACAAAAAAAATATTAAGGAAAAGCAGAGAAGATTCACCATCTAGTTTGCATAAAGTTGTTTCTCAACTGTTTTTCTTTGCGGAGATGCACGAAATTGGCCGCCGAAAACATACATACACAGCAGAATTGGAATGGCATGTTATCGTGTTCAGAAATACAGCAGGAGAGAGAGGATATACAGAGACCAGTATGTGAATTCCTTCAGGGGTCACCCACCAGCGAAAGATTGCTCATGAATAATTCAGCTAACAGAGCACTATTTGTTTCAGACCTGGACTATTGGTTGGATTCGATTATAGGTTACTCGGTATTCCTGAAAAGGAATATTACCTCTCTTCTTTTTCTTTCCCACCGTTATCCTTACACTAAGGGGTCGGTTGCCTGATGCACCCTCGTCAGTGCATTCTATCAAAGGCATCCTCTCCCATCAAACCTCTTCTTTCCATATCATTCTTCACCTTATCTCTATCCCTTCTGGTTCTTAGCAAATATTTTTATATGGAATTTATAACCACACAATAGAATGCACGCTAGCTAAGACTCACTTCTGTCTTCTAGCAAGTCAAGAAATGCACAATAGGTGTTAATAGAACAGGACCTAGTTGGTCCGATTTCCAACACGCACTTGGATTAAAAAACTTATGAGTCGAGCAACATGTCTATATAGTAACGTCAGGATGTGGTAACCCCATCAATTAGGTGTCAATGCTGAGTGACACAGCACTCGGCTCACGTTTATCTTAATCTTGCAAGACGTTTACCATGACGGTAGATAGCAGTCATTCTTTTCCCCCCACCTCCCAGCCCCTAGCCCACCTTGAAATGAATGAATTTTGGCATCTTTTATGATGAAAAAAAAAAAAAATAAATCGTCGGAGTCATAATTTCATCCGTGGAAACTTGTCTTAACACCGAAATGCAAACTCCTTTTGAAATACCAACTCAAAAGGGGAAAAGGTGCATAATGGAAAAACTTGTAAATACATATAAGTGTGGTGATACCTTGACGGGGTGAAAGGGCTTGTGCATCGCTAGAATAAGCAACGCTGTGCTAGTTTGGCCACCCAGACTTGGTTGGTTTGCTGAGAGCGATCAGACTAAAGTCTCCAACCATCATCAATCCGTAGTGGTCATCATGGTGATGAAATTACCAAATTCCAGACATGAATAAGGACATGTTTGAGACTTTCGTCCTGCAGTGGACTAGGAACAACTGCATTTGTTATATATCATCATCATCATGAGCCGTTACTAGTCTACTAGAGAACAAAGGCCTCAGATATGTCCTCCCACTTGCATCTGTTTATGGTCTTTCTATGCTATTCCACACCCACAAACTTTCTTAGTTCATCAATCCATCATCTTCTCTCCCTTCCCTGCTTCTTTTACAATCTCTAATGACCCATTCAGTTATTCTTAATGTCCATCTAATGTCTGTCATTCTCATTATACGTCCTGCCATTGTCCATTCTTTGTCTTACACGTTGTTAGAATATCCTCTAATTTAGTTTGCTCTTGTATCAATGTTGCTTTTTCTATCTCTTACTGTTATTCCCACAATTATTCTTTCCATAGCTTTTTGGGTTGTAACTAGATTATGTTCTAAGGCTTTAGTAAGGTTCCAAGTTTATGATGTATAAGTTAATACTGGTAGGACCATCTGAACAGAGATAGTGGCATATTACTTTACATAATCTCTTTTTGTTTACCAAATGCTCTCCATCCCATGCTTATCCTTCTTTTAATTTTGGTCTCGTGTCCTAGGGAACACTTACTTTTTGTATATACAGTATATATATATATATATATATATATATATATATATATATATATATATATATACACATATATATATATACATATGTGTGTTTCATATATGTTTATGTTGTCAATGGTACCAGTGGACTGGGCGTGTGCGAGTATTGTTACTCTATACAAAGGTATGGAAGAAGTGCACGAGTGTTATAATTCAAGGGGTATTAGTTTGTTGAGTGTGGTTGGAATGGTAGAGTGCTAATTAATAGGATTAATGGTAAAACAGAGGATGCAATCTAAGAAGTGCAGTGGGGTTTTAGAAGAGGTTGGGGATGTAGGGATCAGATATTTACTGTTAGACAGATATGCAAGAAATATTTAGCAAAAGGTAAGGAGGTGTATGTTACATTTATGGATCTGCAGAAAGCTTATGATAGAGCTGATAGGGAAGCCATATGGAATGTGATGAGGTTATATGGAATTGGCGGAAGGTTGTTGCAAGCAGTGAAGAGTTTATACATAAGCAGTAAAGCATGTGTTTAGTGACAGATTGGTTTCCAGTAAGAGTGGGCTGAGACAGGGATGTGTGATGTCACCAGGGTTACTCAATTTGTTTGTTGATAGAGTTGTAAGAGAGGTGAATGCTCGAGCACTTGGTCGAGGATTGAAACTGATAGACGGGAGTGATCATGATTGGGAGGTGAATCAGTTGTTTGTGGATCGATTAGTGATAAGCGTTTGGGAGGGTGTGTGAGAGAAGGAAGTTGAAAATTATTGAGGGTAAGAGTAAGCTTATGAATATCATATTGATTGGAGAGTTACTTGAGGAAGTAGTGTAGATCAGTTTAAGCACTTGGGGTCTGTTGTTGTTGAAAATGGTGGAGTGGAAGCAGATGTACAGTATGTCACAGTGAATGAAAAGGATGTAAAGTGTTGGGGGTAGTGAAGGGAGTGGTGAAGAATAGAGGGTTAGGAAGGAATGTAAAGAGAGTTCTGTATGAGAAAGGGATTTTACTAACTGTGATGTACGGATCAGGTGTGTGGGGACTGAAAGTGACAGAGAGACAGAAATTGAGTGACGTCGAGATGAACTGTCTGAGGAGTATCGTTGGTGTATCACAATTAGATAGGGTTAGGAACGAAGTATTGTAGGTGAGAAGGAGTGTAAGAAATCAATTAGAAGCTAGAGTGGATTTGAATGTGTTGAGGTAGTTTGGCCATGTTGACAGAATGGAAAATGGCCGTCTGCTGAAGAAAATGATGAATGCATGAGTTGATGGCAGAAGAACAAGAGAAAGGCCAAGGTTTGGGCCAATGGATGGATGGAGTAAAGAAAGCTCTAGGACTAGGTAATAGGAGGATAGAAGTAAGAAAGGCTAAAGAGCGTGCTAGAAATAAGAATGAATGGTGAGCGATTGTGACACAGTTCCAATAGACCCTGCTGCTTCCTACGGTCGCCTTGGTGACTGCTGAGGTAACAGCAGTAGAGGATTCAGCGTATAAAGTTTCATTTGTGGTGGATGACGGGGAAAAGGTGGGTTGTGGCACCCTAGCAGTACCAATCAAACTCAGCTGAATCCCTCGTCAGGCTGGAAGCGGAGAAAAGAAAAGTCCCATTTTGTTTGTTATTTTGATGTTAGCTACCCCCAAAATTGGGGGAAGTGCCTTGGTAGATGTAGATATATATATATATATATATATATATACATATATATATATATATATATATATGTGTGTGTGTATATATATATATATATATATATATATATATATATATATATATATATATATATATACACACACATATATATATATATATGTATATGTACATACATATATATATATATATATATATATATATATAATATATATATATATGTAAATATATTTACATATATATATATACATACATATATATATATATATATATATATATATATATATATATATATATATATTTCATGTATGTATGTATATGCATAAACAAAAGACCCAGCTTAAGAAATACAGGAGCAAATTACTCCATCGTATAACAAGGTTAGAAAAAGCTAAAACTTTGATTCATAAAAACTTGGCAACTTCTTTTATGCTCTTTGCAAAGGCACACAAATTATTTTGGTGTTCCACGAAGTCAAATCAGCTAGGCCAGACCTAATTTAATCGAGGAAGGCTTTCAGTACTCTGACGAAGATAATATTATTACAGTACAGTTTCCTGGAAATACACGACCTAAAAACAAGTTTGTTTGATGTTTATGCAGAGGATTTTAGGTCGTCTGAATGACGAGTAATAATAAAATTCAAATGTTGTTTCGGGCTAATGAAAAAAAAGAGTTGACGGAAAGGCGTATGACAGCGAACGTTAGTGAACATTTTTTTCAGGGAAGGATAGGGTAAGAATCATAGATATAAACGTAATAGAGATAAAATAAAATGTGATATAATTATGAGTGCTCATTACACACACACACATACACACACAGACACACACACACACACATATAAGTGTTTAATAGACACACATGCCCACATAAATTTATATATATACATATACATACACATACACACACACACATATATATATATGTATACATATGTATATATGTATATATATAGTATATATGCATACACAAATGAATACCCATACATATATATATATATATATATATATATAATATATATATATATATATATATATATATATATATATATATATATATATATATATATATACATACATACATATCTGTTTTGTGTTTATTGTTTAATTTCATAATAATATTCCTTCTACATGCAAATATTTACATTTGAACATTTACCCCTGGTCATGTTTTGTGCGGAAGATGCATGCGGATGTAAATATAAAATATTCATCCGAGCGCCTTCACAAACTCTGAATATAATACATAAACAGTCCCCGAAATATTGCAACGTCTGTTTTCTATATAATCCTATATATTGTATGGGGAGAGAGAGAGAGAGAGAGAGAGAGAGAGAGAGAGAGAGAGAGAGAGAGAGAGAGAGAGAGAGAGAGAGAGAGAGAGAGAGAGAGATAATTCTTTCAAATGTGAAGTAGAAGTGGTGACAAGTGAGACAGAGAATTCAAGACTTAATTACCACTATTAAATGGCAAAATTTTCTTATGAGGTATTTTAACGTTGACAAATGACAGATTCCCTCCACATAAGCTTGAGACTTGCTCGGCCGAATATATAAGAAAACAAAGCTGAAAGGAAATGTTAGTAAAACATTGTGATTATCATTATCAGAGATGTCAAAAGCTTGTTCCCATCAGTAATAGATTGGAACATTGTTTTTTTCTCTAAACGACGAATGACAGTAGTCTTCTTTCAATTATAGAGCAATAAGAGTAATCTTTTAGCTCTAAACAAGAAGTAAGTTTTCTTGGTTTTCTTTATACCATAAGAACAGTCTGAAGTCAGAAGCTAACTCAAAACAAGAAAAGGCCATCAGGAGGAGAATTACAGAAAAGAGTAACACTCCACTAAATTGGAAGAGTTAACTTAGTAACAGCCCATACAAATCAGAACTCTTCCATTTTCTTGCTAACATGGTTAGAATGACCACAAGTGATGCAGTTCTTGTGACTAGGGAGGAAAATGTTATCACAAGTACCAGTTACACCAATATAAGCGTGGAGGAACTTGCACCCTGTACTCAGGAAGATGGCAACACACAAATATTTCTACATGTCTAGCACGTAGTTAGGGAGGGATTCTAGTCTCTCAATGATTGATGCAAGTAACACATAGCCTACACTGTTACTTGCCATATTTCTGATACCTTCACTCACTACAATGGTAACCGAGAAAATGGGGGTCCAATTTCTAAGACCAGAGAAGTCCAAAGGAATTGTGTTTTTCCATGGTTTCACTAGGTGCAATGTTGCACCAGATTCCAATGGAAAAGGGAAAAAAAGACAGCTTGGCAGACATGGAGGGTCTTTAATAAATTTCAGCTACACTTTTAAAACTTACTCAAACCCATCTAATGTTGGGGACTCTGATCTACAAGTACTGGGGCAATTTGTAGCTCTAATGATTGACAGGTCTAACACAGCCTCGTCAGTTAATGAAGTTAGACTTGATCTTTCTACCTTGAAGCAGGGGTTATATGATTAAATCCCGTCTACTAAAATGTACTAAGGGAACATGGATAAAGAACAGCCTATCGGGTAGGTCACATTTGGGGACGATACGTTAAACGTGATGCAGAACCTCGATGTCCTTGTAGGTAGGGATGGATGTATGAGGATGTAAACTGGAGAATTGCGTGGACCACATCTGAAGCTATTTCTAAATGCTGCCGGGCTCTACTAAAGGTATATGTATTATATCATTGTGTAATTTCTGACAAACTGTGTTGGAAGATTCACAGGTAAAAAGACTGGACTAGACTGTACTGCACTGTGGATCTGACCTCGACATGCATTTTCATGAGTATAAAACACTAACATTCAACAATGATAAAAGGAAAATAGACACGTAACTAATATATTCATAATCATAATTCTCAAGTTTGTACTCAGCATATAATAGGTTACTATATTTGTCACTTATCTTTTCTTAATTATATCTATGAACAAATGGCTATAAATACTCATACATATCAAATTATATGCACAAATAAGTAGGAATACCATGAAAATTAGATTTGCATATTAGGCTTAACTGGCGGCAATCTTGGAAAATGGTAGCCAAATTGGATTCCTGAATGGCAAGGACTGTTCTCCCAAATAGAGAATGCAGGCATATGTCAGAGCATCCTAAATTTATTCTAATAAAGATTGAACTAGAACTATATAAACAAAAAATATGGCGGCCGTCTTGGAAAAAGACCACCTAAGGAAATTTCTGCCAAATTTCATTACTGTATCACCAAGTGAATGATTATATGGCTTATCTGTTCCAATATGTCCTCTAGCTTTTAGTGAGGAATATTTATCTTCCAGCTCTCAGTGAGAAGTAATTTATTTCTTTTTTTAACTCCAGTGAGGAATAACATCTGTTTTTAGCTCTCAGCAAGTAATATTTGTTTTTAACTTTTACCAAGAACTAATATTTGTTTTCTAGCTCTTAGCAAGGACTAATATTAATTTCTTAGCTTTTAGCCAGAACAAATATTAGTTTTCTAGCTCTTAAAAAGTACTAATATTAGGTTTCTAGCTCTAAGCAAGGACTACTATTTGTTTTCTAGCTCTTAGCAAAGACTAATATTAGTTTTCTACCTATAAGCAGGCACTTAAATTAGTATTCTAGCGCTTCAAAAAGACTAATATTAGTCTTCTAGCTCATAGCAAGGATTAATATTAGTTTTCGAGTTCTTAGCAAGGACTAATATTAATTTTCTACCTCTTAGCAGGGACCAATATGAGTTTTCTAGCTCTTTGAAAGGACTAATATTAGTTTTCTAGTTCATAGCAAGGATAAACATTAGTTTTCTAGCTCTTAGCAAGGACTATTATTAGTTTTCTAGCTCCTAGCAAGGACTAATATTTGTTTTCTAGCTCGTAGCAAGGACTAATATTTGTTTTCTAGCTCGAAGCAAGGACTAATATTAGTTTGCTAGCTCTTAGCAAGGACTAATATTTGTTTTCTAGCTCGAAAAAAGGACTAATATTAGTTTTCTAGCTCTTAGCAAGGACTAATATTTGTTTTCTAGCTCATAGCAAGGGTTATTATTTATTGTAATACCTCTTAGCAAGGACTATTATTTTTTTCTAGCTCTTAGCAAGGACTAATATTAGTTTTCTAGCTCTTAGCAAGGACTAATATTTGTTTTCTAGCTCTTAGCAAGGACTAATATTTGTTTTCTAGCTCGTAGAAAGGACTAATATTAGTTTTCTAGCTCTTAGCAAGGACTAATATTTATTTTCTAGCTCTTAGCAGGGACTATTATTAGTTTTCTAGCTTTTAGCAAGGACTAATATTTGTTTCCTAGCTCGTAGCAAGGACTAAATTTAGTTTTCTAGCTCTTAGCAAGGACTAATATTTTTTTCTAGCTCTTAGCAGGGACTATTATTAGTTTTCTAGCTCTTAGCAAGGACTAATATTAGTTTTCTAGCTCTTAGCAAGGACTAATATTTGTTTTCTAGCTCTTAGCAAGGACTAATATTTGTTTTCTAGCTCGTAGAAAGGACTAATATTAGTTTTCTAGCTCTTAGCAAGGACTAATATTTATTTTCTAGCTCTTAGCAGGGACTATTATTAGTTTTCTAGCTTTTAGCAAGGACTAATATTTGTTTCCTAGCTCGTAGCAAGGACTAAATTTAGTTTTCTAGCTCTTAGCAAGGACTAATATTTTTTTCTAGCTCTTAGCAGGGACTATTATTAGTTTTCTAGCTCTTAGCAAGGACTAATATTTGTTTTCTAACTCGTAGCAAGGACTAATATTTGTTTTCTAGCTTGTAGAAAGGACTAATATTAGTTTTCTAGCTCTTAGCAAGGACTAATATTTGTTTTCTAGCTCGTAGCAGGGACTATTATTAGTTTTCTAGCTCTTAGCAAGGACTAATATTTGTTTTCTAGCTCTTAGCAACGAGTAATATTTGTTTTCTAGCTCTTAGCAACGACTAATATTTGTTTTCTAGCTCTTAGCAACGACTAATATTTGTTTTCTAGCTCTTAGCAACGACTAATATTTGTTTTCTAGCTTGTATCAAGGACTAATATTTGTCCTCTTGCTAAATATGAGGAATGACAAAAGTATTCTTACTTACACCAACGAATAACAATAGCGTTCTTGCATCTTGTTTACACACAAGTGTACGTGACCCGTCAAAATTGACAATTAAGTATTTAGACAGATATGCACACACATGCATCTCACTATCACCAAGGTATGACTACTGCCTACCCTCCTAACAGAGAGACGGGGAGAGTTCAACATGACCGATTATATATATATATATATATATATATATATATATATATATATATATTATATTATATTATATAAATATATATTTACAGTGTATTACATAAATATATATATATATATATATATATACAGTATATATATATATATATATATATATATATATATATCATCATCTCCTACTACGTCTATTGACCCAATGGCCTCGGTTAGATTTCACCATTGCCCTCTATCTGGAGATTTTTCAATCATCTCCCACTTCACTCTCCATAGTCCTCAGCCATATAGGGCTGGGTCTTCTAACTCTTCTAGTGCCTTGTGGAGCCCAGTTGAACAAATATATAAACATATATATATATATATATATATATATATATATATATATATATATATATATATATATATATATATATAAATATATAAATATATAAATATATATATACATACATATATATATATATATAATATATATATATATACAGTTGCTCTTTATCATATAGGAGATATGTAATAACCTGCTTATATTTTAGACCAAAATCGGGAATAATGTTCAATTGCTCCGCCCAATTGGGGAGCAAATTTCTCCATCGGCCTTGCAAGATACAACCCAGAAACGTCATTAGACCAGGGAAGGTCATTGCACGGGACATTTACCCATCAACTAGCCCTATTGCCGTTTAAAAAGAGAAAAAAGAAATCGAATTCTACTTCGGAAATTCTACGATATTCAAATCTTTTCGTTGGGTCGGCCCAGCTATAGTATATCATTGTGACAATGGATAACGTCTGAGTCCCAGAGTTATTATATTACGTCAGTAGTAGTAATTTCGTGTAATTTACATATCATTATTCGATAATCAGGTTGGCGTTCTTGTATATGAATTAGATTAGAATATCTGATCTCTCTCTCTCTCTCTCTCTCTCTGGTACTATAGTTCTACACACCTCTGTCCTCTTTCTCTCTCTCACACACAGTAATAATATACAAATCTCTCTGTCTCTCTCTCCCTCTCTCTCTCTCTCTCTCTCTCTCTCTCTCTCTCTCTCTCTCTCTCTCTCTCTCTCTGTAACAATATGCAAATGTCACTCATTTCTTTGTCAGATTTGCTGTTTAATAAATTTCTCTTTAAAATAAAAAAATTATATGTTGATAACGACAAATTTCAATATGAATATTTTTCCAAAATATAACACCATGATAACCTTGATAACTTCATTATCATTTTTCAACAGCATTATAATTATTAATGATTAGAAAAGTCTTCCAATAATCAATACATTTGTCAGAATGACTTTACCAACAAAAACATCTCACCATATGATGCTGTCAGGCTGACATTATAATAATTGGATTGGATAGGATTTAGGTTATATAGGCCGGCGTTGGTGTCTCTGGGGCCATTTGCCACCAATATGCTTCAGCTACCCTGGGAATAAGGCAATATTAGTTGTTCATTACTTCTCTTGTAGTTGATTTATATCATTGGTTTCTTTCCTCACTGGGCTATTTTTCCCTGTTGGCACCATTGGACTTATAGTATCCTCTTTTTTCATCTAGGATTAGAGCTTAGCTAATAATAATAATAATAATAATAATAATAATAATAATAATAATAATAATAATAATAATAATAATAATAATAATAATAATAAGGGATTGTGCATTGCCTTGATCAGCAAATCTGTACGTCAGGTTTGCTGTGAGCGATCAGACAAAAATCTCCAACCATCACCAATCCACGGTGGCCAGTGTGGTGATGAAAACTGGACAAACACCTGATATGAATTAACATGTCTGAGGCCTTTGTCTTACACTGGGCTAATAACGGCTGCATTTCTTTTTGTTGTGCATATAGTAATCTATATTCGAGAACATTACAGAATTCGTTTCACATATTCCATAAAATTTGTTCTTCTATTACTGTTTTTCTTACCTGATCTTCTCCAGCTTCCCCAGATCTTTGATTTAAATCGAGCTCAAACCCGGGCGGTATTATTATTATTATTATTATTATTATTAACAACTAAGCTACATCCCCAGTTGGAAAAGCAAGACGCTATAAGCGTAAGGGCTCCAACAAGGAAAAAAAGCCCAGTGAGGAAAGGAAATAAGGAAATAAATAAACGATGAGAAATAATTAACGATTAATAAAATATTCTAAAAACAGTAACAACATCAAAACTGATATTTCATATATAAACTATAAAAAGACCTATGTCAGCCTGTTCAACATAAAAACATTTGCTGCAAGTTTGAACTTTTGAAATTCTACCGATTCAACTACCCGATTAGGAAGATCATTCTACAACTTGGTCACAGCTGGAACTAAAACTTCTAGAATACGGTGTAGTATTGAGCCTCCTGGTGGAGAACTGTATGCCTAGTATTACGAAGATGATGGAACTGTCCAGGAATATCATAATGTAAAGGATGATCAGAATTATGAAAAATCCCATGCAACATGCATAACGAACTGATTGAACGACGGAGCCGGAGATTAATATCTAGATCAGGAATAAGAAATTTAATAACATATTAAACGAGGATACGAGTCATATTTATGTGAATATGCTTTAATGTGACATATTCTGTATTATTATTAAGTGATCGAAAATACATACAATATATAATTATGTAGGAAAGATAATGAGGAGAAAATAGCATTGGTATACGCAGTAAATACATCCCTATTGTTTTTTACTGTGACTAAAGTAGGGGCAAAGTGACTACTGTATTGTAAATAAATTATAAAATACATTATCAATCTTATTAGATAAACAAGTAAACAAATTAATAGCTACATAAAATACTACTTAACAACAAAATTCATAAATTAACTAGTAACTAAATCAATTAATTAACTAACAATTGTATAGATATATCATTATTGAATGAATTTACACATTTACACAGTATTTCAAAACCAGAAAACACATCAAGAAAAAATATATAAATGATGATAAGAAATAGACTTTCACGATATATTGTATGGATCGCTCAAGAAAGCTTGGAGCTTGGAGCTTACATGAATAACCGGTATTCTAAATCTCATCATCATCGCCTCCTTCGCCTATTGACGCAAAGGGCCTCGGTTAGATTTCACTAGTCATCTCTATCTCGAGCTTTTAAATCAATACTTCTCTATTCATCATCTCCTACTTCGCGCTTCATAGTCCTCAGCCATGTAGGCCTGGGTCTTTTATATCTACATTTGTCAAAATTATATGCAGAAGGTACGTCATTACCATAATTTCCACTTACAATTTTTCATATGGCTACGTAATTCGCTCAGAATTTCTTTGGGGCAACTAAAAGCCTTTTCCTTATTATTACCACAATTCTAAATCCTACGGTCTGAACATTAATACAGCAAAAATGACAGCCATCTATAATTTACTAAAGGCTCCCTTTTACTATTTGCTATTTTCTATGAAATAGGTACGTTTTCTATGTCAAAACTATTTTAACGTAAACTTATACAATTCAGTTCAATTGAGATGTGAAATATATTTAACATAATTTTACAACACACACATTATGCCAATTAGCACAGGAATAACAGATGTGGGAACAAATCTTCATAATATGCACAATGTTGGAGTTTGATCAATGTCAAACAATGTTAGCAGCAACTTTGCAAATCAAATCAGATGTTTTTTTAGAAGAATTCCATTCACCATGAACTCACACCAACAATTCAAACTTCACTTTGAGTAAGAACTAGCCCCTTATCCCGTGTACTTTCTGATTAATAGGGAATGCGTAAAACTAAGAAATCTATGGTGTATGAATCACCTCTACCTTTTACTGATACATGAATTACTGGAGATGTAATTATCCTTACTTGTTAAAATAATCTAATTATTTGAATCTCAGTTTTGTTTCTTTGTAATTATTTGATTTCAACTTTACCGCCTGGCAGCAGCTAATGCCAACGTCGGTCGTTCCCTTACCATAATGTAAACAAACCCGCCCCATATTGGCGAGACGAAACTGTAGGGTGTTGTTCTGTCACCCTTACCTTGTAATCTCAGATGGACTTTAAACGTAACGAGTGTAAAGTTGTCTTTGTTAATCCGAAAAAAAATGAGTTAAATGAAGAGAAATATCACATAACCAAAAATCAAACTTTAACATTACTGATAGGGTATTTCTGATTTTTTTAATTGTTTGGTAAAAGGAGAGATGTTCTTGACAATTCTAAACAGATACGCTAAGTATGTAATATGCAGAGGGGAAAAAATATTGTTGTATTTGATGCATGTTCAAAAACCTTAGAAGAAAAAAGTACGGAATGTGCTGCGTGTTCTCGTCGAATAATTAATTCTACCAGACACGTCATGTTTTCTGAAATAATGCCAGCAACAACAAGCCAAAGTAAATTTCTCTCAAATGTGAGAAATCAGAGCCAGATTATCAAAATGCTCATCATCAAGGTTATCATGGTGTTATATTATGTAAAAATTATTCATATTGAAATCATCGAGGGTTTTACTGTAAAACAGGCAATTGATGATGCAGACACAATGATTGTTGCTACTACTATTGAAGAGACTACCAGCGCTGAATCAGTAACAATACGGATATCTTAATTATACAACCTCTGATGGATCAAAGACAAATATGATCTTAAAACCAGGCAAAGGAAATACAGAAAGAAAACTGTACAGGCCATCTCCATGAAATTTGGATCAGTCATCAAGGACAACATTCTTTCCTTACTAGCATTTAGTGGGGCTGATACTACTTCACTTCTGCCTCTTTCAGCCAAGGAAAACTGAAGTTCACAAGTCTGTTGGAAGAGAAAAAAGAACAACAAGATCTAGTTGCCATGTTTAAAGAACCATCTGCTGAACCTCCAAAGATTATTGACATAGGAAAGGTTTTCATTCTTCAGTTTTAAGGGACTAATGAATAAGAATACCTTTGTGAATCTATAAACCGGTACTTTGCCCAATCACTGAATGAAATCAAAATCACTCTGGCCTCTTTGCTTTCAACAGATGCAGATGCTCGATTTCATTCCTTACATATTCACCAAGTGTAAAAATGGTTGGAAATTACATGGAATGTGACGACAAAAGGACTGGCACCAATCACAACAGATAAAGATCCTGTTTTTTTTCCACACTGTTAAACAGCGTATCATGTAAATGCCTCAAAGGATGCATGACTGCCACCTGTAGCTGTAGAAATAAAGGCTTAAAATATTCTGTGATATGTGTTTCTCGCAAGGGGCTGTCGTGTTCAAATTCAGACATCTATCTTATTTCTCTTCCTCTTGTTTGTTTTGAAATTTTTTAATAGTTTAAACATAAAAGATCTAATTTAAAGTTGTTACTGTTCTTAAAATATTTAATTTTGATTATTCATTACTTCTCTTGTAGATTATCTCTTTCCTTATTTCCTTTCCTCACTAGGCTATTTTTTCCTGTTAGAGGCCATTTGGGCTTATATCATCTTGCTTTTCCAACTAGGGTTGTAGCTTTGCTTTTAATAATAATAATAATAATAATAATAATAATAATAATAATATCATTAAACAATGAGGATCCTATTGATGCCACATTATAATTTTTCCCAATGCCAGAGAGTGAATCAACTCATGGAATAGAATGGAAAAATAGTTTACAACCTAGCTACTATCTTACAATCAATCTACAAAATAACCCGACTAGATTTCAAGATTTTCCTATAAAGAATAAGATTATCAAGTAATAAATAGCGAGAAAACTAACGCTATCACAAAAACCAATTCTTCTAATTATGTAGCAAGAATTGGTGTAGCAATGGCCATGGTTGATAACTTAACGTTTTGGGTTGATGGGTAGATGCAAGGGTAGTTCTCTACCAGTGAGCTTTCAGTTTTAAACCACAATAAAGAAGGAAGGCCACCTTAGTAAATGAGTTTCGAAACTATATAAGGAAATTGAGTATAAAAAAACTATCTCCAAGCATTTTTACAACTCTAAGCACCAAAAAACGGTGCAACGTATCACAAAAATGAATAGAAAATTTGAATGGTGAATTTTATGTAGACTAACTTATGCATGTACATTTGTCTCTGAAGTGAGTCCCAAGCAATATACTAAAAAAAAATTAAATTCGTAATTTTTTTTCAGGATGGTGGTCATATCCTAGCTTGTAAAGGGGTACAAAATTGCTTTCATGGAAACAATAAAGCTTATTGTAGCTTTCCCAGATTTTTTCATCTTTCAACTCCTTATTGATTGGCCAAAGTGTCATCAATCTACTTTGATGTACCATGTGATTCTATGAAAACGTCAAAGTATGATGTAGAAAATTTCTCTTGTAAATAATTAGCTAAAGGTCTGACAAATCGCTGTAAAGAAAAAATGGAAGAACAGTTTTGCCTAAGGTCTCTAATCTCTCCGTCCGCATCTGGCTCACGTCATCCCAATGCCCATAAACACTTTGTAACGTTTTGGCTCTGCTAAGCACACATAGATATGCGCACGCATAAACGAGCGTTCATATATACATGCGTAGGTAAATATAATATCTCTCTCTCTCTCTCTCTCTCTCTCTCTCTCTCTCTCTCTCTCTCTCTCTCTCTCTACTTATGATATACACACACACACACACACACATATATATATATATATATATATATATATATATATATATATATATATATCATAATGTATATGGAGAGAGAGAGAGAGAGAGAGAGAGAGAGAGAGAGAGAGAGAGAGAGAGAGAGAGAGAGAGAGAAAGTGTGTCTGCGTGTGTTCGTGCGTTTGTTCCAGATTGCCGAGCAGGTTCTTTAGAGTGACTTAAAGTCATAGCCCCGCCCATGTGTGTGTGCTTGCTCTGATCGGGTGCTCTTAGGCTAAATGTCATAGCCCAACACTGTGCGTGCGTGTGTGCTTGCTCCGGGCAGGAGCTCTTTGACTATAAGTCATTGCCCTCACTCTGTACGTGTGTGCTTGCTCAGGGTGGGTGCTATTAGACTAAAATGAGTAGCCCGGTGTGCGTATGTCCTTGCTCCCTGCGGGTGCTTCCTGACTATAAGTAATAGCCCACACCCCCTGTGCATGTGTGCTTGCTTCGGTAGGGTGCTCTTAGACTAAAAGTCATAGCCCCCACCCTGTGTGTGTGTGTGCTTGCTCAGGGTGGGTGCTCTTTGACTATAAGTCATAGCCCACACCCTGGGCGAGTGTGCTTGCTCTGGGCGGGTGCTCTTTGACTATAGGTCATAGCCCCATCCTATGCGTATGTGCTTGCTCAAGGCAGGTGCTCTTAGACTAAAAGTCATAGCCCCAGATGTTGCGTGTGTGTTTGCTCTGGGCGGGTGCTCTTACACTAAAAGTCATAGCCCCCACCCCGTGGTTGTGTGCTTGCTCAAGGCTGGTTCTCTTGGACAAAAGGTCATAGCCCCGCCCCTGTGCGTGTGCACTTGCTTCGGGCGAGTGCTCTTAGACTGAAAGTCATACCCCCACCCTGTGCATGTGTGCTTGCTCCAGGTTGGTGCTCTTAAACTAAAAGTCATAGGCTTGCCACTGTGCATGTGTGCTTGCTCAGGGGGGTGCTCTTCAACTAAAAGTCATAGGCCCCACCCTGTGCGTGTGTACATTACTTGCTCAGGACGGGTACTCTTATATAGTAGGTAGTAGGTTGGCCAGGACACCAGTCACCCGTTGAGATACTACCACTAGAGAGTTATGGGGTCCTTTGACTGGCCAGACAGTACTACATAGGACCCTTCTCTCTGGTTACGGTTCTTTCCCTTTGCCTTCACAGACACCGAATAGTCTGGCCTATTCTTTACAGATTCTCCTCTGTCCTCATACACCTGACACCAATGAGATTGCCAAACAATTCTTCTTCATCCAAGAGGTTACTGCACTGTAATTGTTCAGTGACTACTTTCCTCTTTGTAAGGGTAGAAGAGACTCTTCAGCTATGGTAAGCAGCTCTTCTAGGAGAAGGGCACTCCAAAATCAAACCATTGCTCTCTAGTCTTGGTTAGTGCTATAGCCTCTGTACCATGGTCTTCCACTGTCTTGTGTTAGAGTTCTCTTGTTTGAGGGTACATTCGGGAACACTGTTCTATCCACTGTCTCTTCTTCTTGTTTTGTTAAAGTTTTTATAGTTTATATAGGAAACTTCTATTTTAATGTTGCTACTATTCTTAAAATATTTAATTTTTCCTTATTTCCTTTCCTCACTGGGCTATTTTCCCTATTGGGGCCCCTAGGCTTATAGCATCCTGCTTTTCCAGCTAGGGTTGTTGCTTAGCATTTAATAACAACAATAATAATAAAAGTCATAAACCCGCCCGTGAGTGTGTGCTTGCTTCGGAAGGGTACTCTTAAACTAAAAGTTATAGGCTCGCCGCTGTTTGTGTCTGCTTGCTCCGGGTGGGTGCTATTAAACTAAAAGTCATAGCCCCAACCAGTGCGTGTGTGCTTGCTCCGGGCGGGTAATCTTAGACTAAAAGTCATAGCCCCACCATGTGCATGTGTGCTTGCTACAGGTGAGTGCTCTTGGACTAAAAGTCATAGCCCCACCCTGTGCGTTTGTGCTTGGTCCAGGTGGGAGCTCTTAAACTAAAAGACACACATGGTGGGGGCTATGACTTGTGAGCCTAGCACAAACGCACAAGGTGGGGGCTATGACCTGTGTGCTTAGTACACACGTAATGGGTGGGGGCTATGACTTGTGTGCCTACCACTCACTTACAGGTTGGAGGCTATGACTTGCAAGCTTAGCACGCACGCACAGGGGGGGGGGGGGTGGGGCATGACTTGTGTACTTAGCATACACTTACGAGTTGGGGGTTATGACTTGAGTGCTTAGCACGCACTTACGGGTGGGGGGCTATGAGACTTGTGTGCTTGGCACACACACAGGGTGGGGGCTATGACTTGTGTGCTTAGCACACACTTACAGGATTGGGCTACAACTTGTGTGCTTAGCACACACTTACAGGATGAGAGGTATGACTTATATGCCTAGCACCCACGCACAGGGTGGGGACTATGTCTTGTGTGCCTTGCACACACGCACATGGTGGGGGCTATGACTTCTGTGCCTAGCATGCACAAACACAGGGTGGGGGCTATGACTTGTGTGCCTAGCATACACGCACAGGGTGGGAGTTAGTGCTTGTGTGCCTAGCACACCCGCACAGGGTGGGGGCTATGATTTGTGTGCTTAGCACATTCGCAGAGGGTGGGGGCTATGATGTGTGTGCCTAGCATACATGCACAGTGTGGGGGCTATGACTTGTGTGCCTAGCACACACACACTGGGTGGGGGCTATGACTTGTGTACCTAGCACACATGCACAGGGTGGGGCTATGATTTGTGTGCCGGGCACACACGTATAGGGTGGGGCTATGACTTGTGTGCCTAGCACACACGCACAGGGTGGGGGCAATAGCTTGTGTGCCTAGCACACATGCACAGGGGGGGGGGGGCTATGACTTGTGTGCCTAGCAACCACGCACAGGGTGGGGGCTATGACTTGTGTGCCTAGCACACACGTACATGGTGGAGGCTATGATTTGTGTACCTAACACACATGCAAAGGGAGGGGGGGCGCTATGGCTTGTGTGCCTAACACACATGCACAGGGTGGGAGCTATGACTTGCGTGCCTACCACACACGCAGAGGGTGGGTGCTATTGTTTGTGTGCCTAGCCCACATGCACAGGGTGGGGGCTATGACTTGCGTGCCTAGCACAAACACACAGAGTGGGGGCTATGACTTATGTGCCTAGCATACACGCACAGGGTGGGGGCTATGACATGTGTGCCTAGCACACATGCACAGGGTGAGGACTATGACTTGTGTACCTAGCACAAACGCACAGAGTGGGGCCTATGACTTATGTGCCTAGCATACACGCACAGGGTGGGGGCTATGGCTTGTGTGCCTAGCACACATGCACAGGGTGGGGACTATGACTTGTGTGCCTAGCACACACGCACAAGGTTGGGGCTATGACTTGCGTGCCTACCACACACATACAGGGTGGGGTTATGACTTGTGTGCCTACGCATACATGCGCAGGGGGTGGGAGGCTATGACTCCTGTGCCTAGCACACAAGCACAGGGTGGAGGCTATGACTTCTAGTCTAAGAGCACCGGCCCAGAGACAAGCTCCAGTCAATCTGGAACGAACGCACCAGCACACACTCTCTCTCTCTCTCTCTGTATATATATGTATATATATATATATATATATATATATATACATATATATATATATATATATATATATATATATATATATAAATATTGTATAAGTGAGAGAGAGAGGGGGAGAGAGAGAGAGAGAGAGAGAGAGAGAGAGAGAGAGAGAGAGAGAGAGAGAGAGAGAGAGAGAGAGTATTCGCACACAAGTGCATATGCGAGCGCTTTTTTTTAAGACGAGGGACCTTAGGTTAGTACAAGTTTAGTGAAAAGTAAGGGCTATCATTTTCTTACCAGCAAAGATATTCAGAAAACAATGTAATATAACGTTGCCAGCATAGATACTCAATAAAACCGTACAAAATAACGTTCCCAGTAAAGATACTCAGAAAAAAATGCAAAATAAGGTTGCCTGCAAACATTCAGAAAACAATTCATAATAATGTTGCCAGCAAAGATACTCGGAAACAAATGCAAAATAACGTTGCCAGCAAAGATACTCGGAAAACAATGCAAAATAATGTTGCCAACAAAGATACTCAAAAAAAAAAAAAATGCAAGATAACGTTGCCAGCAAAATTTCTCAGAAAAAAATTCAAAATGACGTTGACAGCAAAGATACTCAGAAATTAATGACAAATAACGTTGCCAGGAAAGATTCTCTGAAAAAAGTGCAATAACATTGCAAGCAAAGATACTCAAAAACAATGCATAATAATGTTGCCAGCACAGATTTTCAGAAAGCAATGCTAAATAACTTTGCCTACAAAGACACTCAGAAACCTATGGAAAATAACGTTGCCAGCAAAGGTACTAGGAAACTAAAGCAAAATAACGTTGCCAGCAAAGATACTCGGAAAACAATGCAAAATAATGTTGCCAACAAAGATACTCAAAAAAAAAAAAAAAAATGCAAGATAACGTTGCCAGCAAAATTTCTCAGAAAAAAATTCAAAATGACGTTGACAGCAAAAGATACTCAGAAATTAATGACAAATAACGTTGCCAGGAAAGATTCTCTGAAAAAATGTGCAATAATATTACAAGCAAAGATACTCAAAAACAATGCAAAATAATATTGCCAGCAAAGATTTTCAGAAAGCAATGCTAAATAACTTTGCCTACAAAGACACTCAGAAACCTATGGAAAATAAAGTTGCCAGCAAAGATACTAGGAAAGTAAAGCAAAATAATGTTGCCGGCAAAGATGCTCAGAAAAAAAATGCAAAATAACGTTGCCAGCAAAGATTCTCAGAAAGAATGCAAAATGATGTTGCCAGCAAAGATACTCAGAAAACAATGACAAATAACATTGCCATCAACGAGTTTCAGATAAAAAGTGCAATAACGTTACCAGCAAATATATTGAGAAAAAATGTGCAATTACATTGCAAGCAAAGATACTCAAAAAAACCATAATAAAACGTTGCCAGCAAAGATTCTCACAATATATACAAAATAATGTTGCCAGCAAAGATTCTCACAATATATACAAAATAATGTTGCCAGCAAAGATTCTCAGATAAAAATGCAAAATAACTTTGCCTGCAAAGATACTGAGAAAACAATGGAAAATATGATTGCACACAAAGATTTTCAGAAAATAATGCGAAATGATGTTGCCGGCAAAGATAATAGAAAACCAATGCATAATAACGTTGCCAGCAAAGATACTATAAAAAATGCAAAATAACGTTGCAAGGAAAGATTTTCCCCCAAGAAATTACGTTGCCAGCAAAGATACTCAAAAAACAATGACAAATAACATTGCCAGCAAAGAGTCTCAGATAAAAAGTGCAATAACGTTGCCAGTAAAAATATTGAGAAAAACAAGTGCAATAACGTTGCCAACAAAGATACTCAAAAACAATATAAAATAACGTTGCCAGAAAAGATTCTAGGAAAAACACAAAATAACGTTACCAGCAAAGATTCTCAGAAGAAAATGTAAAATAACTTTGCCAGCAAAGATACTCAGAATACAGTGCAAAATAACATCGCCAGCAAAGATACTCAGAATACAGTGCAAAATAACATCGCCAGCAAAGATACTCAGAATACAGTGCAAAATAACATCGCCAGCAAAGATACTCAGAATACAGTGCAAAATAACATCGCCAGCAAAGATACTCAGAATACAGTGCAAAATAACATCGCCAGCAAAGATACTCAGAATACAGTGCAAAATAACATCGCCAGCAAAGATACTCAGAAAACAATACAAAATAACGTTGCTACCAAAGATATTCAGAAAACAATGCAAAATAACATTGCCAGCAAAGGCACTCAGAAAACAATGCAAAATAACGCTGCCAGCAAAGACACAGGCAATATGCAAAATAACGTTGCCAGCAAAAATACTAAAAAATAAAATGCAAAATAACGTTAATAGCAAAGATACTCAGAAAACAATGCAAAATAACGTGGCCAGCTAAGATACTTAAAAAAACCATGCCAGCAAAGATACTCAGAAAAATGCAAAATAATGTTGTCAACAAAGATACTAAGAAAACAATGCAAATTAACATTGCCAGCAAGGATACTCAAAAACAATAAAAAATAACATTGCCAGAAAAGATTCTAGGAAAAATACAAAATAACCTTGCCAGCAAAGATTCTCAGAAGAAAATGCAAAATAACATCGTAAGCAAAGATACTCAGAAAACAATAAAAAATAACGTTGCTACCATAGTTATTCAAAAAACAATGCAAAATAACATTGCCAGCAAAGATTCTCAGCAAACAATGCAAAATAACGCTGCCAGCAAAGACGCTCAGAAAATAATGCAAAGTAACATTGCCAGCAAAGATACTCGGAAAATAATGAAAAATAGCGTTGCCAGCAAAGATATTCAGAAAACAGTAATAAATAACGTTGCCAACAAAGATTCTCAGGAAAAATGCAAAATAACGTTGCCAGCTAAAATACTCAGAAAAAATGCAAAATAACGTTAATAGCAAAGATACTCAGATAACAATGCAAAATAACGTGGCCACCTAAGATACTAAAAAAAACCATGCATAATAACCTTTCCAGCAAAGATACTCAGATAAAAATGCAAAATAATGAAAGCAGCTAAGATATTCAGAAAAAAGAGGTGCAATAACATTGCCAGCAAAGATTCTCAGAAAAAAATTTTAAATGATGTTAACAGCAAAGATACTCGGCAAGCAATGCAAAATATCATTGCCAACGAAGATACTCAGAATACAATGCAAAATAAACATTGCCAGCAAAGATTTTCATAAAAAAAAAGAAAAATAAGGTTGACATCAAAGATATTTTGAAGAAAAAATTGCAATAACGTTGCCTGCAAAGATACTCAGAAAACAATGCAAAACAACGTTGCCAGTAAAGAATGTCAGAAAAAATGCAAAATATCGTTTCCAGCAAAGATACTCAGAAAAAATGCAAAACAACTTTGCTGGCAAAGATACTTAGAAAACTAAGCAAAATAGCGTTGCCAACAAACATACTCCAAAAACAATGCAAAAAAAAGTTGCCAGCAAAGATACTCAGAAAACAATACAAAATAACCTTGTCAGCAAATTTACTCACAAAACTATACAAAATATCATTGCCAGCAAAGATACTCAGAAAACAATGCAAAATAACGTTGCCAGCAAATATTCTCAGATAAAAATGCAAAATAACGTTGCCAGCGAAGATTCTAAAAAACAATGCAAAATAACGTTGCCACCGAAGATATTAAAAAAAAAGTGCAATAACGTTGCCAGCAAAGATTTTCAGGAAATAAAGTGCAATAACATTGCCAGCAAAGATACTCAGAAAACAATGAAAAGTAACGTTGCCAGCAAAGATTCTCATATAAATTGTGAAGTAACGTTGCCAACAAAAATACTGAACAAACAATGGAAAATAACATTGCCAGCAAAGATACTCAGAAAAAATGCATAATAGCATTGCCAGCAAAGATACTCAGAAAACAATACAAAATAATGTTGCGCGCAAAGATACTCAGAAAACAATGTAAAATAATCTTGCCAGCAAAGATTCTCAGAAAAAAAGCAAATTAAGGTTGCCAGCACAGACATTCAGAAAAAAAGCGCAATAACATTGCAAGCAAAGATACTAAAAAAACATTGCAAAATAATGTTGCCAGCAAAGATTCTAAAAAAAAAATGCAAAATAATGTTGCCAGCAAAGATACTAAGAAATAAATGAAAATCAATATTGTCACAAAAGATACTCAAAAAACAATGCAAATTAACCTTGCCAGCAAAGATTCTCAGAAAAATGCAAAATAATATTGCCAGCAAAGATACTAAGAAAACAATGCTTATTAACATTGCCAGCAAAGATACTTAGAAAAAAAAATGCCATAACGTTTCCAGGAAAGATACTCAGAAAACAATGCAAAATAATGTTGCTAGCAAACATTCTCTGAAAGAATCCAAAATGACCTTACCAGCAAAGATACTCAGAAAAATGAAATGCAAAATTACGATGCCAGCAAATATTCTCAGAAAAAATGCATAATGATTTTGGCAGCAAAGATATTCAGAAAAAAATGTGCAATAACGTTGCCAGTAAAGATACTCAGAAAACAACGCAAAATAATGTTGCCAGCAAAGATACTCAGATATCAATGCAAACTAACATTGAAAGCCAAGATTCTCAAGAAAACGGCGAAATAACGTTGCCAGCAAAGATACGCAAAAAACAATGCAAAATAACGTTGCCAGCAAAGATTCTCAGAAAATATCCGAAATAAAGTTGCCAGCAAAGATATTCAGAAAAAAAAAAGTGCATCAACGTTGCCTGCAAATATACTCAGAAAACAATGCAAAATAATGTTGCCAGCAAAGATACTCAGATAACAATGCAAAATAATGTTGCCAGAAAAGATTAAGAAAAATACAAAGTAATGTTGCCAGTAAAGATACTCAGAAAACAATGCAAAATAACATTGCCAATAAAGATTCTCAGAAAAAAGGCAAAATGATGTTGCCAGCAAAGATACTTAGAAAACAATGCAAAATGATGTTGCCACCAAAGACACTCGGAAAACAATGCAAAATAATGTTGCTAGCAAAGATACTCAGAAAACAATGCAACATAACGTTGTCAGCAAAAATACTCAGAAACAATGCAAAATAACATTGCCAGCAAATATAGTAACAAAATAATGCAAAATATCGTTGCCAGCAAAGATACTCAGAAAACAATGCAAAATAAAGGTGCCAGCAAAGATTCTCAGAAAAAAATGGAAAATAACGTTGCCAGCAACAGATACTTAAAAAAAAAAAAAGCAAAATAATGTTGCCAGCAAAGATTCTAAGAAAAGATATTTAGAAAATAAAGTGCAATAACATTGCCTGCAAAGATACTCAGAAAACAATGCAAAATAACTTTGCCAGCAAAGATTCTCAGAAAAAAAGGCAAAACAACGTTGCCAGCAAAAATACTAAAAAAAGAAAAATGTAAAAAAATGCCAGCAAAGATACTCAGAAAACAATGCAAAATAACGCTGCCCTCAAACATACTAAGAAAAAATGCAAAATAACGTTGCCAACTAACAACCACACACACAAAAAAAAAAAACAATGCTAAATAACATTCCTAGCAAAGATTCTTAGAAAAAATGCAAAATAACGTTATCAGCAAAGATACTCAGAAAACAATTCTAAATTACGTTGCCAGCAAAGATTCTCAGAAAACATAAAATAACATTACCTGCAAAAATACTCAGAAAACAATGCAAAATACCGTTGCCAGCAAAGATACTAAGAAAACAATATAAAATAACGTTGCCAGCAAAGATTCTAAGAAAAATGGAAATGAAGGTTGCCAGCAAAGATATTCAGGAAAAAAGTGCAATAACATTGCGAGCAAAGATACTAAAAAAACAATGCAAAATAACGTTGCCAGCAAAGATTCTCAGAAAAATGCAAAATAACGTTGCCAACAAAGATACTAAGAAAACAATGCAAATTAGCATTGCATGAAAAGATACTCAGAAAACAATGCAAAATAATGTTGCCAGCAAACATTCTCAGAAAAAATCCAAAATGACCTTGCCAGTAAAGATACTCAGAATAAAATGCAAAATTACGATGCCAGCAAATATTCTCAAAAAAATGCATAATAATGTTGCCAGCAGATATATGAGAAAAAAAGTGCAATAACGTTGTCAGCAAAGATACTAAGAAAACAATATAAAATAACGTTGCCAGCACAGATTCTCAGAAAAAAAGGAAAGGAAGGTTGCCAGCAAAGATATTCAGGAAAAAAGTGCAATAACATTGCGAGCAAAGATACTAAAAAAACAATGCAAAATAACGTTGCCAGCAAAGATTCTCAGAAAAATGCAAAATAACGTTGCCAGCAAAGATACTAAGAAAACAATGCAAATTAACATTGCCAGAAAAGATACTCAGAAAAATAGCGTTGCCAGCAAACATACTCCAAAAACAATGCAAAATAAAGTTGCCGGCAAAGATTCTCATAAAAATGCAAAATAACATTGCCAGCAAAGATACTAAAAAAATAATTGCAAAACAACGTTGCCAGCAAAGATTCTGAGAAAAATACAAAATAACCTGGCCAGCAAAGATACTTAAAAAAACAATGCAAAATAATGCTGATAGCAAAGACTCTCAGAAAAAATGTAAAATAATATTGTCAGCAAGGATGCTCAGAAAACAATGCAAAATAGCATTGCTAGCAAAGATAGTCAGAAAACAATGCAAAATAACGTTGCTAGTAAAGATCGTCAGAAAACAATGCAAAATAACGTTGGCAGCAAAGATACTGAGAAAACAATGCAAACTAACGTTGCCAGCAAATATTCTCAGAAAAAATGCAAAATAACATTGTCAGCAAAGATTCTCAGAAAAAATGCAAAATAACATTGTCAGCAAAGATTCTCAGAAAAAATGCAAAATAAAGTTTCCAGCATAGGTTCTCAGAACAAATGCAAGATAACGTTGCCAGCAAGAATTCTCAGAAAAAATGCAAAATAACGTTGCCAGCAGAGATTCTCAGAAAAATGTGATATAACATTGCCAGCAAAGATACTCAGAAAACAATGCAAAATAACTTTGCCAGCAAAGATTCTCAGAAAAAATACAAAATAATCTTGCCAGCAAAGATTCTCAGAAAATAATGCAAAATAAAGTTACCATCAAATATTCTCAGGAAAAAAAAACGCAAAATAACGTTACCAGCAAGGATACTCGGAAAACAATGCAAAATGACGTTGTCAGCAAAGATACTCAGATAAAATGCAAAATAACGTTGCCAGCAAAGATTCTTAGAAAAAAAAAGTGCAAAATATCGTAAAAGTGTGATAGAGCGATAGAAATTCTAGTTGGTGGTACATGTATTCAGGAGTGATTCTATGTTGATTATATTAGTCCTGGCCTTTACGTTTTGACGTCCCGTTAAAGGAATATTGAACTAAGAGGACATCGTTCCTTTACATGGTAAAACACACACTTAATACCTGTTGTAAATAGTGTCACCACATTAGATGTACTCTCGAAAATATATTTAGTTCTCAATACTCTCTATTCAATTTTATATTAATCACTAAACATAATTACATAATTGAAATCTTGCGTACTTCGACACAATCTACTTATGATACTGATACTGACTGTTTATATGTCCTTTTTTTTATTTTGAAAAAGCCATATTCGACAGTGCTTTTGCACTCTTTTCCTAAACAAATTTGATCGATTTATGAACATTACTCATTTGTGATATTTTGGAAAATATAAAAACCATGTTTTCACGATGAGTACTCAATATTCCATAAAGCCAATCGACCTGTAATAACAAAGATGCATCAGCACAACAAATACAACAGTAAACACTAATTGTCCGACATGCAAGTGCATACCACGTTCGCCCTCTCAATGCACAACAAATGTTCCATCACAAATGCTACACATTGCCCGCTATCCCAGGACGTGAATGCAAATAAGTTTCTTATCTAGTATTGAGAGCAGGGGCAACGCTGAATTAGTAAAAAGCCCTTTCCCTTTCCCTTATCCTGATGAGTAGGTGGTAATTTTAAATGTTTACTTGCATACTTTTACTCTCTGACCCTCCTTTGGAGCAACCCCCCCCCCTCTCTCTCTCTCTAGGAAGCCAGGTGGGGAGGCATTTTCAATAAGGCACCCTCTGTCCACCCTTAACTATGTCACTGATTGAGGGGCTTCTATAAGCAAGATCCTGTGTCTATGCAAGTTGGGGCAATCTAACAATTACCTGGTGAACCTTAATAACCAAATCTTATCTGCCCTTTGAAAAACACATATAGTGTATGAAAAGGCAATTGAAAAATCAAGATACGCCCCATAATGAAAATAGTAATTTAATCTATTATTTTGGGCCAGAAGACCCGGCACCAGGGCCTGGGAGGCCATTCAGCGCTCATGTGCGTCGGGATAAAACTCTTTTATTTAATTTACAGTATTGAAGAAAAGTTAGAGGTTGGATGAAAAAAAAAATGGGAACGGAGGTATAATAGAAGTAGCGCCAAATTGGGAATGCAAAGACCGCCAAGTATAAATGCCAATAGTTCACATCTTGAGGTGCACTGGCAGCAATACTCCCGACGGGAAATAATTTCAACCACTCTGAAAATAACTATACTGAAAGATTTGAGATAGACGATGACAATGATAACAAAAATCCTTATTTTTGCGGACTATGAAAATGTTCTTGAATAACAAGAACAATTAGAGGGGCACTCAATAGAGCGCAGACCTCCACCGCGAGAGCTTATTTCTCGACCTTGACTTTGGACCTTAACATGTATTAATTGGCGTGGTTTTTCATACACTCAAATATGAACCAAGTTTGAAGTCTCTGTGACAACGATGTCCAAACTCATGGATGATTGCGTGAATTGGACATTTTGCTTTACCGTGACTTTCCAAAATTTATTTATTGCCAGCTTTTTACATAGCAGTTAATCCCTGCAAGTTTCATTACTCTACAATTAAAATTCTGGGCAGGAAGCTGTTCACAAACAAACACACACACACACACACAAGCAAATACACAAACAGGGGCGAAAACATAACCTACTTCCAACTTAGTTGGCGGAGGTAACAATCATGAATATAAAAATTAAAGTAAGTGGAAAATAGAAAAAAAGGGCGAAGGAACGTTTCCCATGTCACCCCCCACCCCATCCTCTCAAAGAGACAGGTAGAGGCACAGTTCGTTCGATAAAGGATGGGCAGTGTAGTAATACATTTACGACAATAAGACGTCCTTTACAAGCAAGCAAGATTTCAAAGTCAAAATTTAAATTAGTTACTGTTAAACATATATCTCTATACGAAAGATGATTATTAAGAAAGATTTTCCCAAACTAACTTAGACAGGCACTGTATTTAAGCAATTACAAAGCAGAAAAAAAAAGGATTGTGGTTTACTTTCTCACTTTGTGTTCGATTACGTGTGTGTGCGTTTGATATCCTGCCTACACTCTTGTACCCAAATACCAAGTGAAGATTTGACCAGGAATTCTATGAGAGAGAGAGAGAGAGAGAGAGAGAGAGAGAGAGAGAGAGAGAGAGAGAGAGAGAGAGAGAGAGAGACTCACAGTTATGCAATTATTTCCCACTGTTTCGTAATTTAACCATAGTTTGCGTTAAATTCCATTGTGTGTCACTTGCAGAATTCATTTAATGATCAGAGAGGAATCTGCGCAAATACCTTTTTTTTTTTTTTGCAATTAATCCTAAAATAATTTCACACAACAAAGAAAGAAAATAAAACTAAAATTGACAAGAAGAGAATGATGTAATACGTTAAACGATTCCTTGATTACAATTGATTTGTATTCTCAACCCCGACAACTTTTTCTGATGGCGACATTTTCTTCCTTAATTCCGTGTCACTTAAACGACCAATTAGCGTAAATTGGCTCCGAACTAATCTTCCTAATGAACTTTAGACCTAATCAGAGTGGGCCTGTTTCTTTATAGCCAGGTTACAGCTAACCTTGACAAAAAAAAAAAAAAAAAAAAAAATATGAAAGAGTAGAAGAAACAAAAGATGAGATACCTCAAAATGAGTCTTTTGATCTAAGGAGGTTTTTATTTTCCCATTCATTAATGAAGCCACGTATTCTTTTTTATATAAAACTTACTGAGAGAGAGAGAGAGAGAGAGAGAGAGAGAGAGAGGAGAGAGAGAGAGAGAGAGGAGAGAGAGAGAGAGAGAGAGGAGAGAGAGAGAGAGAGAGAGAGAACTCGATACAAAACGTTCCCTTTCATTTCAGTTCCAAGTGCCATAAAACAAAAACAAACATCGCACATACACTTTTCTTTTAATTTTATCCACTTTAATTGCTGGAGGGTTGGGGTGATGTGATCGTCTTTTTCCACCCCAATAACGGCTACTCTACCTGCAAAGTTTTGGATTTTTTGAGCTTTTTCCATTTGCATATCAGTAGTTACCCCCCATATCTTATTACAGTAGTTTATTACACTCAAGACCAGACTTTCCACAATCAAAGACCGAGTAGTATAATCAAAGTAATCTTTTACTCTACTTTGATACATTAGAATGCCACTAACTTTTCTACTCAGCTCGTCAATGTGAGTACTGAATGACATATACCTGTCAATGTGTAGACCTAGATTTTTCACATGTTGACTTATCTTTATTTCATCACCATCGCATTTTATTACAATGTCATCTGGAATTTTTCTAATATACTATGAGCTACCCACAAACATGAACTGTGTTTTGGTGGCATTAAATAACAGCTGTGAAGAATTTTTCTTCACTCTTCTTCTTTCATTCGCATTTTTGACTCTTTCCTAATAATACTGTAGCTACCCCTTAAACATTCTCTCCTACATCAAGTTTTCTTTAACGAAACATCGGGAGGACTATTCTAAACTAAATAAACTTGACAGTAGTGTACGCCATGCTCGTGACGTCACAGCGTAGATACGCACAGCGCAAAGGCGTTATCCCGGCGTATGTTGGTTCTTTCCTTAAACTACGTGGGTCGAGATTAAATTACTAACCTAATTTAAATATAATTTTCAATACTGCTGAATTAATGCATCTTTTATTTCTCAATACCAATTAAGGTTTGTTAATTTTAAGATGTATGCCCAACGCACCAGCCCATTGCTAATTGATCATTAACTAATTAATTTTTAGCAAGCCAGAATAGGTAGGATTGCTGTATATATAAACTCCCTTAGAGCAGCAAGATTTCTCTAAAGTATTTAGTACAAAATCCTGCCTCCTATGTACTCCTTGCAATAATATATTGCCCTGTCCTAAAGTCCCGATATGGCACCCCCAATGGATTACCATACGCATCATGGCCGTCACCTGTTTGGAAAGGTGAAGCTAGGTGATCCCTCTCAACTTTAACCTCGCCCCATTCGTTCAGAAGTCGTCGTGACCGACTGACCAGCCTGGTCAGTTAATCTGTGCACCTCTGGCTCACCCCCCCCCCCACCCCAGCCCCCTTTCCCAAACCTCGACTCACAAAGGAGTCCTGCCGGCTGGAGACAGTGAAGGAGTGGAACCTGGGAACCCTACTACCACAAATGAAGACTCTTGGGGTGAGCCAGTCAAGAGTGCAAAGTGCCAACTCGTGCAACGTTCCGGTCAACAGGCAATAACGGGCAAAGGACACTCTTCAAAGGAGTGCAGGTACCATAAGGTGGCCACTTAGTTATTCCCCCATTCTTAGTTTAAACTAATTTTAACTTGAGGAGGGAACCTGGCTATTTACATTATTTGGACTGTGTGCGGTGGGACTGTGTGTATATATTTTTTCGATTTCATTTTTGCCTTGAGACTAGCACAGTCTCTGGGTCACATGGGCCACGTGTCCGACCCAATTTTGATTATTAATTATTGCAGACCACGTGTCTAATCAACCATTTTTCATTATTTTGAATTGCCTTTTATTTTGACACCATTTTGTGCTGTTAAGAAGTCCGTTTCTTTTAATGTAAATTTGTGAAATAAATCAATATTAGGTTAATTAAACCTCATTCGTATTTTTGCTCCCTCATTTATTTCAATGTGCAAATTATGAATATTTGATCACGGGACAGAATACCCAATATTTGAAAGGAGTAAGCCTAAGTCTATAAGTGGTTTCAGCGAGGAACTTTGTATAAATATATTTGCTTCGAAGGTAAAGATCCATATCTTCAAACTTTTAAACTTTACTTTACATCACTGCTCCTATTTTTGGTTTTGTCTCTAATTACATTAACGTAAGATACCTGTCCAGCATCTCACTGGGGCCACTGGGACGGAGTCGGAACAGAGTCTAAGAGTGAGATGACTATAGACCTGACAAAGCTAGAGTAGGCCATAAATTACTTTTATTTTCACGTGTGGAGTTCTCCGGCCTCTGCACAGTAAAATTTCCCCCTTTTGTATTTAAGAGTGATGGTTAGTAAACTGTGGCAGTAAAGTATTAGCAGGGCGTTTGTGCCCTAAGAGTAAGTGCTCATTATCCTCCCCTGTTGATCTTTGTGTAAATGCCGTAGGGAGACTTTCCCGGACTAAGTTCCCACTCAAACATTTAATTAAATAAAAATTCCTCACACGAGTGGTCTTTCGAACCGGATTCTTTACCTTTGACTGGTGAAGCATTAATGTAATTAATCAGCTTGATTAAGCATATAGTAACTCGCTATATCACTTACCCACACGCACCAGCCAGTTTGTCGTATGTGTAATGCCCAGACTTTAATTGGGAAGAGAAATTTGTAATCATTATGCTCTTTTCGTATCGACCATGTGTTTAAGGAAAGAACTACGTAGCCAGGTTAATTTGTTGCTTGAATGTTCTCTACAGAAAGACTAGAATTTGTCATAGGAACTTTGCTTTGTCTCGGATCCGTTCACCCACGTGTTGTGGCGGAATCCACTTATAGCCAGAAAGTTCTAAGCTACTTGAACTAAGGTTTTTGTTGTTCAGACGCCCGTGTTTACTGCTCAACTAGAGCACCGGTGTACTCGTTTTGTCAACTAATTTTGCTAATTTAGCATCTAATTTGTAACATTTTGTACCTTGGTCTACTTTCCTTTGTGTCGTTTACCTTCCCTAACTAACCCTAACCTTTCTAACTAACGTTCCCGTATACCTAGAACGTGTCCTTGTCCTACAGAGCGAATTGGCGTAACAATTTTAAGTCTTCTTACAAGTAACGTAGAAACTTAATTTCACCAAGTCCGTTTCATTCCACATGTTTGTTACGAGATGGCGGATCTTGTTTACAACCCAAACTAAATGGTGCGTAATTGTTTTCTACCGTAAGTAAATTACTGCGCGTTGTTCATTTAATTTCCTTTAGCGAGGAGATATTGTTTTTGTCCTTTAGCGAGGATATTTTGTTTTACCTCCGCGTGAGGGGAAATTTCATTTTTGTTTAGCCTCTACGTGAGTGCACTTTAATAATTAAGTTGTTGCCTCGTGCGCCCATTTATTTTTTGAAATTCGCGGCTGCCTCAGTGCGCCCGCAATTGTGAAATCGTCACAACAGTGTTAGCCTCGACCTGTTATTTTCACTTCTAACTTAAATCCTTGCATTCATTAGCCCATGTGCTTTCTCATATGTTTTACTTTCAAGATATTTAATTCAGTCATTTATCGCTATGTGCGTATGTAATTCCTTTTAGTAAAATTTTTGTCATGTGACCTGGGCATCCTCTGCTTTGTTGGGCCTGGTCAGTTTGAAATTTTTAAAGTAAATTCACGAGTTACATTTGTTTTTCGTCCATTTAACTTTCCCCCCATCATGAATAAATTTAAATGTTCAATTGTCACGCTTGCAAATTTGTAAAGTTTCATTTTGTCATATTAATTTGAAAATTCAGATTTGTACTTTGTTTGCTTTAACGAATCCATACATCAAATGTGGTCAATCCAAGATGGCGGACTTCACTTTTAACGTAAACAACCCTCCACCGCCTAAGGCGGAAACAAAGCCCAGAGGAGATTAATGCTAGGCTTAAGGAACAGGAGTTAGCATTCATCTTTGTTTGTGAGGACGCAGACCTAGCACTTCATACTCTCGCTTCAGTAGATTTTCCCAACATGGGTCCTGAAGCCGTAGGTCATTTTAAAACTGAAATTAGTAAAGTAAGAAATGAACTTTGTAATTACAAGAATTTTTGGGGACGTCATTACGACCACCCCATTGTTAAATTAAATTATCCCGTGCTTTCTGCCTGCTCAAGTAAAATTGAAATTGTATTTAATAGCCTAATGGCTCATCCCAATTTAGTAATTAAAGCCAATCAATCTTGTTCTTCTTCGACGAGGGCGACACCTTCAGTTACACATCCCTTTGTGAATGCCATTAATAGTCCCCTAGTTAATCCTCCTAATATCTCAGCAGTCAAGCACAATGTTCATACTTTGCCATCAACTCCCCAACCTGTTCAATCTTTACATTTCAATACTAAGTTGCCAACACGGCATACGATTATTGAGTTTGTATCAGTCCCACGTGCTCCGTCCTCATCTCCAAACCTTAAGCCGCCAGCGTTTGATCGCCCTCAACCCCCTTTGACTTTACCGCCGGTTACTCGGTTACTGTGCGTCTCGGAGAATCCATTCAAAATCTCATCATGGATCCCTCCAGTGGTAGCGCAAATACTTACCGTGTGCGTGTAGACCAGCAGAGGCCTGTACCGGTAGACTCATTCATTAAATCTGTACCATCCCACAGACCAGTGCTCACGTTGCCTGAATGTCCTATTCTTAAGCCCGTAACTTCCGCTCCAACCCGTGTTGACACTAAAATATCCACATCAGGATTTGAAACCCGCTCTCAGAACGAGCCGCGTGATCGCAACCTTGAGACATTAGGAGTCAGAAAGGGACCCTTTGCACTGACGGCGGATTTAGCGAAGGTCACACATGTAGACCTAGCACCGGAGCTTAGAGCCTGTTTACAATTCACCTTGCTTGAGGATAACGGTACCATGAACGTCATTCAGCATTTTCACTCAATTATATATGGCACCACTATAAACCTTTATTATTTTTGCCAAGTCATTAAGCAACATTTTCCAGGCCAATCCCTTGCTTTGATATCAAAGTGTAAATCTAATTTTTGCCTTGACAATTTGTCATGTTGCTACAATCCCCTGACATCCTTCAGCTCGTGCTGAATATAAGTTTTGTTTTTAATGTTCCCATTTTAAACGTTTCTGTTAAAGACGACGACATCCAAGACTTTCGCAGTCAGAAATACGATGTCCCTATGGACCTAGTTTGTCTCAGTTTATCATTTATGCTAGTGTCAAATAACTTTTCACCTTTTAACGCCGAGGAGGTAACTTTTCTCCTTTTGTCAGGCGACGAATACAAAGTTTTCATTACGCCAGTAATTTTCTTTGTAAAAACATTTTATATAAAACGTTGGGTGTCAGACTTGGATTGGGATTCACCCCCATAATTCTTAATTTGTCATTGGCTGGACTTGTTGCTGAACTTGACTGATACTGGCTCACGTTTTGCTTACTCTATCCGTACCCCTAGGGTGGGAAGAATTGAGTACTTTTAATCGTTTTATTACCATTGCATTGTACGTTTAAAGTTAACACTTTTCATTTACCTATCTTAACGCTTCCGTGAAGCATTGCTTGCGGGTTCAATTTTCCCCAAATTCACGTTCATGCCTAACTTTAACTCAATTGATTTTAATTAACGCTAACAGCGTTTTGTTAACTTTAAACGGACGTTGATGTAAAGAGCGACTTCACTCTTCATTAATGCAGTAAGTTTATCTCGCTCATACTAACAAGTAGTTGAATCACATTTGCCGGAATTAACCCCTCTCCCCTTTTTCTCCACTTTATCCCCAAGGTGTGAAGAATTTTTCTTCACTCTTCTTCTTTCATTCGCATTTTTGACTCTTTCCTAATAATACTGTAGCTACCCCTTAAACATTCTCTCCTACATCAAGTTTTCTTTAACGAAACATCGGGAGGACTATTCTAAACTAAATATACTTGACAGTAGTGTACGCCATGCTCGTGACGTCACAGCGTAGATACGCACAGCGCAAAGGCGTTATCCCGGCGTATGTTGGTTCTTTCCTTAAACTACGTGGGTCGAGATTAAATTACTAACCTAATTTAAATATAATTTTCAATACTGCTGAATTAATGCATCTTTTATTTCTCAATACCAATTAAGGTTTGTTAATTTTAAGATGTATGCCCAACGCACCAGCCCATTGCTAATTGATTATTAACTAATTAATTTTTAGCAAGCCAGAATAGGTAGGATTGCTGTATATATAAACTCCCTTAGAGCAGCAAGATTTCTCTAAAGTATTTAGTACAAAATCCTACCTCCTATGCACTCCTTGCAAAAATATATTGCCCTGTCCTAAAGTCCTGATATGGCACCCCCAATGGATAACCGTGCACATCATGGCCGTCACCTGTCTGGAATGGTGAAGCTAGGTGATCCCTCTTAACTTTAACCTCACCCCATTCGTTCAGACGTCGCCGTGACCGACTGACCGGCCTGGTCAGTTAATCTGTGCACCTCTGGCTCAACCCCCTCCCCCTTTCCCAAACCTCGACTCACAAAGGAGTCCTGCCGGCTGGAGACAGTGAAGGAGTGGAACCTGGGAACCCTACTACCACAAATGAAGATTCTTGGGGTGAGCCAGTCAAGAGTGCAAAGTGCCAACTCGTGCAACGTTCCGGTCAACAGGCAATTACAGGAAAAGGACAGTCTTCAAAGGCGTGCAGGTACCATAAAGGGGCCACTTAGTCATTCCCCCATTCTAGTTTAGACTAATTTTAACTTGAGTAGGGAACCTGGCTATTTACATTATTTGGACTGTGTGCGGTGGGACTGTGTGTATATATTTTTTCGATATAATTTTTGCCTTGAGACTAGCACAGTCTCTGGGTCACATGGGCCACGTGTCCGACCCAATTTTGATTATTAATTATTGCAGACCACGTGTCTAATCAACCATTTTTCATTATTTTGAATTGCCTTTTATTTTGACACCATTTTGTGCTGTTAAGAAGTCCGTTTCTTTTAACGTAAATTTGTGAAATAAATCAAAATCAGGTTAATTAAACCTCATTTCATATTTTTGCTCCCTCATTTATTTCAATGTGCAAATTATTAATATTTGATCACGGGACAGAATAGCCAATATTTGAAAGGAGTAAGCCTAAGTCTATAAGTGGTTTCAGCGAGGAACTTTGTATAAATATATTTGCTTCGAAGGTAAAGTTCCTTATCTTCAAATTTATAAACTTTACTTTACATCACTGCTCCTATTTTTGGTTTTATCTCTAATTACATTAACGTAAGATACCTGTCCAGCATCTCCTTGGGGCCACTGGGACGGAGTCGGAACAGAGCCTAAGAGTGAGATGACTATAGACCTGACAAAGCTAGAGTAGGCCATAAATTATTTTTATTTTCACATGTGGAGTTCTCCGGCCTCTGGACAGTAAAATTTCCCCCTTTTGTATCTAAGAGTGACGGTTAGTAAACTGTGGCAGTAAAGTATTAGCAGGGCGTTTGTGCCCTGAGAGTAAGTGCTCATTATCCTCCCCTGTTGATCTTTGTGTAAATGCCGTAGGGAGACTTTCCCGGACTAAGTTCCCACTCAAACATTTAATTAAATAAAAATTCTCCACAACAGCCCTTTTCTTAATTTTGAGCAATATTAGTTCAGTCCTTTTAATCAGGGCATCTAGATTTTCTATTTGATCAGCCAAAAGAACTTAGGTGTCATCAGCATATTGAATTACCAGGCAGTTTTCTATGTATTTAATCATATCATTAACGTAGACTAAAAACAGAATTGGGCCTAGGACAGATCCCTGTGGGACCCCTAATTCAACCTTTTCAATACAAGAATTTACGTCTCCTAATCTAACTACCTGACTTCTATCCTTCAAGTAATCCTGAAATCAGAAACTATCAATGTAATGTTCCATAAGAGATTGACACAATTCAGCATGGATGACACTATCAAATGCCTTTGATAGGTTGCATAAAATTAATATGGAAACTTTTTTTCCATCAATATTTTTATAAATTTCATCTGTTAATTTCATCAAAGCTGCTTCTGTTGATAAACCTTTACGGAATCCATGCCGAGTGTTAGAAATCAAATTATTTTTTCTAGATGTTCCATTAACTGATTACATACAATCTTTTCTACTACTTTCGATATGACTGGAAGGATAGAAATAGGTCTATAATTACCCGGGTTGGCCTTGTCTCCTTTCTTGTGAAGAGGGCCTACGAGGGGTTGTTTCTAAATAAAAGGATACTTCCCAGTTACAATCGATGTATTTATGATTACCGTGATATAATATGCAATAACTGTAAGGGAATCTTTTAGAAAACTAGTAGGAATACCATTACTATTATTCAAACTCTTAACTATTAATATTATTGTTTCTACTGTAATTGGTTGAGGTCTAAACAATTTTATATCATTATCAAAACTAGTTTGAGTGGTTCTAATATCTTCATTTTCGTACTTTTGTAGAATTTCCTGTGTTCTACCATAAGTTATTTTTACTACATTAGCAAAGTATTGGTTAAATTGATCTGCTCTAGCTTTTGGGTTGTCGTATTCAATCTTTTTATTGGTTTTAGTAGATACAATATTATTCATAATTTTCCATGTTTCTTTACGAGATTTACTTTTCTTGATCTTGTTTATGTTATAGTAAGCTTTGGCAGTACGCATCTTAGAATTGATGAGTTTTTTCATTTCCTTATACGCATTGTTCAGATTTTCATGTCTTTTGTTTAAGACTTTCTTGCATTTTGTCCCTTTCAATCATACTGTTTTTGAGAGCATCGTCTATCCAAGTCGCACTGGGTCTCTTTATTTCGCTCGTGGTTATTAGGGCACATTTATCTAAGGCACTATTATATACTTCATTGAAAATTCCTGTTTGAATATCTGTGTCATCAATGTGCGTGATTGTATCTAAAATTAGTTTTTGGTCTAGCAATGTATTGCACAACAAATCTGCAGAATAATATGTTAAACACCTAGAGGTTACTGTGACTGGTTTATGCTTTGGCTTCTTAATATCTAAGATAAATGAAATATGTTCATGGTCAGCTAGAATACTTGGATTTACTTCAATGTTAAGAACACTTTCCTGCTTGTTAGTTATTAAAACGTCTAGTAGTGTGGATGAGATGGGGCTAACTCTAGAAGGTTTATTAATCATATGAATTAGTTTGGTGACTCTTATAATATTATGCATCTTTGCTGAACCTAACATCAAATCATCATTTAGATCACCTATTACATAAATTGATTTATTCTTTAAAGAAACCATTCTCAGACATTCCAAACTATAGTTAAAAGTATCATTTGAAGTATGCGGATGTCTATACAAGCAACCATTGCTAACAGAAGGTAGCTTACGAGATTATACAGAGAGCCAAACATCATCTACCCCTTCTACTCTTTGAACATTTAAGATTACAAATATTAACAGAAACATTATTTTTTCACATAAATACAACAACCTCCACCTTTTCTTTTGTCACATCTATATATTGTATAATTAGGAAATCCAACGAGTGAATCGACAACATTCGGGGTTAACCAAGTCTCAGTTAATACATAATACATCAATATTTCTGTTTAAGAGCATTAATTCAATTTCACATATCTTACCGAGGAGAGACTGTACATTCAAATATTCTACACACAAAAGATCGTTTTTTGGTGTCACATGATTAGCTATGCCAGTCCCAATGTCCGGGACGAGCACTTCTTGTGTGATAACTGCCTCATGATGGAAGAAGCGGGAAGTCATATTCCCACGTAGACGCTCGTGACCAGTAGTTGAAATGGAAGAGGTCATGGTAGTCAAAAGGCTGAGCTGAGTGAGCTCTATTTGCCGACTGCCTATGGTGTGGTCTCCCATGGTATTCCTCAGTTTGGTATTGCGGGGATGATCCTTGGGGTTGGGGGTACGCTTGGAGGAAAAATAACTGGAGATGCCCTGACCCGGATTAAGAGAAGCCAGGCTTTACCCTTATTGTGCTTTCATTAGCGATGGCTCCTTCCTGTGCTATTCTTGGTTGTACGAAAAAATTCAGCTGCCTGCCTTTAGCAAAAATCAGTAACAACAGTTGTGAGATTATCACAAGCTGTGTTCAATGTCATCCATAGAGGGCTATAAGGTCAACGACTTTACTGTACTTCATTATTCCAAGGAGTTTGTAATTGATTCACCAATAAGTTGAGCAACAAGTTTAACATTATTTTTTTTTTCAATAAAGCATCACAGGAAGGGACCATCGCTAATAAAATAGCACAAGAAAATAGTTATCGGCTATAAACAAAGGTCTGAGTAAAACAGACTAAGTTCCAGTACTCTGTCGGAGGATTAACTTGGGATCGAGATTTGTCAGTCTGACGGGTGAATCTGGCCAAACCCTGGCCTCAAGGGTTCAGGAAAGAATTTTGAGCCAGGGCATCTCCAGTAGTATTAATCCTCCTAGGGGGGGCCTATTATCATGGGAGTGGTAGGAGTGGGTATTCCATCTAGACCCCGTCCGAAATGGCCGCTTAGGCCTACCCAAGGCCAATAGAATTTTAAAATTCTATTGGCCTTGGGCCTACCTACACTTCTTTGCGTCGACGGCTTCTTGGCGGCTTCCAATTGTCTTCTCCTAGTGTGGGGCAGGAACGGTCGAGTAATTATACCGTCAGCCCACAGATGACCTGCCATCACTGTATTCTGCTTTTTCTCTGGCACCTCTGCTACAAATGATTGGCCTCGGTTAGAATGTCCCAAGGTGCCGTACTTTCACTTCTTGTTGTGAGAGCCCTCGGAAAATTAACTCACCCACCACATTCTTAATAGATACATTGCTGCTGACACCTCCAATGTATATTTCTACTGATCTTTGGGGTTGTACTATGATGTTGTCTTCAGAAATTTGCTCTTGACTTGCTTTTCTATTTTTCTTTTTGTTGACCGGTGGCATGACACTGCGTTGGTCCGTAGGGACTGCTTCCTCCTCCTCCCTTTCTTCCCCCTCATCTTCACTTTCTTCCTGGTGTAAATAAGTGTTGTGGATAGGGGGAAGCGTGGGGGAGGGCGGTGGGTTAGCGAGTGGCTGGCTGTCCACCTGCACTGTTTCCTTCATGAGTAAGCCAGGGTTCCTTATCAAAGGAGATTGGGGGAGAGATTGGCGCGATTCATTAACACTATTTTCTGGATATTTTGCCATTGATTGTTCGAGCTCATAGACTCTTTCTTGAAGTAATGATACTGTTTGAAGTAGTTCTGCAATAATCAAATTATTATTATCAAAGTTATGTGCACTTTGCTCATTGAAAATTTTATCTAGTTCATATTTCTAACTGAATTAATTATGCACGTGCTAAGAGTTATAATATCGCTCACAATTTTGTTTCACTTGTCGTTTCACTGTTTTTTTATTTTTATAATCCGAAAATACACTACATATTTCTATTATCAGGAGATCTCTCAAGGATATTAATAAGTCCTGATGACATTTATCAAGTACTTCTTTGATATCGTGTGTAGAGTACTAGCATATCTTTTTCAGAGATTTAAGAAATACCTGTGGGTACACGTCTTGGTTAATTGTTTCCAAGATACCTGGGTTTTTTGTTTCCTGGATAGGCTGTGGCAAAGCTTCCTGGTTGTCTAAGCCACTTTCAGCAATCTCTACACAATATTTCACAGTACAAGAAACACACGTCCGTACTCAACTAGAGAGAGAGAGAGAGAGAGAGAGAGAGAGAGAGAGAGAGAGAGAGAGTACCCTTTCATTTCAGTTCCAAGTGCCAT
>NC_090735.1:55820420-55825035 GCF_036898095.1 Palaemon carinicauda
TTTATTTAACATGTATATTCGGACTTTTAAAACCTTCCCTTGTACGTAGTACTGTTAACAAACCACCCTTTAATGTACAGAACACTTAATGCATGTACTACAGCACCCTAAACTAAAACAGGCACAAATATTAAAGGCGATTTTATATCATGTGTTTCCTAAACACCTAAAAAGCACGATAAAAAATGGCAACCAATGTTTTGTTTACGTTCATCTCTGATCATAATGAAGAAACAAACTCATTTAGTGTACACATATATGTATACAGTAGGTTAGTTTTTGCATCGATTATATTGATTATACAGTACTGTATGTTGATTTTTTTATAACCAATGTTTTAGTTTACGTATTTTTCTTAGGACTTCCAAATGAAATCTTTTTCTTTATGACGCCGCCTGAAACGACGGCGTGTACGCTCAGTAAACAACCACGCTCAGAACAAACAAGGCATTTAACGCGCATGATGATAGTGATAAATAATGATACAGTACATACAGTATTTACAGTAAAAGCATTTACAAAATATGTTACCTTACAAATATAAATTATACAGTACTTGTACGTAGCAAAGCAGGAAAACAATTTGAGAGAGAGAGAGAGAGAGAGAGAGAGAGAGAGAGAGAGAGAGAGAGAGAGAGAGAGAGATTGTTTTACGTACGAATGTAAATTTTAAACAAAAAAAATATGATAGGTTACAACATGTAGACTTTTAAAACCTTCCCTTTAACTTAATGCATACAGTACGTACATTACTAAACTATAAAACAGGTTAAAGTAAAAAATAAAGATTGTTACTGTACTCACCACGAAAGAAGTTCAAGAAAAACTTGAATGACGATGGCGATGAATTTGCTGCACAGTAGAAATGATGATGATGAAGCTGATGATGTGTTCTACTGTGCAGTCAATGATAGTATTTTACGTCTCTTCAGACGGAGGTGTCTTTTCCTGGGACACCTCTTCAACTTCTTCAATTTCTTCCGAAGGCGTACTAGCAGGAGGAACTGGCTCTTTTTTGCGAGGCTGGAAGAACATTGTGATCGGAAGTTGTTGCCGCTGCTTCTTTTTTCGATCCAAGAGCATCCTGTAGGGAGTCATGATGTCATCGACCTTATTTGAGAATTGCATCGAGCGAACCATATCCTCGTCCCACTCTTGTAACATTTCTTTCGCCTCCTTCATATGGTTGCAGAACTTGGCAAGCCGTTCTAATGTTAAGCCCGTTTCTTCGACATTTTCTTGGGTCTCTTCCTGGGTACCCTCACTCTCTTCCTCACTTGCCGATTTCGTCAGGTCTTCGAGGTCTGCGTCAGTTAGGGGCTGGGAATGGCAGTCCAACAACTCGTCGATGTCTTCAGTCGTCATGTCGCCAAACCCGTCACCTCCAATTATGGCAGCCAACTGCACAGATTTCCGTATTGCAGAGTGTTGGATTTCCGACGGAGTAAATCCCTTGTCGTCGTAAACAATATCGGGCCACAGCTTCTTCCAGCTCGCATTTACGGTTGCAGGTTTCATCTCTTGAAGTGCCTTTTGAATATTCTGCAGGCACGTGGCTATGGTGTACTGCCGCCAGTACGCCTTCAAGTTGAAATCTTCATCCTCGTCATCTTGGGCAGCATCCACACACGCAACGAGGTCCGCCAAGGTATTCTTCGTGTAGAGGGCCTTGAACGCCCTGATAACCCCCTGGTCCATCGGTTGAATTAATGACGTGGTGTTGGGTGGCAGGAACTCAACCTGAACGCCCTCACGCGACAGGTCAGTTGCGTGTCCACCAGCGTTATCCATAAGGAGAAGGATCTTGAATGGCAAGCCCTTCTCTAAGAGATATTCATGGACTTGCGGGATGAAACACTGGTGGAACCAGTTGGAGGTCAGCATCTTCGTAATCCATGCTTTTTGATTATGCATCCAGTACACGGGAAGGAGATTCTTATTTTTATTTTTCAAAGCGCGAGGATTTTTCGACTTATAAATAAGCCCCGGCTTTAACAAAAATCCAGCAGCATTGCCACACATCACGAGGGTAACGCGATCCTTGAATGCCTTAAAGCCAGAGGCTTTGGCTTCCTCTTTGAACAGGAAAGTTCGCGACGGCATTCTCTTCCAAAACAAGCCGGTTTCATCCATATTAAACACTTGTTCCGGCTTGTATCCACCTTCAGCGATAATGTTCTTGAAAGTCTGGTTCACGTAAGTTTCAGCAGCGGCAGTGTCAGCGGAAGCAGACTCCCCATGCAGGGAAACGCTTTTCAGGGCGAAGCGTTTCTGAAACTTCGCGAACCATCCTTTGCTTGCGGAAAAACGTTTCTGAGGCTGGGAATCAGTGGATGTCCCTGGTTGAGGATCATCTGCATCATCATCATCTTCAGCATGGTTGCCGTCGTCGTCTTTAGGTTCCTTTGCAGCAAAATTCTCATATAAGCTCAAAGCCTTTGTTTGGATGGTGTTCGTATCCAACGCTATGTTCTTCTTCCGGCAGTCGGCAATCCACACAGCTAAAGCACCTTCCATGCGTACGATCGTTTTATTACGCGTTGTAACGACTCGCTTCGCTGATCTGCTAAAGGTGATTGCAGCAGTCTTTCTAATGTTCGCCTCGTCCTTCTTGATGTAGCGAACGGTGGATTCGTTGATGCCAAAATGGCGGCCGGCGGCCGCGTAACTTCTACCATCTTTTAACATGTCGAGAAGCGTAACCTTCTCAGCTATCGTCATCATCCTTCGGTGGCGTTTAGGCTCACTACCAGCCTTACTAGAAGCAGAACGCTTGGGAGGCATTGTAACAGAAAGTTCAACAAAAAGTTCAACTTAAAACAGTCGCACACAGCACAGATTAAACTTCACAAACTTAAGAACGTCTACTCAGCAATACGCGGAAAGAGAAAGTGAACGATCCAGCCCCGCGAGAACTTTGATGCTGCGGGTAGAAGATGCGGGCAAAACACCAATCACAGGCTAGATAACAAAACTTGAGTTTTGATTCGTCATCTATCAGCGCTTGAACCAATCACAACCCGTCTTACAGTACTACGGTGCGTTGGTTACTCATAGAAGATGCCCCCCGCGCATACTGAACGTACGTAGATTAAGTACAATACCGTAATAATAATAAATAATGATAATAATACTGTACAGTAATAATAATAATAATAATGATTAATAATAATAACAATAATAATTTTATTAACAACAACAACAATAATAATAATAATAACAATAATAATAAAAATTTACGTACGCTATTTTACGCCTCTCTCTCTCTCTCTCTCTCTCTCTCTCTCTCTCTCTCTCGTACGCTTACAGTATTCGAAATGTGATTTTTGCAACAAAGAATATTATTGGATGCAGTACTGTACTACGTACGTATACATACAAAAGATTCATGGAAAAGAAGCACATCCATTACAGTACACACCATTCTAATATGGTATGACTGCATCTGATTTGCGTTTCATGTTCGATTTAATTTTACTACGTACTGAATTATCGTATGATCACATTCTCTTTTCGTGTTTTATTTCTTTCTGTGCTGAATTATATATCATATGTAATGCAATGAACAATCAGTAAGAGCAGATATTACTAATTACAGTATTAATGGAATTACAGGTAACAAAATATCGTATTTGGTTGTCTTCAGATTTCGCGGTATTTTCGAATTTTCCGGAAAATCCGCGATATGTATATATATATGGGTTATGGGAAAACCCCGCGAAGTGGTGAATCCGCGATTGTCGAACCGCGAAGTAGCGAGGGTTCACTGTATACGTAAAATACCGTAAAAGGATGAACGTAAAAAATCACGATTAAAACACGGTTAATAGCAGAACGCACAGGGCACAACCACACGAAGCCGACGAGAACAGAGGAATGTCCCAAGCCACGCTAATTGAGGGTCCCTCCGAGGTAGAAATGCTGCCTTCTATCGGCGGAAATAAAAAATACATCCGGCGCTATGAGTACCATCTACGTGCACGGGTATTGTTTACTTCGGGTGTCAAAAAAAAAATTCGGGTGTAGAGTAGTTACGTGTTCGAATTGTACTTCGCGTGTCGAAAAATTCGGATACAACTGGTACGAAGAAAATTGCTTACTACGTGTGTCGAAATAAAATTCGGGTGTAGAGTCGAAAAATTGCTCGAATTTTACTTCGGATGTTGGAAAATTCGGATGTAGATACGTTTGTGTGTAGAGGTTCCACTGTATATATATATATATATATATATATATATATATATATATATATATATATATATATATATATATATATATATGTGTGTATATGTCACCTCTGCGATGGAATATCTCAGGTCTTAAGAGAATTCAACGTACCTTAACTTATCTTATTATTTTACCCATGAACCATTATTACTTAAATGGCGACAAAGGAAACACTGCTCACGTATTTATACATATATTATAATAGCAATTAATCAACAATTACATAAACGAGTGATCAAAACACCAACATTGATTAAATATTCCACACTTTAGTTACAGCTTACGGTACTGAATAGCTAAAATAATATAACAATCACAACTGTCACTGTTTGTAGTGGGAAGTATACTCCTACTTCATTCCAATAGTCAAGATCCAAAGTAAGGTGTG
>NC_090735.1:55825535-55838035 GCF_036898095.1 Palaemon carinicauda
GAGCTATATAAAATGTACTGCATGGGCAACATGAATGAAACTCCTGTTAACATTATGCCATTCAACTCACAGTACAAGTAAATGAAATATCAGAGAAGCATTTCAAATAAAACTATTGGAATTAGTATGCTAATTGGAAAATAATAGATCAAGTAATAATTGTTTCTTTGAGTAAATAGCGAAATCAATTAATTTGGGAAATGCAAGAAGGAATGAAAAATAGAAATAGGAATATGTGGAAGGTGGGATAAGAAAGGGGTTTAGAATGGTTGATAAGATGAAAAGGACAAATGAATGCTAGAAAAGACAAGATAAATAAAATCGCAAAAAATAAAGAGAATCAAAAGAGTTGGAAAGATACGTTGTAAATGTGTGTGGGAGAGCAAAGTAAATTTATGAAAGGGAGTTGGGAAGGAATTAGGAAAAGGATTAAGGATATAATAATAATAAGTGAAGGACAATAATAATGTGAAGAAGATATCATACTAATATGCTTGATAGGTTATATCAGTGAGGTAATTCTGTGAAAGTGAATAGTCATATTCGTGGGATAATATCGTGAAAGTGAATATAGGTTGACGACGGACTGCGCAGTTTAATCAGCTGATTTGAATGTAAACAATGCCTGAGATTATAATTCACTATGTTTTTAATGATAAATTTAATTCTAAAATGTGAATACTACATGCATTATTATTGGGTACAGTCAAGTGAAACACCAGTTTAATCAAAATCCAGTTTATCTCAAATATGGCTGTAATTGTTTACCAAAGTAAATGGATATACACTGTACAGAGAGAGCTAGGACCAACTGGGTGTGGAGATAAGTAGTGGCACGCAGCGCTCCCTGTATAAAGGAGTGCGGGCTATTTGAAATCATTGCCCAGCTTAGATTTTATCGCAATTTTTATGAGAATTTTTATTTGATAGTTAATGCATTGTTCGTGGTCATCCCAATGCTGTTGCCAACTATTAAAAATCAAATTCTTAATGTTGGGTAAACACTTATCACAAGGATTTTTTTTTTTTTCTCCTTGGCCGCGAAAAACCGAAATCGTGATTAAAGAGGCCCGACTGTAGTTCTACGCATGTTAACATCGTAGTAATCAAAGACAAAATACAGTATCAGTATTTGGGTTCAAAGGTCCTTTATTAAAAAAATTCAATGATTCCATCAATAGAGGCTTTGTTCCCATTCATTTTCCAATAGCTACTGACAAAGGAAGATATTTGTAGTAGTACAAATTTTTTCACCAATAAAAGATAAGTAACAATGTCGTCTGCAATACGCCTCTACTCTACTTTTCACTGAAAGGTCCACTTACTGTGTAAATCTTAACATGCCTCTACTCTACTTTTCACTGAAAGGTCCACTTACTGTTTAAGTGTCAACACTGTGTTTACTTCTGAACTGGCTTTACTCATTTCCATTAGAAATATTAACATATGATCCCTCCTGGGTGCAGGGCGCCGTCAGTGTGTAATAACAAAAAGAAGAATTTTGATCATGGACTGGAAGAAAACAAATTAGACAGTACAAAAAATATTCAATGGAAATAAAATACTGTACAAATACAACCTAAACAATAAAAATTGAAATAAGAAATAAATCTAGAAATAATTTTTATTTTTCTTATAGATTTTTTCCACAACAATCTCGAGCATGACGCTCACGATCACAAGGAGGACGCTCTTGACCATGAACAAGACACTCACAATCTCGAACAAGACGCTCTAGCCCAAGATCGATGAGATCCTCTTCATGAGGACGACGTAGGCGCTCGTACTCTCCATCTGCGCGGCGCTCTACATCTTGTAACCCTTCTGCTGATTCTTCTTTAAAACGACCCTCGACTGGATAAGGACTACTCGAAGGACAACCTGTACAGAAGTCTCTTCTAAGGCTACCTGCGACACCTTTTAAAGCCTGGGATGTGTAACGTAAACGCTCGTCTGTGCGATGCTCTCCCGTAGTGAATCGCTCGCCTTCGCAACATGTTGCCCCCATTCGGAGGCTCCCATCTCTTCCTCCAGTGAGTGTTTTAGGTTCCATGACACAACAGGAATCTCAGAGGCTACCTTCTCCTCTCTCACCATCTGTTGCTTGCACAGATGTATCTTCTGCTTGTGATTCACGCGCTATTTCACGTGTAAATCGCCTGCTATCGTGAGCAAATCTGCCATTTCTGCGAGTGTCCCATGTGCTGAGGTCACAGCTGCAAGAGCGAGCGGGGATCCAACACCTTCAACAAGGCCTTCCGCATCCAACAGCTCTAGTGGTAGGCCGATTCCCTGCCTGGAGTATTTCAAGAAATTCCATAAAAAGTTCAGTGTTCCCATATCTCCAGACCGTCCTGTGTGGACCACTAAGCATTCGGTTCTGCCCAAGAAGTTGTCCTCTAGAGATGCTGGTCCTTCCAAACGCCATTCCAGACGGCGATCTCGTCCTCCAGGACTCTTGAAGGATACTCCATACTTGTCCAGAGTAGGGATCTTGCTTCCTGGTTTGACACTTTGGTGTCAACCCCTCAGAAGTCACTTGGTGGTGGCCTTCCATCTATCCCTCCACAGCTGCGCCAACCACGGTTTACTCCTAGTATTCCACTGGAGAAGTCGACTTCATCGTCCTCTAACGCTCCTCCTGATTCTAGGAGATCCACGCAGAGCAGTAATGTCCCTTCAGTATATTGGTCATCTCCAGCTCGACCAAGTTCCAAGGGCAATCAATACTCTGCAGCTGTTCCATCTTTGGGATCTCATCCCTTTATGCCAGTTCTTTCGGGCAAACAGATAAAAGCTTAGCAAAGGAGGAGGATGAAGTGTGTTACTCCACCTCACACAGACATCATCCAGCCCCACACAAGTAGGGACTTAGGCTCGCCCCGGAAGATCTCTATTAACCCCTTCCAGCCTCAGCCTATCGAGGTTGTTTCCTTCCAGTCTCCCTTCCATGTGAGGAGGAATAAGCCTCTGTTCCCAAACCTCAGGAATCTAAGGAACCGCAAGTTCCTTCTAAAACTTCCATCTAAGAGAAGCACTTTCCTCCAAGGGAAGCATCGAAAGACTCTAAGACAAATCCTAAGAATCCTAAGGCGAGGGAGGCTTGAAGGCAGGAACTAGACTAAGGTGGGCCCTTTTCAAGTCCTAGTTGACTACTTTGACCTACCCCTTCTATGGTTAAAAGCTTGGAGGTAGACGATTTCCCGGACACTGACGTGGAATTTCTATGGCATCACGCAGAGTGGTTCTCGGACCTTCTGCAACTTGTAGTAGATCTCCCGAGAGAACTCCCTCCACAACCAGGTCTGCTGTAACAACCTCACGTCCACATCTTTCACAAGACCGTCCAGTCTCTTCGGCTTCACACCTGGAGACTATCCAGCCTCTCCATTCACAGAGAGGCCTTTTGCAACAAGTTGCAAAAAGAATATCTAGATACTTGCAAAAATCTTCGGCAGCAGTGTATCAGACAGAATGGACAGTCTTCTGGGGTTGGTGTCGTGAAAGGGGTATCTCTCCCCTCAATGCTCAATGCCACTATTCCAATAATAGTGGAGTTCCTTGTATACCTTCAGCAGGGAAAACTCCTTTCAGTCTCAGCGGTAAAAGGTTATCACTCAGCCTTAATCGTAGATCTTTCGTCTTCGTTGGAGCTTTCTTTACTCATACGGAGTTATGAGATCACCTACCCCTGGTCGGAGATTGGACCTCCTTGGAATGTGGTTTTCCTAAAGGGTACTCCGCATGAGCCACCACGTCATGCAACATATCGTAATCTCACTTTGAAGATGGCATTCCTACTCGCTTTAGCCTTGGTAAAGAGAGTTAGTGAACTTCATGGTCTCTTATACGACATCGCCCATTCAAGGGGAAGAGGGGGAAGTGACACTCGGTATCGTCCCTGAGTTTACAGTATTGCTATGACTCAAAATCTGGGGTTACTGAACCCTAGATTCGGGTCCTTTCAGATTAAGAGTCAACGTTCTGTAACCTCTGACCCAGATCAACTGGTACTTTGCCCAGTAAGGAGTTTGAGATATTATCTTAAACACACTACAGTGACTTGACCCCAGCTTTCAGCCCTTTTTGTTAGCTTGGGTAGGATTAAAATGCGGGTCACAAAGAATACCATCTCTTCCTGGATTTGCTCTTTACCCTGGCCTTCCTCAAGCTCGAAGACCTAGAGGTCACGACTTCAGGGACATCAGTACGTCCATGGTGTTTAAACGCAAATATTCTGTATTAAAAGTTCTACAAAAAAACCCGTAGAAGCATCAGATGACCCTCACCGCCCACCACCTCTAAGACCTTACCTGTAGGAGACTCGATGCGTTTTCTATTGGTCCTGTGGTGTCTGCACAACAAATGGTTTAAGAATACCTCTGGCTCCTTGTTGGATAAGTAGCAGATGGTTGAGGGCATTGGTTACTTGAGTTGAGTCTGGGATGAATGAGAGTATGTATGGCACTTTTCTTTCTTCATCTTCCCCTATCCTGGGGAACAGTATCTTGGGTCCCTCTGCAAGCTTACTTCAACCTTTGCAGGTAAGAATGACTTCGCTTGTGTAACCTAGTATAGTTGATAATTTTATATACTTGTACACATCCCCAATGCTTCCCGCGAGATAGACTTTGGGAAACCTATATATATATTGTGTAATTATTCCTATTTAAGAACTAGAATATTCTTAGAGGTTCATATGCTATCTTCCACAACCCCAAGGTTGCTCAGGTCACAATAATACTCTTGTTGTTTATTAGCAAGGTGCCAAGGTTCTCCTCAGATACAATCTTATACTGTTCTAGGAAAACCCGGGTTAATGACTAAGCCATAAGTCGGACTTATCATACACCTAAGGGTGAGTCATCCATATAGATAATGAAATGTTTGTTAATGAAGGAACAAATGACAAATTTGGAAATAATTTGTACTGTATTTTCCGTAATACAAACCTATAGTTGTTTATGTAAATTGTTCTGCCATCACCTGTTCCCTTTTAAGTCTTGAGCTGTCAGTAGAGATAGGTGGCTGGGGGTACTCCCAGCCTCCCCCTACCTACCCACTGTTGTGGTTAGGTAGGGTTGCCACCTCACACTTTTCAGTCTATTAACCACCTTTCAGCTTTGCCAAAAGAATATCCATATAAGTAATTACAGGTTAGGGAAAAATACAAATTATTTCCAAATTTATCATTTTTTATTGAAATGTTGTGTCTGTTGTGATTAACATTTACAAAATAATCTTAGAGAAAGGAGAATTTTCCATATGTTTTTCAAAACTTCCCAAGAAGGGATGATTACATGTGTCTTGTAGAAGCTGATGAATATGACAAAATTGAAAGTAATTTGTATTTTTCCTAAGGATTTTATAAGCATTATACTTTCGACGAAGCTGGAAGACTAGCCACAAGACTTTTTTGCGAGGTGTAACTACCCACCTACTAGTTATCTGGTGTAGCTTGCTACTCTGCTCACTTACACACTAATGTTGTCATCACATTTGATTTTAGGTAGTACTGTACAGTAATACCTCGATGTACGAGTGTCCCAACATACAAGAAATTTGAGATATGAGGAAAGTTTCGAGCAAATTTTTGCCCCAATATACAAGACAAATTTGAGATACGAGGATACGAGACGGTTCCCTATGTGGCCGCTAGGGGGCCGAGTGTGCGAGAGGCTGCTCACGAGGACAGCATCTCTCGCTCTTTCCCGTCGTATCTCTGTCGCGTAAAGTTATCTCCGAGTATTGGCCGTAGTTTTTGCATTTTTATGTGTTTTTTGCGTTAATCAGGACAGAATTAAGTGAATAAGCAATGGGTCCAAAGCAAGCGAGTGCAAACAAGGTTAGTGAAAAAAAGAAAAGCGGCAAACAAGGTTAGTGAAAAAAAGAAAAGCGTTTAATGACAATCGAGATAAAGCATGAAATAATCGAAAAACATGAGAGAGGTGTACGAGTGACTGAGCTGGCTCGCCAATATGAGAGGAGTACATCAACAATATGTACCAACCTCAAGCAGAAGGATGCTATAAAGAAGGAAATCAGAGACGTATTGGCGAAGTGGGAGGAGTTTTCTTACTTTATGGAAAAGAGGCACCCGGACAAGTTGACGTGTGGTCGTGCAATAGCCTTTTGTGACGACACTTCTGTACGCCATTCTCGTAATATTTTGAAGGGGGAGACAAAAGCAAACATCCCTAGATAGGTTCGTTTTAAAAAGGCCGGCTAAAAGTGAAGGTGAAAGCGAGTCAAAAAGCAAGGCAAAAATAGCCAAGCCGGAAGAGGAAAAGTAAAATAATGAAAAAGAAAACAAAATTAGAATTACGTTTTATGTAACGTAAGATTAACATTTATTTTTAAGTGTGTGTACAGTGAGCTAATTTCATTTAAGTTAGATTTAAAGCTCAAGTTATGTTGCGTAGTGTTACAAAAGTGTAGTGTACTGAACGTGTTGCCGTCAAGTCTCTCTCGTCCCCTTTCTCCCTTCTCCGCACACACCGTCGTTAGTCACTACCGTCTGTCTCGAAGGTAAGAACTCCATAATAATGTCATATTTTATTGCAGATTCTAACCAGTACATAGGTATTTGTTATTTTGTGAGCGTAGATTGTGAATGAGAACAATTAAACACATTTTTTCCACTGTAATATACTGTTTTTAGATGTTTTTTCAGAAGGTGGGAACGGATTGATTTTTTTTAGTTATTTTATATGGGAAAAATTTATCTGAGATACGAGCGAATTGACATACAAGCTTGGGTCCCGGAACGCGTTAAGCTCGTATATCAAGGTATTACTGTACAGTACTTCTTTGGGGGACGGGAAGACGTGCCTATTGACGCAAAGGGCCTCGGTTAGATTTTGCCAGTCGTCTCTGGTTATAGTTTTTAAATCAGTACTTCTTCATTCATCATCTCCTACTTCACACTTCATAGTCCTCGGCCATGTATGCCTGGGTCTTCTAGCTCTTTTAGTACCATGTGAAACCTAGTTAAATGTTTGATGAACTATCTCTGTGCGAGTGCAAAGAGCATGCCCAAACCTTCTCCATCTACCCCTCACCATGATCTCATCCACATAAGGCACTTGAGTAAAATATCTTTTGAGTGCTTTGTTCTGAAATCTACAAAATCTGTTGGATGTTGTTTCTTTGTCATACCATGACTCATGACCATGGATGCCTGGTGGTTTATCAAGAGTTTGTATTTTCCTTATCTATTTCTTTTCTTTTTGAACCCTTCCTTACTTGTCCTCCCTTCAGTTGAAGGGATTATCCTGCAGGGTATTTAGTCTTTCATGGTGTATCGTCTCCTCCATGTGGTCCATTTTTTCCGACTTTTCTATACTCTGAGTTTGATCAATCACTTTATTGAAATATTTTGTATATATTGATATTGTTTTTGTTATCCTTCTTGTTAATTTAGTTTTTAAGTATGAAGTATCTTTTTTATTACCTTTAATTTTTTTTACATTCTGGAGACATCGACGAAAATCCGGGACCAGTATGTCCTAGACTTAGTTAGTGTCATCTACTGTATTGCAATATTTGTGGTCTTCATGCAGATATTCAAGACCCTACAGTTGCGTCCAGACAGTATGATATTCTTTTGTGGTCTTCATGCAGATATTCAAGACCCTACAGTTGCGTCCAGACAGTATGATATTCTTTTGTGGTCAAAAACTTTGCTTTATAAGACACTTATCTAGCTCCTTATAACTGATTTGAAGAAATTAATAATTTTGAAATGGGATGCCATTTCTAGAACCAGGGGAATGGCGGTGTATATTAGAACTGAATACCCTGCTTCTCATTAGTCCTGCTATGAATATGGATGTCATGAGATTCAGGTAATAAAAGTTTTTGGCAGGCATAACAGCTTCTACGATTATTTGTGTTCAATCTACCGGAATCCATACACGAATGATTCTATCTTCGATTGTCTTCTTACCATTATGGCTAGGATACAAAAAGATGATAGAAAGGCCTCTTTTGTCTTTGTTGGTAATTTCAATGCTCACTATAGGGAGTGGTTGAATTCTGTTTCTTTTACTGATTGCCATGGCTTAAGGGGACCGTCCGCCATGGGGTATTAACATAACAACTTTCAGAAATCGAAAATCGTTTTATTGCTTCTATGTATTTTTAAACGTGTCGTACATACTCCCCAGAAGTTTCAGCCAATTATTTTTACAAATAACGAAGATATAGAGGTTTTTAAATGATGACGTCATCCTTACTGTGTCGTCTGTATGACTGAGTTTGACAAAATCGTCTTTGTGTGTTAATTTTGCATATCTATAGCGATTTTTCACTTATATTTTGAGCTATTGTACGTCTGGCAGAAATGGAAGGCATTAGTAGAGTGTAGATGAACGAAATCTACTCCTACAATAACAGAAGCCAAAGTTGCCAAAGATGTATAGAAGTTATAATGTATGCGTTTGTTTACTTGAAGTTCGTTTGTACATTGTGTTTCCACAACGCCCTCGGGAGCATTATAGCAAGGCCAATGTTACCTAAGGTTATAGAAAGAACAAATAGTCAATCATTTTTCCAAACAATGAAGATATAGCGGTCTTTAAATGATGACGCCATCCTTATGGCGTCGTCTGTATGACTTGAGTTTGACAGATGCTCAGTTCTCTCTCTCTCTCTCTGTCTCTCTCTCTCTCTCTCTCTCTCTCTCTCTCTCTCTCTCTCTCTCTCTCTCTCTCTCTCTCTCTCTCTCTCTCTCATATTTCGAAATCTCGTACTTCTGGCAGAAATGAAAGGCATTGGTAGTGGGTAGGTGAATGAAAACTACCAGCTACGAAAACATCAGCAAAGTTTCCAAAGACATATAGAAATCATAATGCATATGTTTATTTACCTGAAGTTTGTATGTTGATTGTGCTTTCACAACGTCCTCTGGAATTTTATAGCAATGCCAATGTTACATAAGGTGATAGAAATAACAAAAAGTAAGTGGAAAACAAGAAAAAAGAACCAAGAAAGAGGGAAACATGGATAAGAGTACAAAGCTGAAACCTGCTAATTAAAACAGTGGCAACAATTAGAGATTGCTGGCAACTCATAACATAGGAATAGTAAACTGAGGGTTCAAATACCTCGTTTAGGGTGCATTTATGTAGGAATAAACAATAAAAGTTATCATAATAATATTATCTTGATTTCTTTTAGAAAAGAAGCGAAAGTTTGCTGCAAATCTTTGGGAGCTCATAACTCAAAAACATACTTATTCCCACTTAGGTACATTTTTCTCACTTATTTGTTGTTCGATATTAGAGAAAAAGATATTGTTGAAAAGAAGAATAAAAATCCCACAATTCTGTCAGATAAAATATTTATTTTCTTTTTACATTTTTTTTCACGATTATTTTCCGTCTAGACGAGGAGGGGAAAAATAAAAATTCATTAAAAAAAAAACAGAAAGGAAAATCCAAATTCTGTCCGACAGAATTGTTTGGTTGTTAGAGTAGTTTTTGTGGTATAAGTTTCAATACAATTGGTATTGTAGTAGTGGGGAAAAAATGTACCTAAATATTTTTTTAAAATCATGATTTTTGCTAATAAATCCAAAATTTTTTGATCAAATGACTTGAAATTTTTATATGATGAAGGTATTATATATGTCTAATACATATATAGAAATTGTGTAATTTGGATCATTAGAAAAAAAAAAATGGCGGACATGGCAGACGGTCCCCTTAAGAGCTTCAGACTATGCCTCTAAATCAGGCTTTGAACAAATCATAAGTTAAGCTACTCACAGGTCTGGTAACTGCTTGGACCTTGTATACACAGACTCCCCTGTTTATAACAATTAAAATTGGTTCTCCAGTTGGGACATCTGATCATGCCTTGATTTCATTAGTAGTGATGACTGAGCCACTTGTCTCTGTTGTATCATACTCATTTAAGATTAATATGATTTCTCCAACAGATTAGAATGGCATTTTGAGTGAGTGAAATTTTGAGCTTGAATTGGTCACAATTGTATCATAGTGTTGATTCTTTTCCTTGAATGAGAATCTCGTCAACATAATTGATAGGTGTGCTAAGGTACCGAGTGGAAGACAAACCATGGTTCAGTGATGATTGTTGATGCTTATTTGGAAAAGCAGGGGGCCTATAATCTTTGGATGAGGAACGTATTAGATTTGACCTGGAATAACTATACAGTACTCAGTTTAGAGCTTTTATTCAGAGAGTTTGTGCTTCAACTGAAAGGAATACAGTATAATTTAACCATGTAAGAAACCCTTTCTGGTACATAAGTGGTGGGCTACCCTTAAATCAGCACTCTTTGGTTTAGATGCAACAGTTCCTCCTTTACTTGAACCAGATGGGTCTGTCTCTCACTGCCCCCCCCCCAAAAAAAAAGGCAACCCTTTTGGCCGATGTGTTTGACATTAAGCATAGTAATGTGAAACTTGATCTTCCTCATTCCTGTTTTCCTGAGGCTAAACTAACTATTTTAGCTTTTCAATCTCATGAAATTAAAGCTCTGTTGATGGACCTTGATGCTTATGAAGGTGTAGACCCAAATGGTATTTTTTTCATTTGTTTCTTTTATAAAGTGCAGATTTTTTAGCTCCAAAGTTATCTGTTATTTTGCGCAAGTTAGGAAGAAGAGGGGCTTTTAGTACTTGTTGGAAAATTGGTAATGTTACTCCACTATGTAAATGTGTTTATGGTTGCTAAAGTCCAACTGATTACCACCCAATTTCCATAACTCTCATATTATGTAAAGTTTTTGAACGTCATTTGGCAAACTGTCTTAATACGTTTGCTGAAGGTGATCATCTGTTCCCTAGTTTGCAATTTGATTTTCGTAAAGGCCTTAGAGCATGTGATGCCCTTCTTACAATCTCCAATGCTGTACAGAAATCCCTTGATTGCGGTTAGGAAGTTCGTATGATTGGCCTTGATTTTAGTGCTGCCTTTGACCATGTTAATCATGAGGCCCTTGTTTCAAACTCAAACCAAACTGTTGGGAGTGGGTGAGTTGTTTCTCAGCATCATTATTGAATTTTTAATAAATCGCAAAGAGTTATTGTTGTTAGGCACAATAGTGAATATAGGAATGTGATATCTGGTGTTCCACAGTGTAATATTCTTGGGCCATTACTTTTCATACTATATACACATGACATGCGGTTTGGCCTAGAAAACAAGCTTGTTGCATATGCAGATAATGCTACTCTCCTTGCATCATTTCCATCTGAATGTAGATCTGGGGTTGGTGAATCCCTAAATAGAGATCTAGTTGAAATTCGTGTATGGTTCAAATTATGGAGCATGAAGTTGAATCCTAACAAGACTCAAAGTATGATTGTAAGTAGGTCATGGACATGGGGCTTCTCAACATCTGGATCTCGGCATTGGTAATGTTTTTTTAACTCTGTAAGACTTTTGAAATTTTAGGTGTAGTTCTTGACAGCAAATTTACTTTTGAGAAACATCCGGTCTGTATCTTCTTCAATTGTACAAAAAAATGGCCTATTGGGAAAGTCTTAAAAGAATTTCGGTGATCAATCTATTGTGAAGAACTATTTTAATTCTTTCATTCTTCCTTGTTTTGAGTATTGTTCTCCTGTCTGGTCGTCAGCTGCTGATTTTTATCTTAATGTTTTGGACAGGAACCTACAGTCTGTTGAATTTATTATTCCTGATCCAGATATTAATCTCTGGCACCATCATTCAATAAGTTCGTTATGCATGTTACATAAGATTTTTCAAAATTCTGACCATCCTTTATATTCAGACCTTCCTCGACATTTCCATCCTGTTTGTAACACTAGGTATGCAGTTAACTCTAATTGTCAGGCCATCTCCATCCTGAGACTCAATATTACACAGTATTCTAGAAGTTTTATTCCAGCTGTGACCAAATCGTGGAATGATCTGTCTAATCAAGTAGTTGAATCGGTAGAATAAAAGTTCAAACTTGCAGCAAATATTTTTTATGTTAAACAGGCTGACATAAGTCTTTTTATATTTTATTTATGAATTACCTGTTTTAATGTTGTTACTGTCTTTAAAATATTTTATTTTAATTGTTCATTATTCCTCATATCGTTTATTTATTTCCTTATTTCCTCTCCTCACTTGGCTATTATTCCCTGTTGGAGCCCTTAGGCTTATAATATCTTGCTTTTTAAGCTAGAGTTGCAGCTTAGCTAGTAATGATAATAACGCCAATCTCATTAAACTAATAAATAGCCTGATTTTCATATGTAATTTAAGGCGATTAGATTTCCAAATTTTACTTAACCTACCCATTGTCTAATTTACTTTTTTTTTCAATCTTTAATTAGACTTCAATCCTGAAGACCTTATATGAGAGATAATAGTTCCAAAGTATTAGTAATAGCTTAGTAATGATTAGTTATTGGAGATAAGTAAAACAGAAGGCAATTGTAATTGGTTTTATTTATGAAACAAAAACATTTTTTAAATGAATTTCATTTCTTATGATATATGATTCCCATTGACCT